>NW_024423564.1:58011661-58036136 GCF_017311325.1 Ursus maritimus | reverse complement strand
GGGGGGGGGCGGACAGACAGGGCACAGGACACAACTTATGCTGTTTCAATTAAGGACCTTCCCAAGGTTCCTGCAGTGTTCTCCATTTGTTGACTTTAGGGCCATTAACATGTCAAATGGGCTTCCAAAGTGAAACTATCCATAGAATTGCACTAGAAAATCCAAGAAACTCTCTTTGAATCTTTTCTTAGAAATCCTAGAATTATTGTAATGATAGTGGTGGTCTCTCAATTCATCCAACCCATTCAGCTGAAATCTCTCTCCCTCTCTCTCTCTATAGAAAGAGAGAGTTTATTAAGTTTACTTACTTTATTAAGTGGCATCCTGCTAGGAGTTGAAAAATAAAGAGACCAGCTTCCTCCCTTGAGAGGTCCTTACTCTCTTCCTCAATGACTTGGAATAAAGAAGAGTTGCCAGTCATTAAATACCTACTACGTGCCAAGCCCTCGGTTAGCTTCTAGACACACACAACCTCTAAATCTGAAATCTCCATTTTACAGGTGACTACAGAGGTTCTGCAGGTTAGGAAGTTTGTCCAGAGTTCTATTTCTCACATATTAGTGGAGCCAGTTTTCAAACAAAGGATCAGTCAAGGACCAATGAGACAAACTGAGCGCTTGCCAGCTATTCGAAGAGGGAATTTAATGTGGGGAACCCTTACAATGGTGTTGGAAGAGCTGAAAAGCCAGGGAAAGAGGAAGTGATCCAAGGATTAGTGAGTGCAGGAAGCTGCCACCAGCCCTGGGAATAGACCTTCAAAAGAAGGAGGTGCTGGGCCCAGAGCCCAGAGATGGGGCTGTGCGGAGGTGGCTGGAACTATAGCAAGGTTGCCCTGGAGGGCTGCTGTCGTCAAGACGAGAGTCATCCTGCAGGACCCGGATCCACAGGGTGCAGCGACTGCCAGAACGACAATCAGGAGAAGAGTGAGGGAGAGAAAGGCCCCCACATCCCCTTTGCCCCACTTTCCCATCCCCCCCCCCCAGTGCCTCCCACGGGCTGAGCCCAGCCTGAAGCCCAATGTCAGGAGAATGGGATTGCAAGGCGCAGCTCCCTGGGATATACCGAGAACACCCTGCCCCATACAGGTGGAGAAGCAATCTGATGGCAACAGGCACAGGACCAGACCTGTCTGAACTTTTTAGCCCTTGGTCTTGTTGACTGGATCTATTGGAAGAGGCTAGGATCCAGCCTTGGAAGTTGCCGTCGCTCACCATGTGACCACAAGAAAGCCACACAGATCCCGTGCTTCTCTTCTGGAAGAGCATCCTGGAGTTGCTATGCCCGGCCCCACCCCGAGAGCTGACTGGAGGGTCACGTATAGGAGTGCCTTGCTGATGATGAGACCCAGGTGTGCTTCTGCTTACCTTGAGCCATAGGGACAGGTTTTCTTTCACTTGACAATATAGTATATCCACACTTACCCCCGTCCCTCCCTTCCTCTGGAATATTCCCTTCAACCTCTTACTCTGAGATGCTTTGTGCCTCGGCCCCGGCTGCCTTGCTTAGCTCTTTTCTTTCCAAGGATATTTCCCAGGGTCTGGGGGGCCTAGGAGGATTTCACACAAGGAAGTGACTGCTGGTGGGGGCAGGGAAGGTGAGGGATGGACTGCGGTTGCTCAGTAATCCTCTCTAAATCATGTATGGCAAGACGTAGCAGACAATCATTTCTTGTGACTGAGACAAGATCAAAGGATTAAGGGGGTTTTGGTAAAGAAGAGTTGGCGTTTGGTCATGAGAATTATAAAAGTCAGTCTGCTGAAAAGAACAGCTTGCTAGGTGAAAGTCTGATAATATAGCCTAGGATCCCTTTGAAAAGCCTCAGTTCTTTCAAGGTGAAAGGCAAAGGAAGGCCAGAGCCCTGTGCATCTGCCCACGCAAATGGCTGTCACATCCAGGAGCTAGAGACGAGCCCCTCGTCGAACCTGCCCCCTTCCTCCTGTACATGGCCCTGAGAGAGGGGTGGTCACCGTCTGAGCCCATCGAGCCTTCTCCTGATAGGGATGGCATCGCCCACCATCTACCGAGCACTGAGCCCCAACCAGGCACGTACTCCGTTCACCATATCACATTATTGCTCATGTTCACCCTGTCCGTCAGGGAGAAGCATTTTCACCGTATAAATGAAGGCACTCAGATATGGGTATCAAGCACTTGCTTTAAAGTTACTCCGTTAATAATAAAAGTAAGAACAACTACTTACTATGTGCCAGACACTAAGTAGGTGCTTTACATGTCAGCCCAAAACCATGAGAAACATTGGTCTTTTCAGTAAGGATGAAGGACCAGGGTCGGAGAGAGAGAGAAATAAACTGCCCGCCTCCACAATGTGCAGGAAGTGTTAGCAGTGGGATTCAAACCCAGGTCTCTCTCCTGCTGGCGCTCTTAATTACTATTCATCATCGGTTCATTCATTCATGCAACAGATACTACTGGGGCACCACCATGTGCCGGGCACGGGCGGAGGTGCCGGTCCTGCCGCCATGGGGACTGCGGTGTCCTCGTGGGCAGACACTCTATCTGGGACGCAGCAGTGTGCCGGGTGAGGCTCTCCCACCAGCACTCACGGAGCTACTTGGCGCCAGGCACCGCACTCGGCCCTATCGCACTGCTCGTAAGCAGAAAGGCTGCGTTGGGGTGTCAGACTTGCGCTGTCTTCCCGAGTCACAGATGGCCTTAGTCTCAGCCCCTCAGCATTCCGGGGCAGGGTCTGGGGTGGGTGCGGGTGCGGGTATGGCCTCAGACAAGGCCCTGAAGACTGTGGCTCCAAAAATCTTTAGGTCAGTTACCCAAACTAAACTCAAAGTTGGAAAACATGAAAGCAAAAATGCCTTTATAAGCCCTTCTCCAGAAAGGTTAAGCCTGACACCACGCAGCTGCCGCAAGCCGCGAAAGAGATGCAGGCTGGACACGGAACGAGCAGGTGCCAGCTCAGCTCGTTAAGTCCCCAGAGCTTCCATCCTTCCCAGGCTGATTGGCATTAATGCACGGGGTGCTGGATGGCTATTAAGTGGGGAGCTACAGCAGGCTCTTTAGGATTCAATACTTAAAGGAGTTTGGGATCAAAGACACAGAACATGACTGTACATGAAAGGTGGTCGCTGGAGCTCTGCGTCTGTCCCCATGGATGTTTACTGCACCTTGGGGGCGGAGGCGAGGGTGGGGCAGAGAGACAACTGTTTTTTGGCAAAGCAACTGCTTTGTGCTGTTCCTGGGAAGTACTTCTCCTTCGGCAGCACGATTATTCGTCAGTTTCCTGGATGATACTTAGTTCTGTAAACTATTTATGGAGCACCTGCTGGGTGGCAGGCACTGGGACACCAGTGCTGTGTGCAAAGGCGGAGTGGATGCCTTCCCTACCCTCAGGATGCACCACCACCTGGTGAAGACAGATGTAGGGTTGAGGAAAGTATAGCACATCCTGAGAGCTACTGTAACAGGGGCCAGTGCCCAGAATCAGAATAGCCCAGGGGAGGGCCTACCTATCCTTGTTCAGCTGGGTCCAGGAAAACATCCTGGAGAAAGTGACATCTAAGCTCAGTCTTGGTGGTGGTTGTGTCTGTTCAGTCCATGCCTCGCTCCTTTGCACAGCGATCCCCTCCCATCACCTGTAGTATGGGCTATCACACCTATTGTCCGTCATACGTCTCTAACTCTTGAACAGTCCACTGCCAGCTGGGATGAGCCTACAGATTTGCTCTGCCCTGGATTTGGAATGGGGACTCTGTGTCTCAGTCTTCATTTGAGATTCCGAATGCAGAAACCAGTAAAGCTGGCCATGAGCACAGTGACCAAAGCAAGCCTGATTGCAGAGAGGAGAAGCAAGAAGCCAATCGGGGAAGCAAAGCAGGTCTGGAGAGACTAGAGGAGGATACATGAGCGCCTGGCTTTTCAGTGCTCATCTCAAGGCCCTCAGGAAGCGCAATCTTCCAGATTGTTTCTTTTATGAGTGGGGTCTGTTCCAAGCAACAAATGATTTTGGAGGAAGACCAATGTGAAGGCTGAGCAAGGAGGCATAAAGTAGCATGGTGTGCTTGAGGACCAACAAGTAACACTGAGGGCTGAGCTGTAACCTCCTAGAAGGCAGGAAAGGGGCAGGTGGTGGGTCCTCCCTCATCCCCCACCACCTGCAGCACAGAGCCAGGCAGGGATGGATGCATGCACACAGGCTTGTCCAGCCCACCTCGCACGAACCTTAAGGTCCCAGGAACCAGCCATAACAAATGGACCTCGGCTGTCCCATAGTTAGAAGAACAACAAGCCAGCACATGTATGTCTAACACTATGCTGGAGGCCTTACACAGATGACTGCATTTGGTCTGCATTCTCTCCTTAAGAGACAGGTCCCAACACTCCCATTTTACATGTAAGGAAATGAAGGCTTACAGGACTTGAAGTTGCCCAAGGTAACTGCCACTGGTAAATGGCAGAGCTGTGATGGATCAATTTGGAATTCTGAAGACAGTGACACAATCACTAGGCTATGCTCTAAAGAACACTGGCCTCACTGGTCGTCTTGAGGGCTCACAGAATCTACTTAAATAAGACCCTACGTATGCTGGCCATCAGAAAGCTGTTCCAGAAACGGCACTCTGGCCCTCCTGGCATTGGTGATGGTGCAGGGGCATGATGGGATGGACATTCCCCTTTTGCCTATGACACAAAAAGAGGTGTGGGGAGATCACAAGGTACAAAGAGGGCTTCCTTTTCGGGCTACCAACCCAAGAGTTGCTTTCAACCCTCTTTCTTCAGGCCTTGTAGGATGCAAAAGGACAAAATGTTCTAAGGACTGCTGGACTAACTGGCCAGAGAATCCATGGCCCCCACCTCAATCACCACCACCTTTTAACTGACATGTGTCCATCCTTGTCTGAGGGGCATAGAGTGACATGGGGGGAGGGATCTGAATCACTCGCTGCACCACCTAAGAGCAGACTGGAGAAGTTAGAAGGGCTGAATGATTTAGGTACCTTGACTATCAGTTTCGTGTAGTGGGGGGGGAGGGGTGAAGGGTGGGGCCCTCATGAGAATGCATCTGGCAGACTTCCAGCTGCAGAGAAAGAGCCCCAACAGCTATACTCAGAAGTCCATTCCACGTCTGCAGTAAGACCATGCTTCCCACAGGCTGCTCCCAGCCAATGATGGAGCAAGCAGGGATACTCAAGCAGGCCTGTTCCCAGGAGGTGGGGCCTCTTCTGAAGAGTGACTCTGTAATGACCTTGCTGAAGTCTAGATGATGCTTCTACCTGCCCTTCCTTCCTCCCTCCTTCCCTTTTACTCTGGATCAAACCCGCATTGTGGTCTGATGGCTCCCCTAACCTCCTCTGGCTCCCTCCCCATGTCTGTCTCAGGCAAGACAAAGTCCTTCTATCTCTCCCTGTCATCACCTCCTATGTCTGATTGCAACCTCACCAGCCCTGACGCCCCCAGGTGCCACTGACACTGGAGCCTGGTGAGCACAGGCTGAAAGGCAGACCTCCAGGCTCTGTTACAAGAGGAGACATAGGGCACAACGTGAATGCAGTGGGCCACAGACTAAATCCAGGCCCCTCCAGTTGCAAATCTGACTCTGTTCATTTTCATCACTGAAGTTGCTGGATACCCAGGCATCTTCTGAACTGTACCAACGTCTGCAGCAGCTGGCTTCAGAAGGATTTTAGAGATGATTTCACCCATCGAGACGGATAATCCTTCAGCTTTGAAATGGGAGATCATAATGCTTTGCCAATCTACTCTGATCCCAGGGAAAATGGACTGATAAAAGAAGGCGATTTCAAGGTTTACAGCCCCCCCCTTCTAACCCAATCTGCTAAAAATTAAAACTCAGCAAGGCATGGTGTGATGACTTTTCAACCTGTCGTTCTTATGAAATAGAGATACTAAGGAGGCCCCAGGTTTTCTTACTGAAAATAAAAATAGAAGCTAGTGTGGTGGACAGAGTTCCAAGTCAGAGGCAGGAGCTCTATCACTCACTCAAGCTTTGGGCCCTGGGCAAGCCGACTCCCACGAATTTCAGTCTCCTCTTTTAGAAAGCAACATCTTATTGTCTTAAGTGAGTCGCGGCAAATGAAACACACAGAACAGTGCCTGGTACATGGTAAGTGCTCAGTAAATATCAGCTAGGATACCATTTCTAATAATAGTGTCATTATCATTGGTTTATCGTGCAGATTAATTGAGGTAACAATATTTGGCATTTTTGGGGCCTTTGGTGAATGTTTATTTTATTTGAATCTAAACCAGGTGCTTCAATACTTTTTTTAAAAAGTGACTAATGCAAGTTTCCTCTTTAAGAGGCGGGGGCAGGGGGAAGGGGGAGGAAGAGAACAAGTATCGAAGAAAGGTCTGGGATAGGGTGTTTGTCTTCATTTCCTTTCAAGATCTTTATTGCATTTTTTGTTGGACTGCAAGCAGTTCTGATCCTTCTGATGGATATGTGTGCTGTGCTCTCAAGAAGATAAAAAGAGAGAGAAAGAGAGTGAGCATAAAACTATATACACAGAAGCAGTGATGGATGCCAAGGACAGAAAATTTCCAGTAGACCTGGTCTATAAATTGTCATTTAAATTTGCAATTTAAAAACACTGTCTGACTTTTTGATTTAGCTGACTGTATATGAGAGACAAATAATGGAACCCTAATAAGCAATGTTTAAATGACATCTCCAGTCTCCCAGACAGAGAGGGCAGCAGCAGAATTCTAAGAAGAGAAAATAAATCTACCAAGAATAGGAAAGACGACCAGAACTAAATAGTTGCACTAATCACTTGATGACAGATACCAGGAAAATGTATTTTGGGCCGCTTAAAATTCGAATCCTTAACAGACGGAGGATAGGCTATCAGCTGAAAACCCCTGCAGTCGTTGTGAGGGGACAAGACTGAGCTCCGTTTTTACATTTCATCACATTAAAACAGATGAACCAAAAAAATCAAGGCACCAGGACAACATATTAAAGTTGACAAAGCTTAGGTTAAAAGATGTGAGCTGTAAGAACACACTCGCCCTCAGAGGCGCCCATTGGCAAATCTGAATTCCAAGGCTTTCCTGGAGCGGTGGCCCCCGCGGGGGACACACCCACCGAGGGGAGCCCACCCCCGGGGCTCCTTTTCTTCTTGCTGCGGGAAACAAGTTAGCATCATCTCCCAGCCACGAAATACAGAAGATAAACATTTGCATCGTCCAAGGATGAAAACAGAAATGAATCATCAACCACTGCAAGCAACTGTGTGTGCCGCAGCTGACATGAGATCTGGCAAATTTAGGAATGAAACGCTGAAAAAAACACTACGATGACAGAAGGGTTTGGAAGGAGGGCTTGTGAGTAAAATCTAAGGGAAATGAGACTGCTTCGCTTTTTGTACAGTGATAATTGCACAATTTATAGTGACATGGCCACAGCTTAGATGGTAAGATTTAGTGGAAAAGTAATGCAGAATTAAATACCCAGAAGGATCAAACTAGAATCATGTGTTTGCATGTTGTGTACACACTCATATGCAGGAAGAAAAAAAAGAAAAAAAGATCGACAGAAAATACGCCTGGATGTTAACTGTTCTTGCTCAGAGCCAGGGTATGACTTCAGAATCTCCCACGCAGTGCTCGAAGCAGCCATTAAAATCGACCAGCATTGGCAAATGACACAAAAATCTATTTGCAATCTATAACTCTGAGAGCAGGAGGAGAAGCCACAGTAATCATTACTTTAAAACATCGAAGGAAAACTAATGGAATATAAATTACTGATTCTAGGAAAATGCAGGCCAAAGGCCAAAGAATTACCTATCTAATATAGGGTACTCTATTGTTCTACAAACGCTTAATGATCACATACTATGTGCCTGGTCCTCCACGGAACAAGAAATGAATAAGATATGTGTGCAACGCAAAGGGCCTTTTACTCTAGAAGACAAGTTGGGGGGAGTAAGTTGCTGCCCCAGCAAGATTTCTGATCTGCTGGTCTTCCTTTCACCAGAGCACAAGGTAGGATTTATTTTTCACAACTAGGGATTTAAATCTAATGGGGAGACAATGTCTATAATAATAGAAGATATTGCACAAAGCACCCATTGAACTGAAAAAAGTAATAAATCTGCACTCCCAGAATCTTTATTTAAATGGGACAACCTCTGGGAAGTCCTTGGATGCTGCTTATCTCTGCTCTGGGATTTCAACTTACTGTAATGAACTGTAACTGCTTCTTAGCTGTCTGTCTTTCAGAGAGATCTCGAGTTCCCTAAGCCCAGGACTTGTTTACAATCTTCTGTGGCCAACACTTTGCCTGGTTTTAAAAAACACTCAAAAACGGAATGAGGGAAAGAAGACAAGCATTTCTTGAACACCTACCATGTGCTGGAGGCTGCAGTAAGCGCTTCACATATGCATTCGGTTGTTTCTATTTCTGCTATTTTCAACTCCAATCAGGAGGTTATTTACTGAAAGCTACCACGGTCTGCAAAGCATATAGACTTTGAAATCAAACTGTTCAGGTTCAAATTTGCACTATGCTAGTTTCTAGCCTTGGGCAGGCTAGTGAATCTCTATGACTCTAGGTTTCCACATATGCATGTGAAATGTGAAAATAAAGTAAGACTAAATATTTAAAATGCCTTTCTTCTCCTCTTATAGAAATGGTTTTATTTCCTACAAATGTATATCACATACCTCCTACTCTTTAATCATAGCTTTTGGCCTGACCAAGAGCCACTGGGTACTTGGCTGAGATAGCAGGAACAAGTCTTGCAGAGCCTCACGAAGCCAGGGCTGAAAGCGACCTTAGCGAGCTGCACACTTCCCACCTGCTATCAAGCATCGAGCTACCTTTCGCCAAGTCCAACCTGATTCAGCACTCACGGCTATCCATCACAGCCTCAGTCCAACGTTCAATGTCTTTAGCACATGCTTCCATATCGCTGTTAATAAGGGATAGGGGGATGATCATTTTCCCAATGATAGGGGTCCTGATCCTTTTTAGGATCACATAATAAGAACATTTTTCATTGTTGGAGATAATTCCCCTTCCCGTGCACATTTGTCAAAGGCAGTTTCCAACAGTCCCGTACATCATCCTGAAATACATGATAAGATTCAGGTCTGCTATTCATCATCTGCTGGGCTTCTTCCAATGCGAAGAGTTCCTGCACAGCTTTTCCTGCCTCTGGTTTAACAATCAGAATGCAAGTTCTCCCTAGAGCAGTACCACCAGTCAGGGGAACTGAAAACTCTAGGGATGACAGTCCCCAATGTGAGGGACGTGCGTCTACAACAATGATACATAAATTCTTTATAAAAGTAAATCGCAAATATTGCTGCCACTTACCAAAAGGACACAGACCCCCAGGAACTGGGCTTCTCTGAGGTTTTATTTGATGGCCGCTGCTGGGAAACAGCGAATAGAGCAGAAAGATCCCGTGGGTTGGGTCATTTAGAGCTAAGTTAAAAAATTCGTGTTCTTCCATTTACATGATGGGTGAGCCTGAACATATTCTGAACTTACCTGAGTGGTTTCCTCATCTGTAAAATGGGAGTTTTATCAACCTCATCAATTCCTGTATTCTCATTGTATTCTCTGCTTGCATTTGGTAGTCATGCAATTAACGTCATTTCCCATTTTCCACACTGACAACTCTTCAATAAATTCTCCTCATCTCAGCTTTGAGAGGATATAATGATGCCCAGGACATAGTCCCTGCCATCGCGTCTCTACTTACAACACAATCTAGTAAGGAAGAGAGTGCAATCCGAGTTGATGGAGGAAAGGCATAAAACCTTTCTTTGGATGAAAAATTTTGTAAAAACCCAATATGCTGAGAATCATGGGGGAAGGAAGGCTTCGTTCCACGGGAAGAGAGAATGCTAAGAAAGAGCTTCATGGAAGTGCTCTCTGAGCTGGGTCCCGGAGGATCAGGTGAGCTAAGAGATTACAGCGTTTTTTTTTTCCTAGCAGAGAGAAGAGAACGAGCTAGAGAAAACTCACGCATGCTCGGGGAGGGCCAAGCAGGTCACCGTGTTCAGAAGGTCCAGGTGCGTATGGGGCATGTGTGATACCTGCTGCATGCACAAGTGAGGCAGAACTGCACACAGGGCTGTTCAGAGCATAAGTTCTGGAGTGATGGCATGAGCTCTGTCCCGCCTCCTTAATTTCCATTTTCCCAGCTGTAAATTTGGGATTTTAAAAAGAGGAGCTTCCTCAAAGGCTTGCTCAGGAGAAAATACATGAACGGGTTTAAATACATTGCCTGACATTTTATAACTACCGATAGACAGTAGCTGCCTTCCTCACCCTACCTTCCTCACCAGCGTTCTCATGATTATTTCTGATGTGGGGAAGCCCACGGGGAGATGAAATGGGCTTAATGAGACTACTCATCAATTTGGGGGCATTTGCAAAATTGGAGTGCTCGTTCCAAATTATGAGACAGAAGTGCATTCTGATGAATGCACACAGTCAAAGTCCTTCAAGTTCACCTAGTCTTCACCTTTGTATATCTGGAAAACATAGCATAACTGGCATTCTCCCTGGAAAGGGAAATGTCAGGGTGTCTGGGTAGCTCAACTGGTTAAGCGTCTGCCTTCGGCTAGGGTCATGATCCTGGAGTCCCGGGACTGAGTCCTGCATTGGGCTTCCTGCTCAGTGGGGAGTCTGCTTCTTCTTCCAAACTTACCCCTTCTCATGCTCGCTCTCTCTCTCATTTTCTCTCAAATAAATAAATAAAATCTTTAAAAAAAAATAAAAAAGAAAGAAAGAAAGGGAAATGTTTCCTAGCCAATCACCCAGAAACCTTGTGTATGGCAACCTCCCACCTGCCAGAGAAGGGGAGTGAAGAGCTAGAGCTTCCTCTGCCTTTCCAACCCCCTTTCCTACTGGACCACACATTCTGCCATCATTCCTTCCTCTTGCTGCGGCCATGTCAACCTAATAGTGTTTCTGCTGGAATCTGTAGGAAGATGTCTTTCAGTGTGAGCCTTACTTGGTTTTTGGTAAGAAGACACACCATTCAGTAGGGAGCAGCTTTGTCTAGTGTGATGCACATAGACAGGCTCTGGGATCAGAGAGATCCAGCTGCAAATGGGTTCCTTTACATCCTAGTTGGGGGGACTTCAGGCAAGCCGTTCATCTCTCTGAGCCTCAGTTGCCTCTCCTATAAAATGGGAACGCCTGTCCAAAGGTTGTTTTCAAGCTTAAATGAGACAACATTTTACCTCCAGCACACCCTCTCCACTCCCTTTTACCTACATGTACTCTCTTGATGCATTGCAGCATTGCTCGGCCTTGCAACATATGCACTCTGACCGTCCTAGGGGCTTGGTCGCAACAGGAGGGGGTCGCTTCCCCAGCACACCTTGGAACATCATCGGCTCACTCAGCAAACCACACGGATAATAAAACCCCATGCTCTGGGGCATTTGCTGATCACCTGCAAAGATGAAGACTCGCCAACCCTACAAAGGCATTGTACCCTTACCTGACTCACGGGACTTGGAGGGATAATGTTAAGGGCTTTGTTCTTTCCAACATCAAAATTCAAGCCCAGCCACTGCCACAGGCAGCACACTGAGCTTAATGAAGCAGTGGGATGAACTAATATGGCAAATCTTATAGCTTTACTACCAATATGGCCCACATCACGCTAAATTACGGCACCAGACGTGATTGGACACACATCACAAAAGGAGAAGTAGTTCACAGAATGGTAGGAATTTTCAAAGCGACATAATAAGAATCTCAAGAGCCAGCATTTAGGGGAGATGTTTGTGTTTTGTAATTTTCTTTCTCCTTGTGCAAATCATTCTCTCTCACATTTCATGATAATCAATTCAACAAACACTTACTGAGTACCTACCAGGTTCTGAGTGCTGTGCTAGGAACTCGTGGCTAATGGGAGACACAGAAAAATGAGCCAAAAATGATAGGAGAAACATGGCAAGTGTGATGATTTGGGTAAGATCAAGGTGTTATGGAATACTTCACAAATCCAGCCGAATGAGGCTTTGTTAGTCATAAATTCATTCATTCATTCAATTTATTCATTCAACCAACATTGCTGCATATCTACATCTTTCAGCACTGCGCTCAGTGGTAGAAGTGAAGGGGTTAACAAGACAGACAGTCCCTGCCATCACAGGACTCCCAGCCTAATGAGTGATAAAGAGGAACAAAAAGACAACTAACGATATATTACGGTGAGTGAAATGAGATGTCTGAGAGCACACAAAATAGTCATGACCCACAGTTGGGGGTCACGTAGGTGGGGTGCAATCGGGCACCAAAGCATTTCTGCAGACAGTAATATCGAACTTGAAACTAAAGGATAAGTGGAGTTAGCTCTGAAAAGAAATAAAGGAAAGCGCATTCTTGGGAGAAGAAACAGGATTTGCCAAACCCCAAATGTAAATGATCACATGGTATGATCAGGAAACTGAAATTAATTCAGTTTCACCACAGAATGGACTATCACTGCGGAACGGCGAGGAGAGATGGGAAAGATAAGGAGGGCATCAGACCCCGCGGGGCCTCTCTGACACCATGAGAAGCCCTGTGCACATTACCCTGGGGGCAGTCGGAGCCGCTCCCTGAAGGGGTCCGCAGCAGAGGTGAGACCTGATCAGATCTCCCTGTTGGTGAGCAGTGTCCAGAACAGTCTGGAGACGGAAAAGACTGAAAACCTGCAGACCACTTAGGAGGGGTGTGAGAACAATCTAGATGGCAGATGAAGGCAGCCGGGGCTGTCCTTAGGAGAGGAGCAGCAAGGAGAGACAGAATGAACAGCTTTGGGAGGCATGTAGGAGGTCACAAGGCTGACAGTCAGGGATTAATTAATTGAGAACGTTATGAAGCTCAAAATGTCACGGATCGTGGCCCCAACAAACAGTTGTTGGGTACTGAAGGATGACCAGGAGTTGGCTCAGTGAAAGGATGGGGTGAGAAAGATGAGCCAGGGAGAAGGAACAGATGTCACAGAGGTGAGTTCTGGGAACTGAAAATCAGTGTGGCTTGGGGTAAGATGAGGCCAAGTGACAAAGAGCCAGCGACCAAATCTCGGAGGGCTTCCTTGAGGTGTTATCCTCGTTGGTATGCTGCCGGGGTTATACAATATACTCAAGGAAGATAGGGTGTGAAGGAGGCTTGAAGAGGCCTGGCTTCTTATAAACGAACCAGTTAAAATGAGGCCCGGAACTAAGCCACCGGTGAAACCTGAAATGAGTTTGTCTTCAGCGAATGACTGCAATGAGTGATGTGTCCTGTAATAAATTCAAGACCGTGTGCTCAAAGAGCACAGAAGTCTTTCCTCACCACACATCACACCATCTGACAGCCAGTCCTACCATAAAGGACTGGACTTCTTGACCCAAAGCAAGACCCCTCCCTCCCAAGCCCTTCAGCCCCAGAGCTTTAGGGATCAACCTCAGAGAAACTGAGGTCATAGTGTAATTAAATCCTTGATTTTGAATTTCCAAAGCTTGCAAATCACAGAGTCCGGAGAGAACAATTAGCACACCGAGATCCAAAGCCCTGCCAAGGCAGAACGATGCCATAACTTTACACGAGGTGCCGAATCTGTTTCTGGGCCTCCCCTGCCAAAAAAAAGGGTGGAACCCCTGTAATTTTTTCGGATCTGCCAGCCCTCCAGCATCATGGCACAGGGCAAACCCATAGCATGCTTTAAGGGAAGACCACACAGACACGAACATCTGGCAGACCTAGTACTTTCCAGCTTATGCACACAAGCCACATGACCCAGGGCAAGTTTCCTGATCTTTCTGAACATTATTTTCTTATGTGTTCCATGGAAGAATATAAGATTTGGGCTCATTACGGATAATTTATCTAAAATGGTTTGCATGCAGGAAGTACAATACAAATGATGGCTATTAATAGATATTTATAGCTTAACAACATGGTTCAGTCTCCTTTGTATTTCCGGTCCGTCTTCCCCGTTATTATTGAAACAAGCATCCATTTGAAGTTGAACCAGTTCCTTCTTCTCAGTGATTCTCCCACGTGCTGCAGGAGAAAAGGGTGCCTTCTACTGTTCTCTGATTTCCTACAGCGTTAGGAGAGGTGCTGCCTCTTGGAGTTGGCCGGGGAGATGGGGCGCCGGAGGGAAAGGGAATGTTTCCTCATCCTGAGTCTGTGCACAGAGAACTGAATTGTGTTGGGTGTTGTATGTTATTCACTCATGTAATCCTCGTCACACTTCAAGATAGGTGCTACTGTCCCTATTTTATGGATGGAAAAGCTGAGGTTCAGAAAGGTCAAGTAGCTAGCCTGAGACGCCAAGTAGAAATTGCGCTAAGTCTTAAACTTAAGTTCATCTAATTCTAAAGCATGACCTCTTCCAGGAGTCTTCAATGTAGAGAAGAGGGAACAAACACGCCAAGACATCAATCCCAAGAAGGTAAGCTATTTGCAGTCTGGTGAGCTGGAGACAACACCAGCCAAGGGAGCTGTTCCTGGCCTCCAGGCCTGACTCTGCCCCTGCCCAGATGAGAGATGGTCGGCAAGCCCTTCTTTCGAGAGTTCATCTGTGAGCAAGAGGTTCTAATTAGCCCCCAAATGCTAATTCCTTACAAGCTTTTCTGTTTTTCTATTTCTAAAGAACTTATTCAAGTTTCTTTCAGAATATTGTCCTACTTGTATTTATTAAGATGAAAACTCACTTGCTTTTAGACAGGAAAGCTGTGAAAAGAGTTTAAGAATTTTCTTTATTATGATGAATGTGCCATATTTTAATGAACAAATATGAATTTGGGGTAAAAATAAAACATTAACTTTTGAGTAGTAATAGGCTGAGAATGAATAAAAGCAGCAAAGTAGAGAAAAACAGGTCTTTTCAAGGAAGGATGAGACCTATAAAAATCAGAAGGGCCTCCTGAGGGAGGAGTTCTTCCACTACATGAACTGCCTGCAGTCAGGGTCTCCTTTCCAGATACTTCTCTCTCCCCACAGAACACTGAGTGCTGGCAGGGCTCACAAACGGGGCTGGATAAATCCTTGTGGACAAAAGACCTCATTCATTCATTAATTAATGTTTCGTCTAGGTTTCAGATTGGGTCACACAGATCTAATTTCCTCCTCTGCTTGGTACCTGAGGAAAGAGAAGCTGGAAAAGTGGAAGTGGCCTGAGGGAGTGGTCAGACCCGGAGCGGCAGGCCTGAGGTAGGAGCCCAGGGCCAGGGTCTTGACGGATGGCGGGCGACCTCCCTGCAGGACAAGAGCAGTAGGCAGAGGCAGGGAAACAGCAGCTATGCACCACAGGCTTCATAAAAAGAATTTTTTTTTGATTAATTGCCCCAGTCCCAAGGATCCAATCAGATAATGAACATGACAGCACTTCACAAGCTCCTCAGTGGTAAGCCAGTGTTTAAAGGATGTTTCCCCGGGCTAACTGGCCAGTTGAGGGATTAGGATCCTGAGTATGGCATTACTGAAACCACTCCTTAACCAAAATTAACCAGAATTTTTAAGAAACCTCGCAATAGGGATGCCTGGGTGGCTCGGTCAGTTAAGCGTCGGCCTTCGGCTCAGGTTATGATCCCACGGTCCTGGGATGGAGTCCCCGCATCAGGCTTCTGGCTCAGTGGGGAGCCTGCTTCTCCCTCTCCCTCTGCCTGCAGCTCCCCCTGCTTGTGTGCGCTCTCTCTCTGACAAATAAATAAATACAATCGTTAAAAATAAAAAGATTTAAAAAGAGAAAAAAGAAAAAAAAAGAAACTTCCCAAGAGTTCCCCCGGCTACCGAGGCACACAGCCAGGGTTCACACTCAGCTTGATGGGGCTCCAAAGCCGAGGCGTCTGCCATATGAACACCAACCTCTAGACCCACCAGGGCTTCGATTCTCGGGGCCAAATCTTTCAGGGAAGAAATAAGGTACCATTTTGTTGTTTTTATTGTTTTGTTAACTAATGATCCTTGGACATAACTCTAATATCTGGGAAGTGAATAAATTTATTTCCAGGTATTTCTAGGAGACAGGAGACAGTGTGAACTGTGATCTGAGAAGGAAAAGGGCAGAAAAGCTAATTCTAACCAGACAGCTGCCATGTTGTGGATCCCATGCTGGACCTTCACCCACAATTCCTCCTCTCAGCCTTCTGATAAGTATTATTCGTGCGCGCACAAGCACACACATACACACTCACTTAGACAGGGTTCTAAGAGGCTAAATAACCCATCTCTGGTTACACAGCAAGAAGGAAAAGAATTAGAATCTAAAACCAGGCCCGGCTCCAAAGTGAGTGCTCTTTCTACCACACTCGCTGCCGGTGGCGCTGACTGAAAATCCCCAGGCACCACCCCCAGAGACGTCCGCACCTGCCCATCCTGGGACCCGTTCCTCTCCCACAGTCTTCTACTGGGTGGCCTAGTGCTGGTTTGATAAATAACCAGAATTGTGTCAGCTGTTCTCCCCCTTTGATGGCAGGTAACGAACCTGAAAATCTACATTCCCGTCCTCCATCAAATTCTACTCCTGGAACAGGCACCGTTTGACAAGCTGCATGTGTAGTGACACAATCTAATAAAAATGAAATGAAGAAAACAACTTTATTTCTTACTACTTCCAAGCCTTCCTTATTTGAATTGTGAATACTCCAGTTACGTCTCCTACATGGCCTGTCTAGAAATGCATTTTATGGTGAAATACGCCCCTGTGTGACTTGTATTTGAAACTATCTAACTTCCTTTCAAAAGCTTGGGTTAAAGAACCAGGGTGATAGGTTTGTGAGAAATTCTAAAGGGTCTCTTAAACTTTCTTTATGCCACTCTCGCTCATGATCGATGACCCATATTGTCAGGTCGTCTTTTTTAGGAAATAAAATATCTGCCCCAGGAACCATCTAAATCTTGCCAAAGGGGCAAAAAAAAAAAAAAAAACCCTTCTAGTCTGTAATATCACGTAATAATATGAGAAATGTACTTATGATGTAATGTCAAATAACAAAGCAGGATATAAAATTGTATGACTTGGTATGATTACTTAAACACATTTCCTGAAAAGTCAGTCCAGTAGGAATTAACTTAGAATGTTAACAGCAGTTATTTTTGATTAATGAGATTAGGCATGCTTTCTTTGTCTCTTTTAATTACAGTAATAAGAATATATACCTTCTAAAAAGTCAAATAAAATTACTGAAAAAAGAAAAACATACATTTTTCCAGAAAGGGGCTTAAATATCATTCAGTATTTCCTTAGCACCAAAAATCACTGCACAAAATTATAAACTTTAATACTAGCCACAAAGATTGTTCAAGAAAAGAAAGCTATATGCCAATTGTGCTGATGGATATCAAAATCCTAAGTAAATACCAAAAAATCAAATCCGTATATAGAAAATAATACATCTTGAACGAGTAGTATTTACCTCAGAAATGAAGATTAGAAAAATCTATCAGTAAAATCCACCACAATATAAATTGAGAGGAAAAATATGTATAATCATTGAAATAAATACAGAACACATGTATGATAAAATTCAATGTGCAAATTCAGGATTTTAAAAATCACTTTCTAGACCATGATAAGTGAAGAATAAAAATAAAAAAAATCTCCAGTAAAAATTTAAATATCACACTTACAGAAAACTTAGAAGCATTTCCATTAACTGAAGATCAAGTTAAGGACACCTCTTATTACAAAATATTGTACTGACAGACCCAGCCAATGCAATAAGACAAGAAAAAGAATTACTTAAGGATTAGAGAGGAAGACAGAAACCTACTTATGAGGTTATATGTTGTCTCCATAGAAAATCAAAGAGGAATTGGAAGAATTAGTAACAAAGTTTAGTAATGCTATTATATCCAAGATTCAAGATCAATAAATAAAGTGTTAACATTTCCTTTTAAAGTTCTACTTAATTTGGCTGAGTCAGCAACATTTGCTTAAAGGAATACTTATTGTTCCACAGGGAAAACTGAAGAGCAAGAAATAAATTAATCCTGTCACAAGCACATTCTCTCCCTTTTTTAATGTATGTATGTGCTTTCATGGTGCTTTTAGCCAGAGAAGTCTATCAAGAATGCATATTGTTTATCACTGTTATATAACTAAGAACTATTATAAAATCTTACTTTGGGACAACTCAGCTATATACTTTTTAAGATCCCCTTGGTTCTAGAACGGGATAAGAGAAAACGGTATAATGCTGATGATGGAGGCGATGAAAATGAAGAAGAGGAAGAGGAGGAGAAGAGAACAGAAATGGGAGAAGAAAAACAGAGAAAAGAAGAGAGAGGAGGGAAATGGAGAAAGATGACAGGGAAGAAAGGAGATGAGAAGTAAGGAGAGAAGGATAAGGAGAAAAGGGAAGGAAAAAGTGAAAAGGAAGAGGAAGAACACACATAAAGAC
This sequence comes from Ursus maritimus, assembly GCF_017311325.1. Lineage (NCBI taxonomy): Eukaryota > Metazoa > Chordata > Mammalia > Carnivora > Ursidae > Ursus > Ursus maritimus. The sequence goes on along the minus strand of NW_024423564.1, from coordinate 58,017,788 downwards.
TCTTTGTTGGGATACTTGGGTGGCTCAGTCAGTTAAGCATCAGCCTTCGGCTTAGGTCATGATCCCAAGATCCTGGGATCGAGCCCCACGTTGGGCTCTCTGCTCAGTGGGAACCCTGTTTCTTCCTCTGCCTCTCCCCATGCTTGTGTTCTCTCTCTCTTTCTCTTTGTCAAATAAATGAATAAAATATTTTTTAAAATGGCTCTTTGTTGATCTTTTAATAAGCTCCAAGTAATATACTAAGTATTTAATCTGCCTTATCTCAATTATTCTTCATAGTAAGCCTCTGAAGTTTAATATTATATCCTTACTTATAGGAGAGAAAACAGACGCTTAGAGAGGTTAAGTAACATTCCAAGGTCACACAGTTAGGAAGCAGCATCGCTAGAATTTGAATCCAGGTCTACCTGCCCAGATTGCATGGTACTGGCCACTCTTGCATATGTATCGTGCTGGTTTTAGAGTCTTGTAAGACACGAAGATGAGGAGGTTCTAAAAAGGTCACTTTCATTTTCCCATTCCAAATCTTCAACTAAGCCAAAGCTCTGAAAACCTGAATCCTCACTTTAGAATGCTCCTGGTTTTGCATGTTAAAATTAAGAATGAAAAGATATTCAGTAAAATACAATTTTTAATGCATTAAGCATTCAAGAGCACAAGTTTAGTGGAAAGGTTAAATTTGAAGCAGAAATATAACTTGTCAGTTTTCACTGAAAAAGCATTTGAATTCTGGTACACGTCGTGCTCTGCAATCTTTTTTTCCCCGTGTAGCAGTTCTCCCAAGACCTGCTCTCTCACTGACTTGCTTTCCTTCTATTATTCTTAGACCACGATGCATAAAATACAAGGCTTACATTAAGTTTTAGGAAATAAAATAGACTACTTCCAAAATATTTGTGTTTCAAATAAACATCCAGAGCAAAATTTATTGTCCTTCCTGAGGTTCTGGCTGTCTGGGAGCTGCATATGTATTACATTTATGTCCCTTTTTCCTACAGAGTGTCAGACAAATGCCATCACGAAACATGACTGGGCAGGCACAGCAGTGTCTCAAACAAATCACTGCCTATACAAAGCAACTAAGTGCATCCCGGTTTGCAAGCCCATATTGACAGATTTCAAGACCTGAAAGAGAAGTCTATTAATCCTCTGCCACGCAGCTCAGAAGATGCGGGAGAGAAAGACAACACACAGCACGAAGGTGCTTACACCTAATTGCAACTGGAAGACAAACATCCTGAAAGGCATGGTCATAAAGCCATGGGACCAAATTCTCCAGAAAACACGGAGAGTGAGAGAATTATTTTATTATCATACTATGCATGCCAGTCCTCATTAACAGACATCTCCGTGCCTCCTCTGGGTCAAGCACGTTCTAAGTGTTGGAGTAAAGGGTCAACGAGAGGTCCAGCTCTGCAGGAACGCACAGTACAGCCGAAAAACAAAAATGTAGGCAATTTTTAACAAAGTGAGAGTCTCACAACGCGCTACTGCAGCAAAACAAACAAAACAACTAATCCAGTGCAGGGAGTCAGGAAAGGACTAAACCTGAAGACTAAATGGGAGCCAGTCTAGGAAAAAGTGGACAGTGACAAAGGATTTCGGGCTAGATTAATTGTCCGGTGGTTCTCCAAGTGTGGACTCCGGAGCAATAGCACCAGTACCGTCGGGGAACTTGTTCGAAATGCAGGCTTGGGCCCTCCCCCAGACCTACTGAACCCGAAAATTCTGCAGATGAGACCCAGCAACCTGTGTTTTAACAAGCCTTCCAGGTGATTCTGGCGCTGCTGGAATTTGAGAACTTTGGATACCTGCAAAAGTGAACTACAAGAGACAGAATGCCTGGAGGGTAAACAGGGTTGGATTGGGGGGCGGGGGGACGACTAGGCAGAGATGTTGCTTTGCTGGAGGGATGGGTAGAAGGCATACCAGGAAGGGTTTTATACCTTAGGAAAATAATTTTGGATTTTACCCAAGGCATAATGGAGAACCATTAAAATATTATACTACGAGTACAGAAAACAGCAAGTAACGCTGGCGCCCATTAAAAACATATGCCATCACAAAGACAGTACTATACATCATTGCAGAGATGAAACACTGCACAGATAAATAGCTGGTTAAGAAAGGAACAAATCAGCCCTACCTTTCTTTCTGGAGTCTTTCTTGGCGCTGGTTTTCACAGCTACTTGAAGTTCTGTCTCAGTTGACATCCTACTAAATCCTTAGTCCACTTCACACAGATCCCGGGCCTCGGCCAGGCTCATGGAGGACTCCTCTCCAAGAGAATGACTCCTCCCTTCAGAAACAACGCTCCGAGCTGCACATCTCATTCACTCCTTCCGAGCGCTGCAAATCAAGCCAAGAGAACATTCAGAATCATCACCCTTTTGAGGTTAAACAGAAATTAGTTGGGGGGTGGGGGGGTGGCAAAATAAACTGCCAAACGTACAAAACCAGGCAAATCTTGGTCTCCGTGTACAAATGGTTCACTTGATGTCATCAAGCCACTGACAGGGTTTGTAGCAAAGGGGATGAGAGGTCTACCTGAAACATGGTCTCTCAACCTAGGTACAGAACTCAAAACAGATCTTTTTAAAACCCTGGATTTCCAAGAAGGACAAAACCCAACTCCTTGTTTTCCACGTGTCTTGCTTTCAAGCAGTAGATGCCACCCAGAAAATACAGCAAAGGAGTATTTCCTGAGCAGCCCTGTGGAGACATTCTCAACAACAGGGCACCCATCCATCAGCCAAGCTTGAGCAGAGCCCTGGCGGCTAAAACAGATCATAGGGAAGTGACCTGTGGTCTGTCCCTCGCTGCCAGGCATCAGAGGGGACATGGAGTTGACATACAATTGGGCTCCAAGGGTAAGGTGACAAATGGGGCTGAGAAACTTCCAGCAAGCCAATTTTTATGTCAGCTTTTCCCTCAGCTATAAGAGCAGACAAGCATTTAATGTGGGGAGAAAAAGAAAAGAAGCCGGCCGCCACACATTCCATTCTTTCTTTCTTTAATAAATACGCGTTGCACCCTACTAGGTACTATTAAGCCCAGACTCTGTGCTGGGAAGAGATGATAATGATAATAATGATAACACAACCACTTCAATTACAGCTAGTATTTACTGTGCACTTACTATATACTTTGCCCTCAGTCACTGCTTCACATATATTATCTCATTTGATTTCAGTTAAATTGAATGAATATATTTCCTGTGTCGAGTCAACTGTCTTTCCCAGTGACCATCTATCGGATAGTTATATCAGAGAGTTCAGTGGAAAAGAAACATTTCACTAGTTATCCCATTTTTAAAGAAAATGAAGATAAAGCCACTGGAAACAGATCTTCAAACTGTGCAGCCAGTTCTGAGCTCATTCCACAGACCCAGAATGGTCGAATCCAAAAACACGGACCCTGAATGCCAGTTTCTGCTCAAAAAGAACAGTAAATCCATCCTCTTAATGATGACAACTAAAGAACGCTTAACTAGAAGGTTTAATATAAAAGCCACATAAAATTACAGGAAGGCTTTATACCCTCTAGATTCATCCATGTTGTTAGAAATGGCAAGAGGGTATAATGCTGAGTGAAATAAGTCAGAGAAAGACAAATACCATATGATTTCACTCATATGTGGAATTTAAGAGACAAAACAAAGAAGAAAAGAAACAAACACACTTGTATATACAGAAAATAAACTGGGGGTTACCAGTGGGGAGGTGGTGGGGAGCATGGGTGAAATCGGTAAAGGGAATTAAGAGTATACTTATTGTGATGAGCACTGAGAAGAGCTGACTCACTATATTGTACGCCTGAAACTAATTTAACACTGTGTGTTAATTATACTTAGATAAAAAAAACAATAAAATTAGTAAAATTACAGGAAGGCCCAATAGTAGGGAAATTCCCACCTTAGTCAAAGATACTTGGTTTATTTATTTGTTAACAAGTGATTTTTTTTTTTTTTAAAGGACGCTGGCCCTGAATGAAAGATGTCTCAATGATAGGAACTAAAGCTACAACTAAGGAAAATGCTTTATACTGCCTTCCTAGAATGGGGCCCATGAAATCAAACACAGAAAACGAGAACCTTCCCTGCCACCCTTGTGCCATCTATCTGCGCCACACCACTGGCCCTCACCCTCTTCCTAACCTCTCCCCTGACAGAAGACAACATTCCATGGGAGACGACAGAGCCACAAAGCTTGGCCATACATGGACCAAATTAATTTTATTAACAATACTGATCATTTCATTGCAACAAGTATCTACTAAGAACTTACGATGGGCCAGGTGCAAATGCTGGCTCATTCACGTCAGCGGACACCTACTGTGCAACCATCCTGGCTAAGAGTGCGGATTCTTTATTCCTGTCCTCAAAGATGCTCAGTCTAACGGAGATGTCGGTCATGTAAGGGACTGCAATACTCACACCAGAACTAACACACACAAACACCACGTATACTGGGGCACAAAGGAGCAAGCACTCACCTTTGCTTAGAAGAGTCAAACTTCTCAGAGGAGGAGCCCTATACTGTGGGGTCTTGAAGAATGATTCTTATGTCAAGTGGAAAATCAGAGAAAGGACCAAAGGGCACTCAATAAATACATATATAATCAATGAATGTTTGTTTGTTTCCGGCAGAAGGATCAGCTGTGCAAAGGCAAGGAGGCTTGCAATGAACAGCCCAACTAATAAAAGGAAAACTAAGTCTAGTAGGGAGGTGATGTACCTCCTTCTCTTTCCAATTTTAACTTGGGCTGCTACCTTTCTCTTCAATCTTTCTTCTTGAGTCTGCCTTGACATTCTATTGACCCCTCAAGGTTGAGTTCAAAGAACTGTATTATAGGCAGAAAGGTTTTCCAATCTCTCTATTAAATGGAATCTCTCCCTACTTATAGTATGATCTGCTTTTTGGCCAGCTGCATAGCTTCAGCCCCTTATAAGCAATGAGATATTGAGAAAGTTACTCAGCTCCTCCTTGCCTCAGTTTCTCCATCTGTATAATGGGGATAACATGGAGCTGCTGTGGAAATGAAGTGTGACTACACACATCACGTGCTTGGAAGAGTACCTGGCACACCTCCTGGAAAGCACTTAATAAAGATGAGGTGTTAATAATTTCCTGTGTTAACAGCTCAAGGTCAGATGGCGGTGTGTGTGACTACAAGTCCATACTGTGATCCTCCCTTTACAGAAGAGGAAACTGAGGCAGGTTAGGTCTCCCTTGTAAAGACACTGCAGGGAGAGATAGAATCTAAGATATTTCCATCATGCTGGTTTTGCACACAGTAGGTACCTAACATATAAATAGTAAAATGAGCTGAAATATATAGATTTTACACAATTTCAAGCCTTCTTAAAAGTTCATATATAAAACTGGATGGGAACGGGGTCATTTTTTCCCCTTCAATTTTATAAAGCACAATACAGCACCTCTCCCTATTCCGTGGGTATCTCCGGCACCACTTGTTCGACAAAATGTGACTGTGTTCAACTGTTACAAAGCATTACTTGTGGATTTCTGCAGTACACCCCGATATCAATAATGAAAGGAAACCAACATCATTTCAAATAAAAAACTTAAATAACGAAGCTGCAGTAAGGAGAGAACATACCATAGCCCGGGTCCTGGCATCCCCTTTCATTTTCCAAAAGCCAGAGGTTGGGAAAATGCTGTGGAGTAACTCCAAATTGTTTAGGAAATTCGTTTCTTTGTAATTAAGGAGATTAAAGTCCCCCAAGGGCCAGAAACCATGTGACAACTCAAATCATTTTCCCCCAGTAAAAGCTGCGAAACCCTATCAGTTAAATTCAGGCTCGCCTAGAATTTTGAAATGCTTCAATAATGTTTCTTTGCTCCACACAATCTGCGGTAATTTAATATTCCTGAAGTGTGTCAGGTTTTTTATAATGAGCTCTTCAAATCTAAATGTGAATTATGTAACATTCCACTACAGACATTCTGTCTAGTGAACTGCTTCTAAATGTAAAATCCTGTGTTCAGTGGGGGGGTTGGAGGGGAGTTGGGGGGGGGGGGCACAAAAACACCAAACCACAAAGCAGAGAAAATACATAGGCCTTAATAAAAAAAAAAAAAAAAAAAAAAAAAAAAAAAAAAAA
>NW_024423564.1:57834989-58011651 GCF_017311325.1 Ursus maritimus | reverse complement strand
AAAAAAAAAAAAAAAAAAAAAAAAAAAAAAAAAAAAAAAAAAAAGCAGCAGCATAAAGGTTTGAGCATCCATAACAGAACAAACACATACTAAAAAACCCCACTGTAACACAAATTTGTGCTTTCTCTCCCCCCACACACCCCTCTCATATGACTCTACTGGAAAACAGCTAGCATCAGGAGGGCCCACTATTTACCAGGTACCGTACTACGAACTTTTTTTATTCGATCTTTCGACCACTTGAAAAGTTAGGTCTTATTATTAGTTTTCATTGAGCAAATAGAGAAAAGCAGAAGCTGGTTTTGGTAGCTGGGGCATGGTCACATGGCTATTAAGTAGCACCGGGTAGGGTACAAACTACTCTTCTCCCCACTTTCCCTGAGAAGCCTTCCAGATGTCCATCAGCTGGCAAACAGAGAAGCAAAATGTGGTCTATCCATGCAATGGAATATTATCCGGCCGTAAAAAGGAATGAAGCACTGCCACACTCCACAACGTGGGTGAACCTTGACAACAGTAGGCCAAAGGAAGGAAGTGAAACACAAGAGGTCACACACCGTAGGATTCCATTTATATGAATGATCCAAAATAGATACAACCATAGAGAGATGGAAAGAAGATCAGTGGTTGCCAGGTCCTGAGGGAAGCAAGGGAGGGGGAGTGGCTGCTTCATGGGTACAGGGTCTCCTTTGGGGATGCTAACAAGGTTTTGGAACTAGACAGAGGCAGTGGTTGCACAACATCATAAATGTAATAAATAACCCCCGGATCGTACATGTTAAAAATGGTTAATTTTATTTGGTGTGCATTTCACCTAAACTAAACAAAAATGAAAACAAGAAAACCTCTAAGCCAGGTCCCACATCCAGATTTAAGCCTTTGTGATATGCTAAGAACACTGCAAATCCCAGCAGTCCAAAAGGAAAACCCGGATTTAAAACACAAACGAAGAGGCAATCTTCCCAGAAGCCAGACTCTGGGTTCGTGTGGCAGCGATGCTGGGATTAAAAGCTGCATACCACTACCTGCGTGTTCTGGGACTCGGGCATTTTAATCGGCGTCGTCCAAGCTGCAAAGCACCCAAAACAGGTTAGTAACAAGACTGAGAGTCTGCAACATTCCAGATGAAGAGCCTGTTTCCTCATCAGTAAAATGGAAAGACCACCCCCAAGGATGTAAGATTTGGAAGATCAACGAGATCCGGGCACTGAAGGAAAGAGTCCTAAATCTGCTTGTCTTCACATAAAGAGAAACACAGGACAGACACGGCAGGGCACCAGGACATCGTTTTTCTCCACAGGGACATCTGGGTAGTGGAATGACCAGGTGACCGGGTGGAAGGATGTGGCAGAGGGCGATACTTCTGAGTACAGCTTTCTGCATTATTTCCCCCCCATTTGGAAGCACATGGTTCTGCACACCTAAAAAAAAATTAACAGGGGTGGGAAGTAGGGGGAAGGCTCAGACTAGAAGTGGACTGAGACAAGTTAATCCAATTGTATCTCAAACGAACATCACAAACACAGTCTCTGAAGGGGGTGAGAGAGAAAGAACTAATCCAAATAATTTATGAACACAGAATTTGACTGTTTACACTCAGTCTTGGGCAGGGTTGTAGCAGGGGGAGCTGCAAACAAACCCCAAACTTCTTTCAGTGGATTTTTTTTTTCTTTTTGCTAGTGTTTTTGGGCGAATTACAAAACTATTTAAGATGTCTTACAGGACTGAATAGAGAGGTAAATGCTTTGATGTTCCTGGGAGCCCAGTTCTCACTATGAAAGAGGAGACATTAAATTATGGAAAGGAGGAAGCCAGGAAAGAATACGGTGGGAATAGACTGGAAATGGGACATATCCAGCGAACTCATGATTTATGAAATACGCATGCGTGTGTATATGTATGTACACATACGTGCGTTTATATGCACACATCTCCTAGCTCTGTCCATTGAGTGGGTCTAGGAGCAAAGATACCCAAGGAACAACCTGATGCCTAATAACTGGATTTTGGTTTTTTACTACCACTCCTCAGTAAAAGGAACCAGGGGTTCTTGGAGAACTGGCTGATTTCAGAGCCGGTGTAGGGCACGTGCAAGATAAGCCTGAAAATACCTCATTATTCCAGTAGTAAGGAAGTGCTCGAGACAAATACAAATGATGGGGGCATGTCACAAGGATACAGAAGCCATCTCAGAGGTGCAGTCACTGGCCCAATCTGGAATAATTTAAACACCAATGTCATTTAAGGATGGTAATAAATAATAAACCACTGGGGGGGGAAAAACCCAACAGTCCATGAATCCACACTGATAACAGATGAAAGGAGGAAGGAGGGAAGGTTGTCTTGCTCAGAGTAAACAGGTACTATCTGGGATATACGGAGGGGGTGTGGGACATAAAATCAACATTTTGAAGCCATCAGAATAAAGCTTAGTTAGGCAGGAACCATCCATAAATGCTAAATCCAGGGAAATTTTTGATGAGAAGATATCTGCAGGTCTTCAAGGGTCTTCCCACCTATTACTTATAGTTGCAAGGGGGAAAATGTGTGATTACACAATGGGAAATTGAACACCTCTATTAGGTTATCCAAAAGAGCATTCACAAGCAGGGGCAGAGGGAGATGATGGGATACCTCAACTGAATATATCACTACCATGTAGTAGTCTGGCCCGGAATCTAATCACATCATGCATTTAAAAATTGGTGAGGGGGCGGGGGTGGGGGAGTCTGTATCCTTTAAAAATACAGTAATAAAAGACAAAGAGGAGCTGGGGAAATATTTTTAAAGAAAATAAATAGATATAACAACTAAATACAATACCTGTAGAAGATCCTGTAGCAGAGAGAAAAAAAATACTACAAAAGAAATTATTGGACCAATGGACAAATTTGAATATAAATGGCATATTAGGTGAAAATATTAGTGTATCAATGTTAAATTTATTCAATTTGGTAATTTTCCTACGGTTATGGAAGAGAAAATCCCGATTCTTAGGAATGAAGGGCTAAGATATATGCACTTCACTGTCAAATGATTCAAAAAAAAAATTATATACTTGTATATATGTATGTGCACATGTGTGTATGTGTGTGTATATCCATATCCATAGAGAATACACAAATAATAAAGCCAAAGGGATAAAATATTAGCAAAAAGTGAATCTAAGTAAAGGGTATGGCAGTTTTTATAGTTTTTAAAGGTATAATTTTTAAACCTTTTCCTGTAATTTTGAGATTATTTCTAAATTAAAAAAAAAAAGTTTCTAAGAAGCCCAGCTCAGACCCTGGCACACAAAGGTATATAACAAAGCCAGTTACGGCCTCACTTTTAAGTTCAGACCCATTGCAGCTCCCTAGATGGCATGCTTTCTAATTCCCAAGGCTAGCTGAGGTTAAAATTAGTTTATGGCTGTCAGTTCTTATTACAGATTCCAACTTCACCTCGTATCTGCCCAGACTGCCTGACTTGGCAGAAGCCTCTGGACCAAGGTTGTTTTGAGCAGGCCTTTTTCTTCCTGAGCTCTGGACATCCTCTTCATATTCTGCCTCCATGCCAGGAATTTGGCCACCAAGACTTTGCATCTAACTGCCCCACAGGTCACTGCAAGCTCGTCTCATTACTTGGACAGCACTAGTCTTCCCTGAACCCTCTCCTCCCTCTGTGGTGCTACAGACTTAGCCTGTCAAATCTTTCCCTTTTTTAAAAAAATATGTCAGGGGCTACCTGATCTGATCTAGCCCACTTGGAAAATGCCTAAAATTTGCTCATTCTGCACATTGGTTCTCTTCAGGGACAATAAAATAGGAAAGAGTGAGGTTTTGCTGGAACCCAAAGGCAACATTTACTAAAAGCCGCTGGAGGTGTGAGAAGAACAAATGTTACAGGAGCGTCAGCAAAAGGCTAGTTAGAGAGACTGCATCCCTCACTTCTGATAAAAGACCACCATCCCCACAGCAAACACAGAGGCACCACCTGTTTTGACCAAAGCCTTCAAGAAAAATAATACACTGGCTTTAAAACTCTGAAGGTCACAAAGTTCATAGATTAACCACGTCACCATAGACCCACTCAAGGTTGTTTTGCCATATGGTGTGTTAAGGGGAGAAAAATCAGAGGTCAGAGACCTCTCTTGGCCTGAAGACTTCATTGTGGCTTGTTGGGTTATGTTTACCTCTCATTATGAAAATATAAAAAATAAAAAGAACTTCAGCTTGCAGAAAGTGTTCTAGAAAGCCATTCTCTGTAACAGAATGAAATAAATAAATGAGGGAAAGTGGAGTAAAGGGAAACAAATAATTGGAAATGAAGGTGAGGGTAGAAACTAGGATAGAGCACCAGAAAAATCTGTGAAGTTGAAGAAGAGAGGCTATAAAGCTGTCTATGAGATTCCTAGAGGCCAAAGCAAAGAAGGAAATGTGATCAGTTCTAAGTTTCACAAGGTTTATGCTCTAATAAAGCCTTTTCCCCCTTTTGAAACAGAAATGGAGAATGAAAAGGAGCTTTCATAAAAGCAACACTGTGTGGCATCATGGACATCAGCATCAGCACTGTCTCTACAAAGAAACTGAACAGGGACTTTTCAACAGCTCTTAATTTATGCTATAAGCATAATACTAAAGCATAATTTAGTAGTATCGCTTTTAAATAGGATCAAACCAATGTGACCCAAGTCATTTTAAGTTCTCTATGAATAAAGCATGCTTTCTGTTTTTTAACTGAAGTGAAAAATAAATAATTGGGATCTTCCTCTACAGCTATCTGGTGGTTTGGCTTTTCTAAGAATTTTCTAGAATTAAAAAACTATATATATAAATGGTTTATCAGTTTACTCATCTGTAAAATGGGATGATGCTGGGTATGGCTCATGGAATTAAGTGAATGGGAATACATGAAAGTTATGTGAAAGCACTTTTGGGAACATAAAATGCTATGTTCCAGAGGGCAAGCACCTTTATTATTCAGGTATTGGTCAACCTTCAACATGGGGATGATAGGAGGAACAAAATGTGTTTCTTTAATCAAACTCAAAGCTAACAAAAGTCAGAACCAGGTTTCAGCCATATTAAAGGAATTTATGTGACAGCAACAAAGTATACTTAGGAACATTTCATTTAACTAATGGATCACATAGTTTCATTAAGCATTTATTGCACCATGAAAATTCATTACATAAACTCTTAACACAGTATCAGAAAAAACAACCGTATAAACCTAAAATAATCCCATTAATGTTTTCATTACTTGGGGCCCCACGTTCACCCAACCTCTAAAATTCTCACCTCTGTTTCTACAAATATGTATGAGAAGGGGAAGAACCTAATGCAGTAACCGGTCCCAGAGGCTGGGCTGGAATCACACCTGCTACCACTGATTGTCTATGTATCGTTAGGCATGTGAGGTACTTAACCTTTCTCAGCCCCAATTTCTTCATCTGTAAAATGGGGATCCAGTGGGCCCCACAGTCTTCAAATCAGGGAACGTGCAGCCCAGGGAGAGCTCAAGAAAGTCCACTAGAGTGAAAAACTCAAACTCTGCAATAACTATTTAAAACTATTTTTATCTTTAAAAAAAAAAAGGAAATCATTTATTACTTAAATATGCAGATTAACAGCACATGTATGTAAATTTATACATAAGAACCCATATTCTGGTACAGGGTGCAGGTTTCAAAAATTATTCATTGATGGGAGGTGATGACTGGGCAGGTGACGGGGGGCCATTACAGTAGTTTAGTGGGAGCCACTGATACCGTTCAGGTCCTTTCAAGATGATGCTAGCCCAGGAATCACGCAGGGACTAGAGCTCAACGAATGATACTGAGGGCAGGGAAGCAAGCCGGGGGGCCTCCGTCAATGGAGCTGCTAAGTTTAAAAGCTTATGCTCTTCAAATTTCCTTTTCAAATATGCTCCAGATAAATGAATCTTCAGGGGGAAAGAAAAAAAAAAGCAAATATCCCCCAATTCCTTCAGCATGCAGCCATTAAATCAGAGTTTCTAGAAATCCAATCAATTCAACGCACATATCCTAAGCACCTACTCTGCGCAGAGCGGCCCCTGTGCTCCGTGCTGGTGGAACGGAGAGAGACGCACACCAAGGCCCGGCGGCGGCTACGCCCTCCCAGGGGCAGGCACTGGCCTCGGGTGGCCCTCATTCCTCTTCCCCAACACGCCCCCCAACGGGGCACCTTTCCATGGGGCATTTGAGCCAGGACACTACTGCTCACTTTAGCCCCATCAGCCCAACAGGGAGGCGGCCACACTGTGGCCTTGCTCTTCGCAAACTGGAAGCCGTCCTCCGTCATCCCGGTCCCTCCACTGCGGAACCGTGTCTGAGGAACTGGGACCGGCTGCGATTCCCTGGGGTCTTGCGGGAGGAAAAGACAAGTATTTAACGAGGCCCTCCCAGAGCAGGGGGTTCTAAATAAACAAAGGCCGCCTCTGGCAGCTTCCGAGCCGATTCACCTGAGCTGTATACTGCCATTACTTACGCTCCTCTCCGGCAGCGGCATTTCATTGCCGTCCGAGCTGACGACGGGAGGAGAGCATGGCGGCCCACGTCTGTAAGGGGCGAGCCGGCGAGGGTGCGCATGGCCCCGCGCTGCCCGGGCAGTGGGGTGGTCCCGGGCGGGGCTCCTCCGGAAGTGTGCACATCAGCGGCTGTCCGGCTCACAGGGGCCGTGGGTGGGCTCCTCCGGGGGCGGCCCTTCCCGCTGGCCGCCAACGGGTGCCACCTTCTCCCCGCCCAGAGAGCCAAGAGAGGGGCGGCGTGCTTTCTCCCTTCCCTGACATCCTATTTTAATTCTTCTCTCTCCAACACCTCATTTTTACCACCTTCCTTTTGAAAAAAAAAAAGGAGGGGGCCCATCATCTTCCTTTGCTTCACTAATGATTTGCCAGTTCAATCTCAATTACCGTAAAATGGGATACACGGATGGCTCAAATTTTCTCCACAAAAGGATCTGTACTTGACTGGAAGCAACCCAATTTCCACAATTATCTCCCTCACAGAAAGCGCACACAACAGTGATAAGCGTGGGGCTCTGTTTTCCTGACGCCGTAAATAGGGACGGATGCACTGACAAAGGAGCTCTTTTTTGTTTGTTTCCTGATTTGTGAATGTATTTATTTGAACCTTCTCACAGACACATAAAAATTCAATCACACTTGGCAAATACGGAGCAAATCACCAACACAGAAAGCTGTTTCCTCTCCACGCAATTTCCTCCTTACTGTTACACCCTCTACACTGCTTGGAATGGCAGTTCAAACTCCCCTCCGCAGGGAAGGCGTCCCTGACTGTGTGCTCCCTTCCCCTTGGCACAGCAGCTTCTACTGAGGACAGAGGCAGGACAGAGCAGAGGCCCCCAAACTGTGCCCCACAGTGGCATCGTGTGAGGAGCGGGAAAGACTACTGACGCTTGTCTGCCATCCTGCGATACTTATTTAACTGGTGTGAGGGGGGCCCACTGGGATCTTGAAAGCTCCCCAAGTGGTTTGAATGGGCAGCAAAATCTGGGAACCACAAGCATCTTCAGGGCCAAGCGTGACCCCACTCCCTAGTCCCTGAGTTTGGGTCCAGCACTGAACCCCCGAGTTTGAAGTCATTCACTGCAAAATGAGAGGACTCTTGAGAATACATAGCTGATACAGGGAGGGTATCACATGACATAAGCCACATAAATGGTTACCATGTCATGAGACGTGCTGCTGGTAGGTGGGAAAATGTTCCCCCCTCTCCCCCAGTGCAAAGATGCCCATATGCCCATGACCTAATCATCAGAAGATGACTTAGGTGACTTAGATCCTAAGAATTTGGGCTTTTCAACAGATGAGGTCTCAGTGACATTTGAGGTTTTGAACTGATGAGACCCTGGAGACACCTTGCTCAAAGTTTGCATCAGGGCTGGATGCGAACCTCTGGGGGCCACAAGGTGGACTAGGGTAGACAGAATGGGCCCCACAGATGTCCACTCCCTTAGCCAAATCCCAGCTGACTGCACCAGGTGTCGATACCTCAGCCAAGGACACTTCACTGGCTGACCGAGCAGCCACGACTTGGCCTGGCACGAAGGGTTAGATCCAAAGCAGATACAGGAGCAGATACGCATATTCTCTCTCTCTCAAGACTCTGATCTCATTAATGCAGATGCTGTCCAGTCGTAACTGGACCAGGAGTGAAAAGATACACAGGAAGAAGCCAGGAGGCAGCAATGGAACGACTGAGCACCAGGGACGAGTGAGCCCAAGTAAAAATGAACAGAAGCCACCAAGTAGAAAAAAATATATATATAATTAAGAGAGAGAAACAGATCATTTTCAGGAGACGTAGTCACGGAGGGCACCCCAAGGCAGGGAGTGAACGATGTCCTGTGCAATGGGAAGAAGAGAACCGAGTCCTGAGAGAGAGCCAGGATCGGTGCTGTTAGGAGCTCATACCCCCGGCTCTGGGAGGGCAGCCTGCGTGTCCGTTCCAGGCTGCAGAGAAACTCCTCCTGCCTCCCTGCTGTGCGGGGCCTTCCGGTGCTGCGCATCTCCTGACTAGGGGGGCCCGAAACGAAGAGCCTGAGGAGTACTTATTTATACCTCTCATCTGAACCCTTAAAGACATCGCCATTCATATTGTGAGGCTGACAAAGACAAAAAAACCCATGAACATCACAGTCTCACAGACTTGCCTTGGGTTTTCAAATCACGGCTCCGTGAAGTCCCAGATGTGTGACCTTTGGCAAATCCCTTGCCGTCTTCAAGCCTCAGACTCTATCTCTGTAAAGCTGGGAAACCTTACCCCTAATGGTTGCTGAGCAGAATAAATACGATAATGTACGCAAATTGCCCGGTACTACAGGAGGCACTCATTACATACTGTTTGCTTTCCCTTCCCACGATTTCATTTGCATTTAATTCTTTGGAAGGAAAGGGGGAAATTTTCTGATATTTCCTATACTATATGCCTATTAGTTTTTCAATACCTGCCTGTCAAAATGAATCAGGAAACAATGACCTAAAACTCCTTCTGCTGGGATATGAAATCTCGTGTGCTGACGTAACCCGACCTTCAGACTCCAGCCTGGCATGCCTCCCCAGACTCCCAGCTCGGGTGTTCCTCCTCCCTCGGACCAAGGGCTACAGCCACACGTGGGTCAGACCCCAGAGCACACTTTGGTCATCCAATGCCAGACCTCCAACTCAACCTCCTCCAACCCGACCCGCACTCTGAGGCCGCATCAGTCAGTCAATGCCAAACTCAAAACAGGACTATTCCAGAAGAGTGAGTAGAGAGATCATTTACACAAGGGTAAGCTGTGCTTGAGGGAAACCCCACAGGACACGGCAGTAGCCCAGGGGCAGGACAGAACTTTTCCCTTCTCCTGGGCCTGAAGGGGTGAAAGAAGGAAGAGGTGACTGGAAGCAGAAGAGAAGGTAGAGACAGTTTGCCTTGAAAGGAGCTGTGACTTTCAGTCTAGGATACAGCAGGCCCCAGTCAACTCTGCCACAAGAATGCCAAAAATTGGATCAAACCATGAAGACTTCACTCCCCTCCTTTCCACCCCTCAGGCTCCTGCTGGGATGCAGCATCCGCTACTCACTACTCAGAGCAGAGGCCAGGCGGCCCATGGAAGCAGTCCATGCAGTGAGCCTTCTGGATGGAGGGGGGCGGGGAGAGAAGAGCACCTGAAGACACCTGGAAGGGCAAGCAGAAGAGATCCAGCTCAAGGTCTAAGGGAAGACGCTCCTCCATGAAAAATGTTGTCACAGCCCATATTCCTCAAAACTCCTCAGGAACTTCCAAACTCCTGTCTCCTTGTGACAGTAGAACATGGAAGGGGGAGGGGAAAGGAGAACAGAACCGCCTGTGTGAGAACTGGCTGTGTGTCGTGGTCTGTGCTAAGTGTTATACACACCTCAGCTCATTCATCTTTACAATCTGGGAAGATAAAGAACATTAGACTCATTCTGTAGCAGTGGAAACTGAGGCACAGAACTGATGAAACACCAAGCCCCAGGTCCCATTTCTAGGGGAGAGTTGGATCTAGAACCCAAGTGCACCTGGCTCTAAACAACACAATGTTTCCATCACATCATCCTTGCACAGGTCACCATTCTGTTATCTACCTGGATCTTGTCCCCTCATGAGCACGAAGGCCCGGAGGGCATGGACGGTCTTCTAGTTCTCTCGCATAGCCTCCTGCCCTGGCTATACGGGCGAGATGCCAAAGAATCCCACAAAAATAAGTCACAGAATAAATAAAATCACAGAATCTTTGAAATCCCCACAATCCTATTTTTCCTCAGTTTAAAAATAACCTGCTTTACCATATATTCAGAAGCTTCTCTTCCCTCTTTAAACAGACCCATTTTTTTTTTTTAACACACATTTCATATTGGGATTCACAACTCATCACTCCCACAAGAAATACCCCCAGGCTCCTTGTCTGTTCAGGCAAGCACTTGGTAAATTTGGAAAACAGTTTAGATTAATTTCTGCCTGCCAAGGACAAGGATGCTGGGTAGCCTTCTCTTCTACAAAGTTTTAAAAGAAAAATTATGCTCATTTCCTTAAGCATACCCAACAAGATTTTTTTTAAAATGGACTCTGGCTGAAGTCTTTATGACTAATAACGAACACAACAGAACGACTCATAAAACGACCGTGGCAGTTCTCTACATCCAACACTACGTGGGTATAACATGACGGAGTAGTTCTAAAAGCCCCCACGTGCCTTCCTGACATTTCCTCATTAACACCTTTTGCTTTCTCTTCAGGGTAGCAAAGGGGAGCTGGTGTGAGCTGCGTGTGGAGGCGGAGGCCTGAGGCCCCAACAACTGGCTGCCTCCACTCCACACACGCCTCGCATGTTCATTTGACGGGAAGAGAAGACGCCTTAGCAGAACCCAGCGACAAAGTAAAGCACCCCCAGCTTTGCTTAGGAGGGTGCCCTCGGGTCTCCCCTTCGTCCGTGCATCTCCTTCCCAATGACCCTCACAGTTCCACAAGGACCCTCCTTTTGCACACTCATTTCATCTTCTTCACAACCCAGTGAGGTAGGCCTTGTGGTCCCTGTTTTACCACGGCTGGACAAGGAGAGGAGATGGGCCGCAGGCTTCCCCAGCTAGGAAGGGTGGAAAAGAAGATGGAATCCATGTCTTCTGGATTCTAAGGTCTTTTTTTTTTTGTATCTTGCACGTACCTGACTCCTGAGTAGGTATTATGCTTTCCTTAGAGATGATCAGCTCTAGGGTTAAAATTAGTGTCTTGGGGAGGGGAGCTGGAGGCAGGGTGGGGTGATAGTGAGAGGGCAGGCTCTGTTGGTAGTGTGTTACCAGGTCCCAACCCTCCCCTCCAGGCCCCAGCTGGCAGGACCACACTCCTTACTCTATGTGCTGACTCCAGGCCACTCCTCCACCCCCATCTGCTGAATCTTTACCTTTGCATCACCGCCGGGGGCAAGGACTGTGGGGCCACTGACCCCAATCATGAGGTCTTTCCCCAGGAATGATGAACTTCAGCCTTTGGCTGTGGGAATTCACAGTGCCTGGATAGATTATGCCGTATACGCTCGTATAGGCTTGTATATGCCTCCCCGGATGAGACTAATTGAAAAGCAAAGGAGGAGTGCCGGGAACGCTGGGCCTCCTTTGAAGTTTCTTGGCTGAAGACGATCTGATTCTTACTGCGGCTCAAGGTTCTCATCCAGGGAGTCAATGTTTAAATTTTGAAGAAAAACAGGCACCTGTGGTGGTCACGTACTTCCCAGACTCCTTGCCTCCTCGCCCTTATCACACGCTGCCCCATATATTATCATCCTGACCATTAAAGTTACACTTTCCTCCTTGTTTTGTGCTTGCACCAGATGTATTGCTAAGACCCCAAAAAAAGTGGAGACAAAGCTTGGCACAGGGCCTTTCCACCACTAGAGGGTCTGGTCCCCAGGCCTCTCCTTTCTCCTACTAAGGTGTCTGGAGTAATCTTTTCATTCGCCATCTCAGGATTTGTTCACCAAACCCTACATTTGATTATTCAAATTTATAGTCTAAATTAGGAGTATTCTTGAAGGATACAAAGATCAAGATAAAGATAACAGAATTAATACTCGATGGCTTCCAAGAGCCAAACTGATAAATGAATTACACCCGATTTTTGATTGGGAATACAAGGTGAGCCAGTCTTGATTAGGTCCCCATTAACTGGTGATTTCCAGAAGGCAATCAGCTAGTCCTACAAATAGTCATTCACTGAACACTTGCAATTCTCTAAGTATTACCAGCTAATATCCGTCCAAGGAGGAAGGGATATATGATCAGAAGAAGCATGAAAAGATCTCTTCCCCCAGGAATTCCAGAAGGAAACACCCACAAAAAAGCACAGAGTTTTAAAAAATGGGGATATCAAATACTCCTTTGAAAAATTTCATGAAAGCTATGAATCCCTTCCCCAAGCTCAAGTCAAGAACTTAAGATGTAAGGTGGGGATTAAAAAAAAAAAAAAAAAATCAAAGGTGAAATGTAAAACCAATATTTTAAAAGCACAATTTAAAAACTGTCAATATGATGTACAATGACTTTTCATCTTTTCACTTTTATCTCACCATTTTGTTGGCACAGTTCATGAAATCGTAATAAAGTTAGTCACTTCTAATATGATTTTACAGCTAAAAAAGTACTTTTACATCTGTGTGTCCAAATAAAATTCTCTTAATAACCTTGGAAAGACGCAAAATAGGAATCTTGACTGTCATTTTAAAAATGAGAAACTGGGGCTCAGAGAAAACAGGTGAGCGGCCAGAGCTCCAGGGCTTGTAAGTGGCTGTGCCCAAGGTAAGTTCAAGGTCTTGAGGTGTCCAGCCTAGAGTTTTAAAGTTGGACAGGATCTTGGGTATCACCTAAACCAGCGGCCTGGAGTCTTCATTTTGCAGTGAAGAAACAGGTCTTAGAGAGATTGGATGGTTTGCCCGAAGTCACCCAGGTAGCAGATCACCTGGAACAATCAACCAGGTCACCAGATCCCTTGTCCATTTCTGACACTACGATCCAACGTGTACACCATTTGTAACATCACAGAAAGCACTTCCAGATCTCACATTCCTAAACCATTCCTAACATCGTGACTTTTACAGGATTCCTACTCCGAGAACAAGTTATTTTTGAAACATTTCAAAAAGCATTTAAGGAACCTTTAAAAGAATTAAAGGACAATAAGACTTTTGCACACACTGTAGAAGGAGCCCTCTGCTCAAAACATAATTTACCAAAACTCAGCTTCACAGAGTGACAATCTAGAAAGCATTTTCCTAGAACTTGAGGCACAGGTGAGAAAGAGCTCAGAGAACCATCTCCAGCCCAGGGGAAATAACCTCAGCATGATAAAAGCAAACAAAACCTAACAACCTGAGCAAATTAATTTCTAATAAAGAGCTCTACTCAGAGCTGAAAAAAAAATTAAATGTTACATTACCCATGTGGTTATGTTACAAAGCACAGCTCCTGAAGACAGCTGTCCTGGCCCTTGTGGGAGCTCAGAGCCACCCCACAAAGAAGGAAGGACAAAGTACACAGCTGGGATCACAACTACGGAGTTCCAGCGGCTGCCAGAGAAGGGGTTTGGCAAGGTGCAATCACATGGGGAGAAGCAGTTAAGTGTTCTGCCACCAACACCATCAGGGCAAAGGGCATTCAAACACAGGCCCCCTCTACTCCAAATGCATTTCTTTACTAATTCCATAACACACCCTTTCATTTACTGACTACCAGCTGTCTGCCATGCATTGTTCAGGTCTAGCGTTCCAGCTTTTGTCCTAGAGGAGGAAGGCAGATAATAACAAAAGAATAAGTCAAGTATACAGTATGTCAGATGTTGGGAAATGCTATGAAGAAAAATACGGAAGGAGAGGGGACTGAGATGTGCTGGAAAGGGGTACGTTTTCTACATGAGTAGTCAAAGGAGTGTCTCACGGAGATTGCATATGCCATCACAACTTACAAAGGTAGAGGGGCATGCCATGCGGGTACTTATCTGGGGAAAGAACATGTCAGGCAGGAACAGCAAGCCCCAAATCCCAGAGGCAGAAATGAGTATTTTCAAAGAGCAGTAAGGTGGCTGGCATGGAACGGGGGGAGGGGGAAAGAGAAGTGAATGGTGAGGGCAAGAGCAGGAGGACAGAGCCAGACCCTGGAAACAGAACCACAGGGTCTTTGCTCTTAAGGAGACGACAGTCTAGCAGTAATTCTGCCCAGAAGGCTTGATTTTTCAGAACTGACTTCCTGGGTCACTAACCATGTGACCCTGGGAAAATGAAACTTTTGTGAGGCTCCATTTCCTCATTTACAAAATAAGAACAATAAAAATCTCATCTTATCTATCCCACTAATCCTACTCCCTCATCAGCCCTTAAGATGATTCCAAAATCCTAGACTCCCGTGTGTCATCTCTCCTCCTCCATGTAACAACCACATGGGCTTAATATTTTTATCTCCATGTTACAGACAAAAACCAACACAGAGAGTTAAGTCTTGCCCAAGAAAACATAGGCAGTGTTACAAGTGGGATTTGAATACAGGTCTTTGTGACTCCAAAGGCCACAGTGCTGAGTTGCTTGTGCTATGGCTCCAGGAAATTGATGGCTAGAAGTGAAAAGCAGTATGGGAAGGGCCACATGTCCTCGTGATGGCTGTGGCTGTTCTAACGACACAGTGTGTTTCACGGGACAGGAGAACAAAGTGCTCTCTCCCACCATGGGAGCTGGGCAGTCCACAGCGGGATGCTCCCCGACCCAAGGGTGCCAAGATACACTTGCCTGGCTTCTCTTAGTAAGTCTGGGTTCCAGAAGCATGATCCTGCTGGGAAAGTGAGGCAGCCATCTAGGTCATCAAATCTCCTAGACATAGAGAGTCAAGCTTCAAGGAGAAAAAAAAGAGAGAGAGACAAAGAAAGAAAGACCTCAAACTCTCTGTAGCTATCTTAGAATGACAGACGACTCCTTCTCAAAAGGAAGGCTTCCTGCTTCCAGCCCACCTGAAGGAGACAAAGGAAATCAGGTATCCTGATCAGCACATATTTATGGCACTGGACCTTGCTCCCAATAAATCAAGACTCAGTTTAACTCACTGGAAGTTCACATCTTCTGGTTGCTTTTCTCCCTGGACCGTCTCACACCCTATCTCTCCAATAGAATCTATACCCAGGGGAAGATCACCAGCGGACGCCTCAACTCAAGCTGATTGATTATTCAATCATGACTGTGTTAGTATATTGCCCGTGTTTACGCATCTTCCCATCTTTCTTCTCAATTGAATGCAAAACAATGACAGCAATAGCGTGAAGAGGAGGACGAGGACAAACATCAGAGACCAATGAGGTGAGGTTAAGTCTCAAGCTGAATTCCTGGCTTTACTATCTCTTCACCGCTCTGAGCCTACTGTCTCATCTCCGAAATGTGAATACTAATATTTACCTTGTCCTGTTATTATTACAGAAAACAAAGTATGTAAAGTCCCTGGTCCGCACTAGTTCCTCAGTAACTGAGAGCTATTGTTCTCCATTAAAATAAAGGTAAATGAGATTTACACAGTAGTTTTCCATCCATGACTTCATTTGATCCCCACAACAAACCCCCTGCCCCTAACTTGGAGTCCTTCCACTTGGCAGTTGTTCAGAAGCTAGAATCTGAAGCTAGGATTGAGTTTAGAAATAATCTGTGAATCTCGTTTTACCAGGAGAGAAACTGAGGCTCAAAGAGAGGACACATTATAATATTATCTAAGCAATTACTTTCTATAATAATTCAGAAACCTCTTCCTGATGATGAACTCCGCCAAAGACAGTGGGGCATCACAAGCTAACTGCCATAGGGAACACCAGCAGGGCATGGACGAATGCACCCAGGATCCAATTGAGTTGTTGTGATACCCAGAATCATATCCAAAGGCTTTATTAAAACTCCGTTTTACATGGGAGAGTGGAGGAAAGTTCCCTGTGCCTTGCATGCAAAAAGACCCCTGTTTGCACTGGACTCTTGCTCAGGGAAATGAAGACCAAACTCAGCGGACGTGCTAATTGGCAGAAGTGGCTGGTGGGCAGAGTGCTGCATCTGAACTCCAACACCGAGACTTTCCACCTGTTTCTCCACTTGCTCGTTATCCCAGGTGTCCAGGAGGCCTGGTTCACACTTGGTATAATTGAACAGAGGCCCTCTGCAGGACTGAACTGTCCGCTTTAACAAGGCAGGGCCAACAGGGTCTGACTCGCAAGGGCACTCACTCTCATCAGGACCCTGCATGGGACTGGGCGTCTGTTCAACAATCCTGAGGGAAGGCCCCCTGAAAAGAAGGTTCTATGCCTTTCTGTCTTTTTCCAGAAGCAGCCTGGCTGTGAACATTAAGGAGGCAGGGCTCCATTTTTCAGGTACCTCCTGTTTCTGGGGAAAGAATGCTTAGACTAAGTGTTAGAGAGAGTGGGGTAAAGCCAGGTGAGGACAAGCTTTCAGGGTGTGGGAGGGAAAGCACACAGGCTCGGGCCTGGTCTGTGCCCATCTCCCCTGGTGGCTCTAAGCAAGCTGCAATTTCCCTGAGCCCTCTCACGGTCCCCACATTGCGACTTGTGAATGCCCTGAGCACTTCTTACAATGTGGTCCCTTCCTCCATAAAAAAATGTTAAAAATTCTATTCTGTAACTACAAGCTCATTTTTTCTGATTTGAAAAGACATTAAAACATTTTTGTGGGCTCCCAGAAAAACTGTGAGGCCCGAGGCACTGTGCTGTGCTAACGGCTGAGTTGGCCGCGGTCCCTTAACCAAACAATGGAGCTGATGGCACCTTCCTCCCACGGCGTTCTGAGCAGTCGTGGTTTAACCTGGAATGCACTGGGCACCATGCCTGGTGTCCAGCAGACACTCAGGGGCTCTTAATATTATACTACTGCTACTACTCAGAAAATGTAACTTCGCCGTTCTTCAGAGAAAACAGGATTATGAGCCTTTTGGAAGGAGAGGCATGAGTTTGCTCCCTCTGTGACTTACTCATTTATCAACCCCTCAAAATCTCCCAACAGCTGTGAGAACAGAGCTATGGCTTAACAGATGAACATACTGAATAATGATAATGAGCTTAAAAGCAAACATTTTCCCACCAAAGAGAAACTTTACCAAAACTGTCTTTATTTGCTGTTAATTTTTTGAAAATATAAAAATATCAGAATTCTTAAAAAAAAAAAAAATCAATGTCCCAGGATCTACGGGTGAAAACCGCAGCTGGGGCCATGGAATTCTGGGTAGCCCACCTAACCTGGGGTGTCACCGGCAGCCCTGCAGATCGGAGGCATTCCCAATGGAGATGTGGCCGGTCCTTCACCCTGTGAGCCCCAATGCCCTTTTCCCTCTGTCAGGGACCTATGTGAGGGACGATGTGAGGCTCACAGATTCACTGAGCCATTTCCCAAGGTTTCCCACAGAACTTTCTATTCCTTAAGAATACTCTTTACAAATCAGGGATGGACAGATGGAAGCAGGATGGAACAAATCCATGTCTAAATAGTTCTGAAAGTACTTCATGACACAGTGGTCCTCAATTACTTGAAAAAAAATCATAGTGAATATTAGTGCATTAAAATCTCAGAAGGATCCTTTGATAAAGAAACCTCTTTTGCCTGGATGACCAGAAATCCCAAATTTGTTTAAGTCAATTTTTTTTCCCCCTGGCATAACTCTAAATATCCCATCTGATCTGGGAAATGGTCATCTTTCTGTTCTTTCCACCTCTGTGTCTTTGCGCTTTGTTTCTTTTCTTGGTCCCTTCTTGTCTTATAGGTCTCCCCTCAAATGCCACTTCTTTCAAGTGCCCTTCCCATATCATCCACCCTAGAGCAGCCTCCCCACATCCCTCCTACCACTCTCTCTCCTTTCAACCTCTCTTTATTTTACAGTAATTATTTCATCTGAAATACATCAATAACATATGTGATCACTGTCTATCTAAGCCCTTAAGGGCAGGTAGTTCTCCTGACTTGTTCATCTTATGGCCACTGTGATGAGAATAGTACAGACGGAGAGTACACCTCAATAACTACTGGCTGGATGGGGGGATGGGTGGGGGAGTGACTGAATGAATGAACGGGACACTTCACTATCATCTTTGGTTTCCCCATCTATGTTGGAGGACTGGATATTTAAAGCTCTTCGCAGGGCTCTTTTTTACTAAGTAGAGCAGCTATAAAGACATCCTTTATTAAGTATTGACCAAATGGCAAGGAAATCTTCCCAATGTTGCCTTACCTTAATCTTTAAAACCACTTTATGGGAGAATTGTTACTATCCCAACGTAAAGATGAGACAACTCCAAACAAAAGCTGGAATCCCCTGCTGGTAACTGGTGGAAACCACTGCCAGTCTAAGCCAGTATTGTTCCCACTGCATTATGAGCCTAGAAGCCAGAAGGAAATAATGATTCTCACTACTGGAAAACGAAACAAAACAAAACAAAAAACAGGACTGCAAAAGGAACAGGAGAGAACAGGTGAAGGGCTCTGCACATAATTCAATTTACTGTGTATTAGTCTGTGTCTGGAAAACAAGAAGCATTTCCTGAGTTGGTTGATGGTTTAAAAGAGCCCAACTTGAGATCTATGCAACTGTCTTCTACTGTTTAAGAATATCTTCAGCATTTTATCCGCAGCACTTGGTCCTACCAGGCACCATCCCCGTCCCCCCTTACGTGAAGAGTTTATTTTCTCTTGGAGAGCAATTTACCGGACAAATGCCAGGCTACAGAAGGTGTTTCTCCAGCAGCAGCATCTGTCTCCTTGGCAGGCTCCTCGGGCAATTCCACTGCATCATTAAAATGGCCAGGGGGTCAGTCAGAGCTCAGCTGCCCACAAGCTCTCAGGTGGCCTACCAGCCTCTGCCCGGATGTCTCGAAAAGAAGATACCAGTTGGGTTGGACACACCTCAAAGCTGAAGATCAGCCAAAGCCAACTCTAGCTTAGTCAGAACCATTTTGGCCAATGCTGGTTTCTGCTGGGAGCCAAGAAATTCCCATGATCCTCTTCGCTAAACAAACTGGCAATAACCACCACCTGTATAAGAAGGAGCACCAGCCACCTGATTCTGGGGTCATAGGAAAATGGATGCTGGGGTAGGCAGCCTCCAAAATGGCCCCCACCGTCCCCGGCTCACAGCATCCATGCCTTTGATAATCTCCTCCCCGAGTGTGCGCTGGGTCTAGTGGCTCATTTCTAATAATGAGAATATGGCAAAAGTGAGGTCACTTAATAAATTAGGTTACGGAAGGACTCTGGCTGCCTTCTTGCTGGCCATCTCTTGCCCTCTCGCCTGCCTGCTGTGTTTGTGAGCTGCCCTACGGAAAGGCCCTGTGGCAAGGAACTGAGGGAGCCTGGGAAGAACTGGGGTCTGCCAACAGCCATTACAGTGAGCCTGGAAATAGGGCTGCCTCAGGGGAGCTCCGAGATGGAGGGAGCAACCCTGTGAGAGATTCTGAGCTGAAGCACCCAGCTCAGGCTGCCCACTGAAATGGGAAGGACAAACGTCCGCTGCTCGGAGGTGTGAAGTCTTGGGGTAATTTGTTACACGGCCATAGCGAGCAGATGCTTTGAAAACAGAAAATAGTGTATTTCTTTAAATCATGTCAATACAAGTACTTTTCTCAAGTGGGCTCAAAGGTCACCTCCAGGGGCCTATGGTAATCACCTGACTGAAAATCACTACTCATTTCTATCTGCTTCCCATACCACTACACACTGCACCAGCTTTTCCCACTTCCTCAAATCTTAATCATGCCCTTTGAACATGCTGTCACTCAAAGCGTGGTCTTTGAACCAGCAGCATAGACCTCACATGGGAATTTGTGGGAATGTAAATCTTAGGGGCCACTCTAGACCTACTAGGTCAAAATCTGCATGAGAAGATTTCCAGCCCACTTACAGGTACATGAATATTTGAGAAACACTCTTCTAGCATTCTATCAGATTTTCTTATTCAAGCTTGTTGTTGTTGTTTTCTTTTTCATCTCCTACCCTCCTCCCAACCCCCGTGAAAAGGGGGATAAGGAAGTCATTGTTGATTCTGATTTCCACCATTTGGAAGTAACAGTCTGCTTCTGTAAACACAGAACGAAAGACCCAGGGGCCTATGCTTATGCAAATTTTACAATCAATACCACTCTCATCTACGCTCACTTGAACTGGGTTTCTGTCTCTTTGCAGTCAGGAGTATTTTGAAATGGCAGGCTCAGAGCCATCAACAAGTCCCTCGCATTAACCTCTCAGTTTATCACTAGTGATGAGATGACTGAAAGCTCTCTCCCAGATGGAGCTTTCAAAAATCTCAGGGACGATGCTCCCAGACCAGCCAGTTGGGTCAGCGAGCCTGGAGCTGAATGCTAGCTCAAATCTAACCATGCAACTGAGGTGGTGAAGAAGCACCTCCAGGAGAAGAAAATGGGATTTTTTTTTTTTTTTTCCAAAGAAGGGGAGAGAAGTGCTAGGTAAACAAAACATCAGAAGCTCTTTGCATTTTACAACTTTATGCCCTTCAGATGCTTTTCCTCCACCTGCAATACCTTACATAAAAGCCCTGCCGTCTGGGCCACCTGGGCTTATGTGCCTCCACAGGCCTGGCGAGTTCCTCCTCAGTCTTCCGGAATCAGTTCAGGCTACCTCTGGGAGGCACTCCCGAGCTCCCAGGGGAGATGTACAAAGGCTTCCTTCACCGATCTTATTCTACTCTTCTGCTCTCTATTGGAGAAAGTAATTATTATAGTAATTTAGGGCATTTCAACTCGATAGGATAAATACCTTCTTAAACTTTCAACCTTTCCTTCGCCAATTAATATGTAAAAAAATGAAATGTTCTTCCAGTTCTTGAGCCCCTAAAGACTGCGGAGATGGGGCAAGACTTGGATTTTGCACGGCATCTTCCCATTTTACATGTTCATTCTGACATGACTGCACCGTCACAGTTCTACGGGTTCTCTGCCTGCCCCTCAGGGTCGCCCAATTTGCCAACAGCATGTATAAAAATAGCTCTTCCATCAACACCAGCCATGCAGACTCCATGCCCACCTGTTTTACTTCTGTCCCATATCTCCCAACCCATGCCCTGGAACACCTGCAGGTTAAAGGCCTCCACATCATTAGCACTGGAGATCCCCACCTGTCCCTCCATCTGGGAAACTCTCAGGGGTAGTGACAGATCTTACTGAATCACCTTGTCTTTTTAGAAGTGTTGCAAGGCCCTAGGGCGGCTGCTAATTACTAGACCTGTTACTACGAAGTGTGCTCTCCCCTGTCTCCAGGAACAGCTTGTTTGGAAACTGGCAGGGAGAGCTATGGAAAGGGGCATCTTCATCCTGGCAGAGCTCATGGCCCAGCTCCCCAGAGCTAGTATCAGCAGCTGAGGAAGGGGGGAGGACAGATCTGGGTCAGAATCAGCAGCTGCAAACAAGAGCAATTGGATGACTCTTCCGTGGCAATTTTTCTACCCACAAATTTGGAATCCAGGCACGTCCTCCATATTACTCACTGATGAATGATGCCTGCTTATAGGATAAGGCAACCTGAAGGCACTGAAAGCCCTCCCTAATCCCTCTGCTCCTTTCTCTGGATGTTGTCCCTTTCTTACCAAATCACTGTCTCTCCCCCACAAATTCAATACTTTGTGTGACCTTTCTGTGGCACTTAAATACTCACATTTTCATTGCTGCATTGACATTAGAAAACTTTTTAACCTAACCTGCCTCTTCCCCTCGCCCACCTCCCTTAGAGATCCTGAAAAGCCAGATCCTTGGATTCTTGGCCTCTGTGTCCGGCTAGAAGTGGCAATATGATTCAATTGTGGCAAATAAAGAGTAACTGGGGACAGAAGTATCTCACTTTGTGAGCGTTCCTTCTGGGAAATTGTTGTTTGTGTTTGTTTTTACCTCTGACAAAGGAAAGCAGACAAAGACTCAAAGCTCTATCGTACCATCATGGCTGCCCTGGTTTCTTCCTGTTTTCAGTGAAGATATAGGACTGTATGGTACTTACGCCTATGGTAGCTCTCCTGAGACCATGAAGCAATTAATCTAGGATGACACAGAGCAGAAAGAAAGAACGTGAGCCCCGATAACATCTTTGAACTACTGCACTGATCTTGGGACCACCCACCTCTGACTCTTTGCTATAGGGGATAACAATATCACTTCATTCCTGAGGCCACTATTGGCCATGCTTTCACTTTTCTCTTACTAACAGTCTCAGGTTCCATTCAGGGTTCTTATGCTAACACTTTTTTTTTTTTTAAGATTTTTATTTATTTGAGAGAGAGAGAGCACGCGTGTGCGCACAGGCAGGAGGAGGGACAGAAGCAGGCTCTCTGCTGAGCAGAGAGCCCAAGGCAGGACAAGATCCCAGGGCCCTGAGGTCATGACCTGAGCTGAAGGCAGACGCTTAACCAACTGAGCCACCCAGGGGCCCCTTTGCTAACACTTCTTAAACTTTATAAGATCACACAATGATTAATGAAAGCCTAGACCTTCTCCAAAAAGACAGGCATAGCTCTAAGTCTTGCCTGCAATTTCAGGAGCATCAGACCCCCATCACCCATGGTCATCCCCCAAACCATCAGTCTCTTGCTCACAGAGACACCTGTCCATAGATTATGCATGCAAACTACAGGATTATATAATTAACACCGATACATCCAGTAAGAACCCCAATGCATTATAAGTTCCTGTGCTTTACAAGATATGGCTATCATCACCATTTATTGAATGTTTACCACGTGGGAGGTCCTGGGGCACTGTTCCAAGCGCTCTATACATGTAATCTCATCTGATCGATAAATCCTAATGAGGGAGGTATCACTACTATCTCCACTTTGTAAGAATGAAACTGAGGCTTGCAATCACTAGCAAATTGCCCCAGGTCACAGTACCAGTAAAGGACGAAAACAGAATTTAAACCCAGGCAGTGTGACTAGCCCGGCCCTTCTTTTCACCTCTCCTCTACGCGGCCTCAATTCTGTTACAGACCATGTATTACAATGGGGAAGTGGATTCATACAGTCTAGAAGCTGCAACAGAATGGACTGAAAGACTAAGCTAAAATGTTTGGTTAACTAAAGATATCATCGATTGTGCATTTTAATTTTTAAAAAATGTAAGCTGAATTCTTAGACAAGTAAGCGTCCTAAGTAAACTATTCCATTTGTAGTACTGTAGGGTTGTACTTAGATTTATTAACTAATCTGAATAAACACCAAGTGCCTACCACATGTCAGCCTCTGTTTAAGCACTGTATGTCTATCATTTTACTCAAGGTTCATGATAAACCTGTGGGGTAGGCAGTGTTATCCCCATTTTACAGAGGATGAAATTGAGGCATAAGAAGGTAATTCGTGGAAGGACACATAGCTAGGTAGAAGCAGTGTCCAGGTATCAACCCAGGCAGAGGCTATACCTTGAGCCACTGATCATACTGATTCCAATTTCAGCACTCGGCTTGTATAGTCTACGTCTGGAATCTGAAAATTTACAGAAGCATTCACATTTTACAGAGATTAAAAATCAGGCCTCCAACATGTAGCAATAATCCACTCACCTCTTCTTAGAAAGCAGGTCTCATTCCCTTAGGCTTGAATTTCCAACAGCACATGTGAAGGGCTCAGCCCATGCTGACCTCTTCTCTCTACACTGACTACCTTGGGAAGCTTGACCAGAGGGCATTGACTCTCACCTCTTGATAAAGCACGCTCAAGGCTCCATCCAGCACCCTGACCACTCTCTCAACACCAAGTCTGTGTGTCCAGCTCTCCATAGGACCTTTTCCACATAGACACCTAAAGATCTTTAGACACTTCAAATCCAGTGTCTAAATAAACTGGAAATCACAGGATCTTAGTGATGGAAGGGGCCATCAAAGGCAGTTGGTATACTGAAAAGATTGTGTCTTTTCAAGGCAGAAAGCACAAGGTTCAAATCCTAGCTCTGAATCCATTTCTTCTATAAAATGAAGTGGTAACTGTCACTTTCATTAGTGGGTAGAAGGATTAAAGATAATAACGGATACTAACTTGTGTACCACAGTATCTGGCACTTCAGAGACACTCAGGATACAGTAGTCACATTTACTACTATTATCATCAACAAAATTTTGTGCATCCACTGAATACAGGAGTATTTTCACAATACCCATGACAGATGGCCATCCAGGCTCTGCTAGAACATTTCCAAAGATAGAGAGCTCGCTCGCTCACACCATCTCCCTAGGCAGCCGGTTCTATTATTGGACAGCTCTCACTGGCACAAGTCTATCCTAGGTTGAGCCAAATCCTGCCTCCATGACTTCCGCTGGCCCTTGCTATGTCCTGTGGAGCGGCCCCGCACGGGGCTGCTCTGTTCTGACACAAGAGGCA
Source organism: Ursus maritimus (assembly GCF_017311325.1). Lineage (NCBI taxonomy): Eukaryota > Metazoa > Chordata > Mammalia > Carnivora > Ursidae > Ursus > Ursus maritimus. Next base: position 57,987,249 of record NW_024423564.1, on the reverse strand, counting down.
GTTCTTCTGAAAACAGCAATCACGTCCTCACTACCTCCTCTCTTGTCCAGGCATTCATTCCCAGGCGCCCCCTCCCATGATGTAATTTCTGTATTACCCACAACGCTCACTACTTCCTAAAAGTGTGGTACCCAAGAGATACAGCAGTCCGATACCTGGGACAAGTGAACACTGCAACTTCCATTAACGCATTTGAAAAGTCACACTGTGATTTCCTAAGTGGACAGTTAAATATCACTGTTGTGTCATCCAGGGCTTGAAGTCAATTAAACTTGTAAGTTTCCTCTCTTCCTGTTAAAAAAGATCGTGCTGGGTCCCCAGCCCCATCCTATTCCCATGGGTTCTGGGCACCGACAACCTGACATATCCTGTACACTTTGACTTTGGCCAGAATGAGTACATTCTGAACCTTTTTTTTTCTTTTTTTTTAAGTATGCCTCAATTCCTTGCCCAAGCTATTGTTAGTCTTTTTCCATAAGTTTGCTCCAAGGCTGTCCTCCAATTCAGCACTAAAGTTCCACTCAGGTTTGTTTCCATTCACTTTAAGAAACAACTATTCAGTGAGAGATACTGTATTAGAGTCTGAATATATAAAAGAATCCCTGCCCTTAAGAGGCGGTGAGAGAGGCATATAGATGAAAAGACGATACAGCGCGGTGACTGCAGTGATAGCGGTCGGGAACCACCAGCCCAGAGGGGGCTCACACGTGCGGCTGGAGATGCGTATCATCCAGGGAGATTTTACTCGGCCACACCCCAACCAATTAAATCAGAACCCCTGTGGGTGGGGACCCAAGCCTCTGTACTCATGAATACCCCCAGTGAGTCCAACGTGCAGACAAGTTTGAGAAGCAGTAGTCTAGACCAGCCAAGTTCCTTTGAAGTTTTAACATGCATATGAATCAACTGGGCTTTGCTAAAATTCAGATGCTGAGTTCATAGGTCTGAGATGGAGCATGAGATTTTGCATTTTTAATTCACTGCCAGGAGATGCTAATGCTGCCGGCTCACATCACCTGCTGAGTAGCACGAGCCTGGGATACACCATCTAATTCTCCCCTAAATTCCCTCTCCAGCCTTGCCTCCTTTTATGCTGCAAGCAGAACCTTTCATTCCAGCTGATTGAAAGAGACAAGTAAATGGTAAGATAAATACAATGATGGTTTGACAGGAGCTACGAGGACCCAGAAGAGGGCACTTAATCAGACAAGGGGGTGGTGGTCGCCGAGGAAGTCTTCCCAGAACAGGCTAAGTATGATTTCATTGAGTTATATAGAGGAAAGATACGAGACCCAGCAAAGAACTGGGCATAGCCTCCGAACTGTGGGAAGGAAAAACAAAACTCAGGGCACATTCAGGGAACTTAAGTGTTTCTTGGTCCGCACGGATGCCATCACTCATTTACCAACATACCTGGCCGGGGCCCTTCCCTGCAGTGTCGATTTAACTATCACTTAACTTTTCCTACATTTAAACCCTATCACCAGAACCAGACCTTGACCTCCCCAAGGGCAGAAGCAGGTTCAACGACACTGTATACCCTCCGTGTCCAGCAGGGTGCGCCGCCCACGTGAGATCGCAAGAGTATGTTTGTAAAACGGTGAAGAATTACATTAAAAAAAAAAAAATTTTTTTTTCAGTTCCAGTACTTTCTTTGAAGCACAGATTGATGTAAGCAGTTAAAGTGACTTACCGAGATTTGACATTTCCAGAAAATCATGTAAGCCAGGGAGATGGGGTAGAGAAATGTGACCAAGGGTAATTAGAAAAGAGGAACGCTTCACGGCCGGCCGGCTGGGTGGTGTGGCCGGTGAGGATGGTGGGGTGGTTTCTCTGAGAGTAACACAGCCCACCCCAATTCAGATGGTTGGCATGGAGGGGGGGAAAAGTTTCCTGTGTTTGGGGCAAATGAAACCGCAAATGGCTTCAAGAGAGAAAAGTCAGCCTAATTCAATCAGACATTACAGTCAGACCCAGTTAATGTGAAACAATTAATACAATCCATTTTTATGCAGATTAAAACATCTCAAATTAACAGGTCAATAGCCCTCATATGTTCTGAATTTGGGCTCCACCGGAGCCAGGTGAACCGTTCCGTGAACCAATCTAAACTTCATTACAGAGGAGGACTCCGGCTCTCTGAGATTCGCACTGAACTCAATTTGGAGTTAATCGCTCACATTTTTCTCTCATCTACCAGATATCCTAATTTAAAGACAGATCTGCTAGGCTTTCTCTTCTGACAAAAGACAAAGAGAACATGAATTATTCATCTGTAGTAAAGGTATCATTTGATCTGTTTATTTTCCAATTAGGTGAAGTCAGATAAAGAAGCAGTCAATAAAACCAAGAGATTTTCGCCCATTGTATGGAATTAAAAGTAGACCGTGTTAATGTGGGTCTTACAGTCTATAAAAAAGCCTTCCATTAGCAGTGTGCATGGGAGGGGAGAGGGCTAAGAAACTGGGATCGCTCACAGTCGAAATGCTTCTGTGTGTCAGGGCTCTGAAGGTCCTTTCTTCCCTCCTGTCCCTTCCTGCTGACCCACAGCCACCCCAAGCCCACACCCACCCTCCCTCTCAGCCTCTAAGCCTTTGCTCAAGACTTGCCCTGGTTTGGCTGTCTCTTCCCTTGTTCGGCAACATCCCAGTTATGCTCCAGGGCACGGCCCCCACTCTGTATCCTGTGAAAAACTTTCACAGTCACATCCCCTGTCCCGCCACCTTCAACACCTGCACAGCACGGGCCTGGGTTCCCCTCCTTGGGCTCTAGTTGGCTCTGTGTGTAGCTGTGTTGGGGTTTCAGCTGATGCCTTGAGAACCATGCTGGCACCCTGCCCTTGGACTTCTAGACTCCAGAACTGTGAGAAATCATTTTCTGTTGTCCATAAGTCACCCACTCCACGGCACTTTATTATTATACTTCATACAGCAGCCTGAACTAAGACACACCAGTCACTGCAAATAGGTAACGACAGTTGTTGCAGTGAATTACTAAAAGTAACCTGGGCCAACGGGCAAACTCATCAAAGCTGGATATGTCTTTGGCCTTCCTCCTCTTCCCATCCCCACAAGGCCCCCACCCAGAGAACACAGGAATCAAGAACTTACTGGACCTCACTGGTCTTTTTCAAATCTGCAACGCAAGGGCCACACACATCACCAGCCTACCATTCATCAACCAGACACTTTTCCTGACTCTTTGTTTCCTTGTTTCTAAAATGAATTTAGACTAAATAATTGCTTGGTTTCTTTCGGCCTTAAAGGTGCAGGGATCTATCACCACCTGCAAATGATTTCATTGGTTCAGCAAGCACTTAGGAGAGCTTTCTTTGGGCTCTATACTTCTGCTAGGCATGGACATAAGGAGTAGGACACACTCCCTTGCCTCAGGGAGCTCAGTCCAGCAGTAGAATGCGTGGGGATGATTAACACTACACTGTAAGGTGACCGCCCTATTCCTTTCCATAATTTCCCTTCATATTCAAAATGTCAGGCTGTGCTCAGTGCATCTTGCTGTTGTCAACCCAGGAACTGGCCAATCATTATGGACAGGAACTTCGGGACATCGAGGCTCAGGATGGCTAGGCTCAAGTTCTCTCTCCAAAGGAGCCCTGTCAGAGCCTTTGATGTGAGCACGCACACTGTGACTGCTGCGAGAGCCAGTCTTGTGCCTGTATGTGGTTCTGCAACCCCAGTGCAGCCACGGAAGAATGCTAGAACACTCCCCTGACCAAGAGACAGAGTCCGCACCGTCTGTGCCGCGCTTACCCCCTCCTGTGGGAAGATTTCCCAGCTTCAGAGTCAACGTGTTCTCCTTTGTTGTGTCTAAGGGTATGTGCCCCTGGCTTTCATTATTTCAGCCTCTGAGGGGGAGGGGGAGGGGTCAGGGTCCTTCTACTGAGACAGCAAGGGGTGTGTCTAGGCTAATTCCTCTCCTTTGGCTACCAGGGGGACCCATGAGTCCTGGGGGACGGCTGCCCACTAGTGGGGCGGATCGTGCTCTGTCTCTCCTCTATGTGAGTATACTGTTGTCCCAACCAGCGCTTGACTGTGCTACTTTCCTGGTGACTACAGTACAAAGACCCTGGGGGCAGAAGCGCCTGGACTTACCCTGGTGCTTTGCTATTTTCTCTGAGCCGGAGTCCGCCCCCACTCTGCCGGTGCTGGTGCCCGGTGCTCTGCTCCAAGTCTCTAAGGCAGAGCGGGCAGTGTCATCGTCTGCTGGGGCTGCCACGACAACAGACCAGAGACCCAGTGGCTTACAAGACACACATTTACTTCTCACAGTTCTGTTGTCTAGGAAGGCCAAGACCAAGGTGCCAGCGGATTCAGTTTCTAGTGAAGATGCTCTTCCTGGCTCGCAGACAGCATTTGCTTGTGTGTCCTTGCATGACGGAGGGAACACAGCTCGCTGCTGTCTCCCCTGACAAGGGCACTGATCCCATCATGAGGGCCCCACCCTTTTGGCCCCAGCTGAACGTCACTGCCTCCTAACGCCCCATCTCCGAACGCCATCACATTAGGGGTTAGGGCTTCACCATCCGCAGATCAGAACGGGGATGGGGCACAAACATTCACTCCATAACAGGCAGTGCTGCCCCGGCCTTCCCCACACAGAGCCCTCTTTACAGGAAAGACTAGGTGCGGTGATGTGCACAGATCACTCTCGGGAGACCTGCTGAGGCATTGAGAGTACGGGTCCTCAGAGAAGACAGAGATACCGTCAGTCTCCCCTGGGGTTTACCCCACACACCCCCATCCTGCAGCACCAGGGGCCTTGCAAGGGTGAGTCTGCTGGTAACTTCTCTGAATGTGTGAATGCATCTCTACCTGACCCACAAGAAAGCTACTGCAGCCCTCCGGGCCTCCAGATGGGGCCTCTTCCGACCTGCTGCCCAACCTGGCAATCAAGCACCCTGAAATGATTAGCTCCACCATGGAAAATAGAAGGAGAAGATCACTAAGATGGTACCATGGGTCAGAACACACGTCCTGTGCCTTGGCAAGACAAGGGGAATGTAATCGGTAAGACAAATGGTGCTAAGCTTGCCGGGGAACTGAACCAGCATGGGAAGGAAAGGACGGGGGTCCTTTTCAGCCTGGGTAGCTCCCTAGTGGCCCCCTGAGATGGGAGTGGCCAACTCACTCATGTTGCCCAAGTTAATTTTCCTCAAAGCCAAAGAGATGAAAGAGTAAAAAAACATGAATGTTGGGAATTGACTGACCTGAAATTCAGGTCTCATTACCTTCAGGATGTTTACACACAATCTTCAGTGATATAGTTTTTTAATTGGAGCCCCTAAGGATCCCAGCAGGTCGCATTTGGGAGAAGGAATCGAATCATTACAAACCACAGGTTATGGAGTCTCTTGGGTCTAAAAATACATGTATCTTGGCCTTACCAGGTTGTCTGCTACTGATAACGGCCTCTGCAGCCTGCGGGGTGACCTTTCTCACAGCTGCCACCTAACCAGCAGCATCGGGCACAGCTGCCTCGCTTCTGAGAGGGGGCTGCTGGGTTTGTGCGTGTTTCTGGGCCAGATCGCTTGCATTGGAAGCAAAGAGAAATGCCTACCTCTGAAGAGAAGGAGGGAGGCTGGGGGAAGGTCTGGGTCCAAAACTTAGGCCAGGGATAGGGATGGCATAGGAGTTTTTATCCAGCTTGCCAGATGTGATCAAATGGCAAATGGCAACCTGGAGCACTGTGCCGAAAGAAATTCTGAGGCTGCACATCGGCTGGCGAAAAAGCAAGCCGGAGGAGAGCAGAGGTGTCCACTGTGGAGGTGGGCCGTGGTCTCCTAGAGGCCAGCCACTTGGCATCACGAGGCTAGAAGAATCCTACACGCTGGCATTATATCCCCAGTAGTGAGGACTTTCATATACCTTATTGAAATCTATGCCTGTATCACTTTCTTTTTTTCATTTAAAAAAATTTTTTTTTTAATTTTTTAAAGATTTTATCTATTTAGACAGAGCATGAGCAGGGGAGGGGCAGAGGGAGAGGGAGACAGAGAGAGAATCTCCAGCAGACTCCATGCTGAGCATGGAGCCCAATGCGGGGCTCAATCCCACAACCCCAAGATCATGACCTGAGTCAAAACCGACAGTCGGATGCTTAACCAACAGAGCCATGCAGGCACCCCCTATATCATTTTCTTCACCAGGTTTATTTCAAATGTTTTAAAAATATGTACAGTAAGGCTTTCGTGAAGTTTGGATAATTTGCCTAAGGCCACAAAACTAACAGCTGGAGGTGTCAGGATTCAACACTGGGTCTTCTGCCGACCAGGTCTCTCTGCATTCCACCAGTTTCTACACCTGAAGACAGAGATGGGATTCTCCTTTCCCGCCCTGACATAAAATGACTAGGGAGAAAACCTGGACATCGGGCACCTGCTCGAAATAACAACTGCCCAGGTCGGGTATGAGAGATGAAATGATATATCTAAATATTACTTTGTAAATTATAAATCACTAGATACATTTTGGCTATTCCTAACAAAATTACTGGTAGTAGTATTAATTTATGGTGAGTGCTCATAGGCTGACAGCAAACAAGGGCCTTGGGAAAAATTATTAATGTCGACAACACTTTAAGAAATCCTAAATTCCATCTTCCTGCAGGAGACAAATTCTGGCATGCCAGTATCCCTACCTTTCTGTAATTCTATAATTCATACGCTGTATCCGTTTCCACAACCCGCACCCAGCCTAGAACAACGCCCCCAAAGCAGCCAGGGGCCAGTGTGAAGAGAACTAAACCAGTCAAGAGATTTGGCTTCGCAGGCCAATTAATCCCAAAGTCATGAAACTAATGAGTGTCCCGAGAGAAGTGGATCCCAGGCAGCCTGCCTTCCCGACGTGGCCTTCCCGACGTGGCCTTCCCGACGTGGCCTTCCCTCCTTCCATTAGCCCATCAGGAGCCCCTGAGAACACACACACCGTGTCCTACAACACAAGCTTTCTAGTTCTTGGTTAGAAAGCCAGTGATCCATGGCCACTACTTGTATTTTATATTGGCACCAGTTAGGAAACACAGTCTCTCTCTCCAGGATTGTCTTTCTGCTTTTTGCATTTTTAAACAGTAACTCTAATTGTGCAGACTTGATTACCTGCCCCTTGGAAACCTTTCTCCGGTGTCATCAGCAGTTCAATTCTTCGTTATGTTTAGATTTACAAGGTGCACGCATCATGCTCATTAATTCCAGGATGGTCTACAATTTGTCTGTTCCAAACATAATAAAAATAATACGTACCCATACACACATACACACACACCTCTGTATTCAGAGGACACTCCAAACAGAGAAAGAAGGTGCCCGAGTGCTCAGCATTAAATCTTCCAAATAGTGAAAAATCTACTCTTAAATAATCTGGAAGAGGTCAATCAATAAAAATAACTAAATAATTGATGGTGTTATATTAGGTTACAGTATAACATATGATATTCATTAACCCGTCAAGAAATATCGCTCGAGTTAAACCACATCTCTCAAATGAGCATTTCTGGTGTTAATTCAAAAGGCAATAGCAGTCACCCAGGGGATGTTTTTAATGTTTTATGCTTTCATTGCAGTGGTGTTTATAGAGGGGTGAGCAGGGCAATAAGGACCATATTTAGGAAGGCAGCTTGGTGACAGCTAAGACACTGAACTACAATCAAGCCATCCTCCTTCACTTAAGCAACTTGGACAGCTCCACTCTTGCTAATCAGCTTGGCTGAGAAAGAATTGACAAGTTTATGGAAATTTACTACAGCAGTAAACGAGGTGCTTTCCTTTTTTCTTAAAAATAAAATAATAAAATAAAATAAAATAAAAACTCCCAGCTCTTGATGTTTATATTGCATTTGGCTCTAAAGTGCTCTCAGATATTGCTGCATTTCATCACCGGGGTGTGTGTGTGTGGGGGTGGGTGTGTGTGTGTGTGTACTACCCAGGGTTCTGGAAGCAGTCCAGCAAGCAGAGCACACAGGTTCTGGAGTCAGAAAAATCGGAATCCTTGCTGCACCACTTACCAGCTGGGTGATCCTGGACAACTTGCAGACTCTTACCATGCTCAGTTTCCTCACCTGTCAAAGGGAGAGGGTAATAATGACCTTGAAGTTTAATGAGACAATGTCCACACAACATCTACCCTTGAATCTGTCACAGAATAGACGGTTAACACAATTTAGCCTTCTTTCATTTTTCCCCCATTTAGCAAAGGAGAAAACTGAGTGTCGATGTGATGTGCTTCCCGAGGGCAGGGGCTGCACCTCACTGCTCACTGTGTCCCTAGGGCATAGGGCAGCGCTCAACATAAATGAGGCACCTGGAAAGCCTCACTCACATCTGCCTGGCTAGCCTTGACCCTCACATTACTTTGCAGTGTGTTGGAAATACATGCAGTTCACAACATGATTCCAGGGTCCTGGGATGGAGCCCACATCTGGCTCCCTGCTCAGCAGGGAGCCTGCGTCTCCCTCTGCCTATGCAGCTCCCCTGCTTGTGCTGTCAAATAAATAAATAAAATCTTAAAAAAACAAAAAAGAATATCCTTCCCTCTCCTCTTCCTATGGAACCCAGCCTCACCTCTGTAGCCACCTGAGAGCCTATCTTTCTGTAAACACCCATCTTTTCATCCCAGACTCTCACTCTTGCTCATCTTTTCCTGCTCATCCCCTAGGGATCTCAATCCCTCCCTCATCTATGCTGCTGCCACCTCTCGCTCCAGCACTGACCTTAACACTATAAATTATTATTTATAAACAGTCTGAACAGGTGAGCTCCTACAAAGCAGAGGCTGTGTTGTCTTTTGTTTGACCCTCCCTATTCACAAATGCTGGCACAGAAACCGCTAACAGTAAGAACTGTAACAATGTCACAGTAGGAACAGCTAATATATATTTGGTGTGTACTTAACTATATGCCAGACACGATGGCAATTGCTTTATAAGGACTTTGCTTTATCTTCCCCCAAACCCTATTATTTAAAAACTCTTATTATTTCTCTTTAACAAATGAAAATTATTGGCACAGAGAGGTTAAATAATGGGTCCAAGATTCCTGAGTCTCTCCCCTGTAGGGAGATACTATGGCACTATGGTCAAGGGTATGACATGATGAAATACATTTCACCATTTACTAGCTGTGTGACTGGAGCCTAGCTCATAACACACTTTCTAATATCCTCCTCTGTAACCCACAGCCTCTCAACTGTAAAGTGAAATTCCTGGGGCGTCTATGTGGCTCAGCTGGCTAAGCTGGCTAAGGATTTTGGCTCAGGTCATGATCTTATGGTTGTGAGATCAAGCCCTGTGTTGGGCTCTGCGCTCAATGGGGAGTCTGCTGGAGATTCTCTCTCTCCCTCTGCCTCTGCCCCTCCCCCTACTCATGCTCTCTCCCTCTGTCTTTCTCTCAAACAAATAAATAAATCTTAAAGTGAAATTCCAGAATCCTGCTTTCCTTTCGGCTAGGTTTGGTCATATACCCCAGCTGGAGGCAAAGAAGATGTAGATGAACATTTCCTTTCCCCTAACAGGCAAAACCTCACAAGCTGAAAGTTTTTACCCCTTCTACAATTGCTCATCTCTTTCAGCTCACCCTCTTCCCTCCTGACTTGGAATACAGATAAGAAAACTGGAGCTGCAGCAGCTACTTTGCATTCATGAGGAACAAAAACTACATATTAAAGATGATGAGGCCAAAAGGCAGAGGACCTTGGGTTCTTGATGACTTTCTTGAGCAGATTTACTAGCATCAGCTTACTCTCACGGTGGGCTTCTTTTTATATAATTAAAAGAAGCATCTTGCTTGTTCAAGCCACATGCCATTGAGTTTTTGGTGTTTCACAACGAAGCCCATGAAGACAGAGACTTCACCTCACTGTGCCTCAGTCCCTCAGCTGACAAATGGAGGAAATAATGGTCTCTATGTCTTCTGTAGTATTACAAGGATTAAATGATAATGGATTTAAAGAGCTTAGCTCAGAATCTGGCACACAGTGAGAGCTTACTGGGTATATATGATTATTACCACCCAACTACAACTATGACTACTACTAGCCAGTGAGAAACTCAGCACGCAGGAACTCCAGTGCTCAGCTCCCCTTCTCTATACAGTCAGTCTTCCAAGAACTCCTCTCTCTTACACAGATAAATGTGTCAGGTGAATTAGCCATTTCTCTCTGCGGCTTCTGAAGAGTGCCTCTAGATCTCCTTGTGTCTAATGTTCAAACAATCCCTGAGATGGACATAGGGCAGGAATTATAACACACACTGAACAGACCAAAACCTCCAGACTCAGAGCTATAAACGGATGGCTCAGGGACACAGTGCTAATTTTATTCTAAAATTTGTGGAAGTTAGAAAAATATCTAGACTTCTTTCTCCATTCTAGGAGGCCCTATTTGATCGGACCTCTGCCTGCCTCCTACCAGGCATGCTGTCCTTTTTCTGTTCGTCAAATATTCCCTACTTTCCTCCGCTTGAGCCCTGTCCTTGCGGGTGCATCTGCCTGGGACGCTCTACCTTGCTCTTTGCACAGCTGTCTCCTTCACCTCCACTGGACCTCAGAGACGTCTTCTCTGAGGACCCTAACTAAGGGCCTGCTGCCTAGATGAGGGGCTCCCTGTCACCCTAGTGAGCGTCCTCACTTCTGTAATGATCTCTTTGTTTGTTTGTTTGTTTGTTTGTTTATTGACCAATCCCCTGTCTAGAAGGTAAGCCACTTTAGGTCAGGCACCTTGTCTGTTTGGTTGGCCCCCAGAGTCCTAAACCTGGAGGGAAGGACAGAGGGAAGAACTTAAACCCAAATAAAAGTCTGAGCTTCACAGCTGGACAAACTTGTGTTCAAACCCCAGCTCTGCCATCTAACAGTGGAAGGCAAAGCCAATCACTGAACAGCTCGGATTCCCAGCACCCTCACCTCTACCATGAGAAGGACGACACTCACCTGACAGGGTGGTGGTCAGTGTCGCCTCTGATTGTAAGGGTAAAGGATATGGCCCGGACCTGACACATACATGCCCCATAAGCCCTTGTTCTTCCCCTTTCTGTTCCTCCTCTCTCCTGTATCACCTGTGGGAGCACAAGACGTGGCCAGTTGTGCTCTGGCCCCCGGCTGACACAGACAAGAAAAAAGAAGAATGACACATAGAGAGATCAGCCAGTTCTTCCCTCGCCAAGCTGCCCCAGTTCCCTACAGACTATGGTCCGGTGACTTATCTGTAGATTGCAGACAGTATTAGTACCTCCCACCTAGTGTGGCTGTGCGGATTAGATAAATTAATATGTATTAACTGCTTAGAACGGTTCTGGCACATAGCAAACTCTCAAAAAATGTTTGTTATGATTATAATCTGTGTCTATGTGGACCAAGGCAAACAAATTTGGTATTTTCAATTAACACTGAATGTCTCCTCCAAAACAAACGAGAATCCATCAGTGTCAGCATCGGGAACAACGGGACAGAGATGGGGCTGGAGGAGGTTGGGAAGAGAGACACAGCTGGGGCAAGTCTCTGTGGAGAAAAGGAAATGGAACCTGGTCCCCGGGCCTTGGGCTCCTGTTCCCTAGAAGTCAGGAAAACAAGGCCAAGTGGACGATGTTCCGGTGGGTGTGAGTGAAGTAGTGAAGCCTGGCCAAGGTCCCCGTGGTGAATATGGAGGCAAGACTCAGCTGCGTGGTCTGTACGAGGAAGAGCCTGGAATGCTGCTCAGGGGACACCCGTGTGGAGTGGCCTCCGCGCTCAGGAGTAAAGAGGCAGAGATGTGAGGTCAGCCTGCCCTGCTTTCAAGTCCTGCTTGTGACTCACTCAGCATGTCCCTGCAGGAGGGGCTCAGCCACTCAGCCTTTGTCCTCATCCGCAAAGTCAAGTCAGAACTCCTTGTCCCTCACAGGTTGCTAAACTTAATGCCTTTCATACCATGAGCACTTAGTAAATGGTAGATACCGAATAATAGAAATAATGGCAAACACTTGTAAAACTTACTGCGTGCTAGGGTTTCTTGTAAGTACTTTACAAATATGAACTGATTTCATCCACACAATAAACTTGGACAGAAATGCTATTAATACTAAGAATGATGATGATAATATAAGAAACATAAACAGTACTTCCCACAGGCCAGGCATTGTTTTAAGCTTTCTATATATTAACTCTTACTCACCACGATCACGTGAAGTAAATGCTAGGACGGTCTCCCCTACACTGATGAGGAAGTTGTGGCAGGGATGGGTGAACCTGCCTGAGGCCGTGTGGCTACGCCAAGTAGGGCTGGGCTTCCCACTCAGCTTAGCTACAGCATTTCCCAAAGGACAAAACCTCAAGAAAATCCTCAAGAAAGGGAAGGGAGATTGTTTTCCCTCTTGTTCACAAGTCAGGAAATGGACAGTGTCTTTCTGGTAACGAAGAGTCTTGTGATCTGTGGTCCAAGACTGCGTCCATGCCTCCACAGTCTTTTCAACGATCAGATATGTTACTCAGTAGAAACCTTTTCTGACGATTCTTCTAAGCTGGGCTGACGTCTGTAAATGCGTACACTTAAGAACTTAGGGCTTCCTGGCTTTTTTCTGGAGAAAAGCAGATATAGCTACATGGGACATGGACAATTAAAAAAAAATCATACTGCTCAAAATCAACTTTATGCGCTCTGATAATTAAAAAGAACAAAATACATTTGACCCAAAATGGGACGTAGTTTGAACAAAACTGGGTCTTCAATCATTTGGAAATGCTAACACGCCGAATGCCTGATTAAACACAATTTGTATTGTCAATAAAAAATGCAAATGACTATTTTACTGGCAAATACAGCATTAGACTTTGCTTGATATGAGGATTAAATTGCATTTCAAGAACCATTCAGGAGGTCACCTTATAAATGAACATCCCCTTTCTTTGTCCTTAGGTTCTGGAGGCCAGGGTACGAAACACAATAACAAAAATGATTGCCTGCCACCGTGTGCCATTTCCTTTCAAATAAAATCCATGCCAGTTTTGTGTAGTGGAGAATGATGTTTAAGCCCCAAATGGGTACTGTAATTTAGTGCATAATTCCTTGAAATTTACATGGCACACTCCCACTCATCTGAATCAACTGATAAACTCTCTTTTATTTGTATTAAAGAAAATGGGGATTAAAAGGTCGAGAATCCACACAGTGTAGATACTGAGAGCACGGGCACCATTTTAAAACCTTTTAGTCAATCTGGCCCAGAGCTAAATCAAGTCTACGGGAATTATGTTTGACTGCAAATACTCCCCGGTTACAGATAGGAGTAAGACATGCATTTTGAATTCCACAGAAAAATATGGAATCACAGATGTTGCTTGGGAGCCTCTTTATTTCTGAAATTACAAATAATCATTGTTGGCATCTGCGAGTGGAAAAACTAAAAAAGCAAAGAAATACCTCATCACCGCAGTATGATGTGATAAAACCTCAGGACGGCGGGCAGCCGGCAAGGCGCTAACACAGCTGTGCATTTACAGTCAGAGGTGCGCATGTCATTTTGGTTAGACATCATTGCCCAATTTTCGAAATTTCCCCTTGTTATTTTTTTCCTCCGCATTTTTCACATTAACTTCAAGCAAGACAAGTTGATACAACCTCTAATGCCTTGTTATAGCTATTGTCATTTGCTTTCTGAAGGCTGGAATGTCTTTTTCGAGCTGTTGGTAAACATGACTAATCCAAGAAGAAATTAAAGGGGTCCTCTTGATTGTATGGGATGAGTAAACAGAGAACCAAACACATGGATCTGGTTTCACTGAAACTGTCCGTTTAGGCAAAATGTGGGTTCACAGAACACTGAAATAAAAATTGCCCTGCAAATAGGTAGAATGCCGCTCAAATATGCTAATGATCTAAGGATATTCTGAACACCTTCCTTGGAACTCACACCACCACTAGGGACTAGTTTTAATTACCACATGTCAGGCATTGTTCTACATGCTTACATATGAACCCAGTTAATCCATATACCAGTCTTAATAAGTAGGTTCACCTTTTCCATTTTACAAATGAGGCATGGAGGGGTTAAGTAATTTGCCCATGATTACACAGTGAACAAGGGTTGGAGGGGGTCTGGCTTCTGAGTCTGGGCTCTTAATCAGAACGTCAAGTCTCTAGATGCTACCTCTCCATGTATCCTCGGTTTATTAAGAGAATTTCCCTAAGCAACTTGCATTTGTTATTTATACATATAGTTAAGTGCACGAGTAAACAGCTATCACCCTCCCATTTCATAGCTAAGAAAACAGACTCAGCAGTTAAGTGAGGTCCCCCTCCCAGCACATGGCAGGGCGGGACTGGAGCCCTGAAGGCCTATCTCCTCCTGGAACAGAGCACTGCCCCCCCCCCCAGTCTCTCCAAGAGCATGTTCCCCACTCCTGAAGGACACAGATTCTGTAACTACTCAGTGTCCTGTGTCTCAGTGCCTGGTACGTGAGCACTAACTCAAAAAGCACTTGAACGACTCTATCTAGAATCCAAACTTCTCACCAGCAGCACAACTGACCTGCTACAAACCGCCATCATCTTTCTCGCTCATTATTGCAACGGCTCCAAACTGCATTCTCTCTTTCTGTTCAGATTCCCCTACAATTTCTTTTCAGAACAGCATTGGATTCCATCATGATATCATAAAGCTCTCCATGAACTTCCTGCCCGACTCCCTTAATTTCTCAGACCTCCTTGGCTACCAAGCTCCTGCTCCCTTGCCATTCTTCAAATACACAGGGCACGAGCCTGCCCTTTGCACCTGCTGCTCCCTCTGTCTCAGATATCATAAGAGCAGGCACCCACAAGTTCCTTGGCATATGCGCTCAAATGCCACTTTCCAATTTCCCTATTTAAAATGACAAACCCAACCCCTGTGCACCCAATCTGTCTCCCCTATTTTTTCTCCATAAAACTTTCTAATATACCATGTAACTTGCGCATTAATTTTATTTATTGTGCAAATCTCCCAACCACACTGCAAACCTCACCGTGGCAGACTGTCTCATGTACTGATGGATCTTCAGTGCCTAGCTAGAACACTGCCGGTGGCGTGAGAGGCGCTAGTGAGGATGAGGGAGTGAGTGAGTGAGTGAGTGAGTGGAAAGGAAGTGCCTCCGCCTCCTCACACTGCTCAGACTGGGGGGGGGGGGGGGGGGCGTATTCCCCACCCCCCCGGGGGCGAACATCTAGGACTTCAAGGTCTGTTTGTGTTTTTTTCTCCTCTCTCTCTCTCTTCCCTACTTGCATTCCTTATGCCCCAATTCAGAAAAACAGTTTTACCTGAAAAACCTAAATCCTGTAGTATAATCAGGAACACAAAGACCCCTTGCTTATTGTAGAAGGTGGCTGTGGGTATATACAAAAAAAGACGTATGTGTCCTTCTTTACCATTTCAATACCGTCCTTGCACTACAGTCTCAATATGTATCTGGTAGCCTGAACCCAAGCATCTGGATACAAGACTCAGTTATTTTTTCAAAATTTGTTTTGAAAAATTAGGGGCACCTGGATGGCTCGGTCGGTTAAGCATCTGACTCTTGATTTCGGCTCAGGTCATGATCTCAGGGTCATGAGATTGAGCCCTGAGTCGGGCTCCATGCTCAGCACAGAGTCTGCTTGAGAGTCTCTGCCTTTCTCTCTCTCCTTGCCCCCCCCCCACTTACATGCACACACTTGAGTTCTCTCTCTTTCTCAAATAAATAAATACAATCTTTAAAAAAATAAAACTTTTCAAAAATTATAAATAAGCTGACATCTAATATAACCTTATGAGGCAAATGGACCCAGATGAACACATCTGTGGTATCTATCTGTGCTTAAGCCTTGTATTGGAAGCTGGAATTACATTTAAGCCTGTAAATCTTCACATAATTGTCATTTAGTGAGTGATATTGTTCAAATGTGGTCTTTGAGATCCACAGTCCAGTCTACTAGTCATGGCCCTCCCTCTGGCGGGTGCAGGGGCCTTGGACAAATCACCTTGGCTTTATAATCTCAACTATAAAGTCACTAAGAATACCCACAGAAGTTAACTAAAAGATACCAAATGAGATATACATTTACAAGTAGTTAATAAACTCTAAATATTTAGAAGCTATATTAGCTTGGTGAAATTACTTACTACCTTTTTTTTTTTTTTTGAGAGAAAGAGCATGCAAGCAGTGGGGGGAGGGTCAGAGGTCAAGGGACAGAGACTCTTAAGCAGGCTCCACGCTCAGCATGGAGCCCGATGCGGTGCTCGATCTCACAACCCTGTGATCTTGACCTGAGCTGAAATCAAGAGTTAGACGCTTAAGGGACTCTGCCACCCAGGCACCCCACTTACTACCTTTTTCTAAGCCTCAGTTTCCCCATTTGTCAAAAAGGCATAACGAATGCCTGACACACTGTCCCTACTCATGACATGTCCATCTCAAGACATAATGTTTCTGCCCATCTTCCTACCGACTTAGGAAAACATATGACTTCTTTCTTTAATAAACCATTTTCAAAGCCTTTAAAAAAGTACTCTGTTACATTTTTATTACGAAATTGCTATTTCTAAGGGTACAATTAAGAAAGTAAAGTGGGACCAAGAAGTGATTACAGACCAATGATTTCAGGCTGACACATTAATTGAGCTGGTACAGTTAAGGTATTAACAATCTCCTTTTTAAAAAGTCACCTTTTAATCAAACTCCAGCCCGTATTTGCTGAGCTTACAGTAGGTGCACCCGCCGTATTAGATGTTATGTGAGTTTTCAAAAACTGTGATTAGAAATATGTGTTGAATTTAAAAATTAAGACACAATCCCTTATCACAGCTCTTACGATCTAGTTATGACGAAATGACACGGAGTGCCAAAAAGTCAAGTGTCAACAAAAAGTGTTAATGTTTAAGCAATAGATATGTTATTCTGAAGTAGCACTGAATTAATTTTCAAGTGAAAACCATGGAGGCAGCACCCCGGAGCTTTGTGGGGGTAGTGGAGACTGAGCAGGGTCTAGTGGCATGCTTGGGATTCTTTCCCTGGATTGGTCCTGTGATGCAAACTTCGATGCCGGTCACTCAAGCATGCTTGGAAGATGCCAGAGAGCGACACGAAATCCTTGCATCCTTCAAGTAACCCCAAGTGGAAAGGAATTTGCATAGTAGGCATGACTGCAAGCTTACCCCAATTTGATTCATTTGAAAATGGGAAGAAGAGGTAAGACACCACTTCATATGCCTAAGCCCTTCTCCAGAATGAAGAAACCCCAGACAAAAACACATATCATAAAACTCGGGAAATCCTAACACCGAACTGAGGCAAATTAATGCTGGTACACAAGCTCATTCTTCTTGATTACATTTAAAAGCATGTGCCTGTTGTCAATTTGCATGTGTTTTGTGTTGGAAAATAAGCACCCTGGATCTAATGAGGAGCTAAGAGTGAAAATCCATCCTGCCACCATGGCTGGGGGAAAACCTCCGTGTCTGCATGTCGCGGTCTGCATGTCGCGGCCCGTAAGGTCTGTCTATCAGACACACTGTACTTGAATTGACTGGGCAATGGTTTGTATCGATTCCTGCGGCCACCGTGGAAACGCAGCCACTGTAACCGTTTGCTGGGCTACGTGGAGACGCGATCTACACAGACTTTGATCCCCTCGGAGGCTGCAGTATGCAGGCCGCATCTGGCCAGCCAGGCTCAGTATGCCACAACAGTTGACCTAGACCGAGTGTCCTTGCTCTGGGAGCACGCGCTGCACCGGGCCCTGTTCACAGCCACCCTCAGCAAGTGCACGGAGGAAGCAGGAGCAGAGGCGGGAGATGGGGAAGACTTCCCAGCGAGGAACCAGCCCTGAACTCTGCGCTAGGAGGCCCCTCCGGGCCGAGTCCTGTCCAGAGCACCCCCTGGACTTCTTTTCATCTCTTCAGCGGTTCTGCACGTTGGGCAAGCAGCTCTCAGGAAATGGGGAGAAGCTGCAGGCACCTAACCCTTCCTCTGCGCAGGTGCTGTTCTAAGAGCTTCACACCATTAGGCTCAGCAGCTCCATGAGGTGGGCACTGCTCTTCACCCACATTGGAGCAATGAGGAAATGGGGCTCCTGGAAATCAGTAACTTGCCCAAGGACACGCAGCTTGGTCAGCGCAGAGCAGAGATTCTGATGTGGGCAGTCTGCTGTGAGTGCGCTGGCTGAACCCCCCGCTGTAGGTCTAATGCATCCCCCGCCTGCCCTTCCACCTCAGCTCCTCCCCGCGTTCAGATCAACGGAGCCCGCCTGGTTCGCACACTCGCTCGTGCACTACCGCACGGCTCGGGGGACGCTGCGAGGTCACCTGCCAGCGAACCCTGGTTTTAGTGCTAGACAGACAAACACAAGGCTTATTTCTCTGCACTGGGCATATTTCAACTGTCCACTCCATACGCACAGATACCTGTACCAAGCAAACTATTAGCTTGGCATGGATATCAGAAACCAATTAAAGTGAAACTCCCGATAACTTTCAGGTTCTGACCCCTCTGAATGTGAGTTTTTATTCAAATGCCAAGTGAAGGCATATATATGTAAGACAATGGGTCACTAAACAAAAAGAGAGAAAAAGATAATTTTCTTAATTTTCTCTTTCTTGGGGGGAAGGAAGGAGGGCTGTTAGACCCTCAATTAGGCTAATTTTTTTTAGAACAAGAAAACAGATCTGTCTGCTGTATCTAATCATAGCATTTCCCAAACCTTAAAGTATAAAGCTCCTGAAAAAGATTATTGCCAAGAATAAAAAAAGAAATGTTCACCCATCCAATGGGTCAAACAGGTTTAGGGAAACACTGTATAAGAAACCCCTTTCAGGGGCGCCTGAGTGGCGCAGTCGTTAAGCGTCTGCCTTCGGCTCAGGGCGTGATCCTAGCGTTCTGGGAACGAGCCCCACATCAGGCTCCTCCGCTAGGAGCCTGCTTCTTCCTCTCCCACTTCCCCTGCCTGTGTTCCCTCTCTCGCTGGCTGTCTCTGTCAAATAAATAAATAAAATCTTAAAAAAAAAAAAAAAAGAAACGCCTTTCAATGATACAGAAGACTCACTACGTTGTGAAGGTGCTGAGTAACTCTTAGGTAATGACATCGGGGAAAACTGTTCAGTGCTACTTAATGTTGAGAATATTCTCTGGGGACTTTGTACTGGGCATCACTCTATTGTTTTCCTTGACTTGCCTATTTTATCCTGACAACAGCCCTCTGAGGTGAGTACCATTATTATGCCCATTCATAGATGTGGAAATTGAGGCAGGGTTAAGTGAACTTGCCCATTTATAGTTTGTTCCAACCATTTGGAACCATCTAGAAGTTCCCCTGAGTAAATCTTGCTTTTCTCACCTCTTTGCCTTTGTGATGGGCTATTTCCTCTGCCTGGAACTCAATTTCAACCCTCTTCCCTGGCTGTTCCCTACTTATGTTTTGAGACTCTGCTTCTTCTCAAGGTTTTCTATGACCAAGGTGGTCATGACCCAAGGTGGATCAGAAGCTCCTCCTCTGTGCCCTCACCGCAATTACCATTCTGTCTTCTGTGTCTGCCTCTGCACTGAGTGTTCCTCAAGACAGGGCTGTGTTTTGTTATCTCCTGGTGTCCAATGCCAGGCATGGCCCTCTGCAAACAGCAGGTGCTCAATAAATGTTATCTAAGGAAAAAAAACTCCCTAAGACAGTGAGCATATTTTTGCAGGAAAACAAAGTTCAAGGATGACACTAATAACAACAGCTCGGGTTGACTGAGATCCATCAGAGATGTCAGCCACTATGTCGAGCCATGACACAGGGCTCCTTTCACCCTCAGCAGAAGATTTTCAGACATTTGGAAACATCCCCATTTTACAATGTGGCAAACTGAGGCTGAAGAAGGGTAATTCGTATAACGAGTGCACAAGAACACCACACTGCAAGATCAACAGAACCACCCTGCAAACCCAAGACCATCCAATTCCAAAGTTCCTGCTCTTCACACACGCTGTTCCATGCAGCTGTTGTGTAATTTGCATATCTGATTCTCAGTAACTGATACTCAGTAACCAGAGTACTGAGATCTCTTCTACAACGTCACTCTCCGAAGAACACTGCCTCTGCCCAGCCTCTTCTCTGTTAAAGGAAATGAGCTAAGATAGCCTTCAGCTATGCCATCGTGGTGATGGTTGGAAAAATTAATCCCGTGCCGTTTTGCATTTGCTGCTTGTGAATCAAACTGTGAAAGCTAATTTAAAAACTTTCACACTTGGTTTGAATGAGGACTGTCAGCGCTTTGGGAATGCTAAATTGTACACAATTAGCTCAAACGGTGTGGGTTTAGGCATACCCAGCAGCCCCTCAAACGAGAAGGCTCCCATGGTCACCCCAATGAACCAAGGGGATAGTGAGAGAAGGTTCCAGCTAAAAGGAGAGAAGTGTAATTGGTTCATGATAGGACTGTGCACGGATTTATCTGTCCCCGTTTGCAATCCTGTTAAGATGGAATTCCCTCCCAGGAACACCTGTGCTTCACCCAGATCAGCCTCTGGGACACACACACCTGGGTGTAATTCCCAGCTGTGCCAACTACAGGCCGTGTGGCCTGGGGTGAATTAGGTAAGACACTGAGGCCTTTGTTCTGTCATCTGTGAAACAGGTATAACACTACAGCTATCATAAAACTTTCCTAAGACTTTACAGCGTGCCTGAAACACCCCTTGCATGGAGCCTCACAGGGAAGAAGCCCGATGATATCTGTCGTTGTTATCGTGAGCTATCCCAACAGGATGTGCACTGCTCAGGATAGTGACACAGACAGTCGTATCTACCTTGGTGTCCCTGGCCTGTATTATCTTAGAGCCCCATGTTCTTCGGGATGATCATTTTCATTATCACTAATATTAGTGCTAATCGAGTTTGGCCCCTGAATGGGTCACAGGGCTTGCCCAACACTTTGGCAGAGTATCGTGAACGTAGCACGGCGCTGGACCTGGGGACTTGTGTTCCCATGCTGGATCTACTTCCATCTACGCAGACCGTCTGATCTCCAGGCACAACACCTAGCGTACAGCACAGCGTGTCGCAGATAGCACACCACTAGTCAACGGAGAGAAGTAAGCAAGAGCCAGCAGAGAGGACCGAGAAACTGTGGACTCCTGTCCAGGCTCTGGCACCACCAGCCAGTCCATAGCCAGCAACATTCATTACCTTCTGGGAGCTATTCCTGTATCTCACCAATAAGGCCTTATAGCTAAGTGACATCCAGTATCTGTCATCTGACTCAGGAATTCTAGACTCTTTCATCTACCAAACGGGAAAAAAAAAAAAAAAAAGATTTAATAAAAGAATTTTAATAACAGCAGTTCAGTTATAAGGCAAAAATAACTAATTACCGGGAACCTTCATAATGATGAAAATCTGATTAAAAGGGATGAAACGGTTATCACGCAACAGGCCCCCGTAATCACGGGGTGGGGGGGGGCACCTGCACGGGAAAAGACGAAAAGACTCGCATTGCTTATTTTTCCTGCTTGCATTATACTCTACTCCCTGCAGAGCAAGAGCCATTTTAATGCATAGCTGATACAAAAGGGAAAAGAGAGTAACATTTGCTGTGCTACCGTTGCAGGGCAGAAACGGGCAGGCACTTCAGAAGCGCGGCTGGTGCAGGCATTATCATCACTGTTTCAACCGAAACCCTGAGGCTGGGAGAGGCCACTGGTCCAAGATGACAGCTCGGCTCAAAGACGCAAGGGGTGCGTCCGGCTGGAGCTCAAGGTCACTGTGGGCCCAGGCTGCACCCTGTGCCTCCCAAAAGGGCTTCACCCTTCACCGGACTGGGTAACGCTGAAATCATGGCTTCACCACTCTCAGCTCCTGGGTGGCCACTCATACCAATTCAGAGAAGTGAGGGAGGAGGAGGGAGAGGCTGGAGGTGGAATCCAAGTAATATTTCAGCTCCAACCTGCTTTCACAAGGAGGAGAGCTCTACTGCCTTCTATACATTGTACCTAAGAAGTAAAGTAACTCTACTGACAGATACTTTGAGGCAGAAACAATTAGTATTTGAAAACATTCATCCTTTCGACAAACAATTAATGGTTAAATATTCATCCATTCATCAAATATTGAAACGTCAATTCTCAGAAAGACCTTCCCTGGCCACCTCACTCAAAACAAAATCACCACACTTTTTAGCTCTCCTCTGCTTTTCTGCTCACACTTTAATTATTATAATACACATACAGATGCACATTTATAAATTTATTTATAAATTTAATTTATATAACGTATTTATTATCCTCTCAATGTCCCAGAAATGCAAGCTCTCCCCTGACAAGAATCTCTAATCTGTTTGGTCACGGCAGTTCCCCAACACCTGGAATGGTGTGTAGGGCACGCGAAGCCCTCTGAAATATGCGTTCCATGGAGGAAGGACTTCAAAGCTGAAGTTACAGCACAGGAAGCGGACAGGCCATTTTTCTGATCCACATGTCAAGTTCTCAAAATACAGTGATGCTGGGTTTTGTTTTGTTTTGTTTTTTGTTTTTAGTCTCTACGAGACTCTCTGTATATGCCATCTACCTCCTTCAATTGCTCATTCAACCCTTTAACAAATATTATTGAGTGCCTATGCTGTGCCCGGCGCTGTTCCAGGTGCTCAGATTCGACTTTTGAACAAAACAGAGGTCCGTGCAGCTTACGTTCTGATAGAGAAAACCCACAAGTAAAATAGAGCTTCTGGAACGTTAGGTAGAAGTAAGAGAGATGGCATCAAACAGGTTGAGGAGAGTGATGGGGCAGGCAGGAAGCTGGCGGGCTAGTTGTAGTTAAAGGGAGAGAAGACCCCTCTGAGCAGATCAAGCTATCAACAAAGATGAACTCTGCAAAGCAGGAGGGGACCTGGAGTCAGCAGCACAGTGACCAAGGCCACTGCACCGCATCAGCACATGCATCAACACGGCCCAAACACTTCTCATCTTTAATCCTTGACTTCCTCACCTGGTGCTGTGGTAATAAGAACACCTGCCCCGCCTGTCTTGCAACACAGGCCTGCTGGGTGTGCAAAAGGTACAAACTTCCTGTTACAAGACAAACAAGTCCTAGGGATATAAGGTACCGGCATGGAGGCTACAGACAAGAACACTGTATGGTATATTTGCAAGTTGTGAAGAGAGTTGATCTTAAAAGTACTCATCACAGGGGGCACCGTCCCGAAGTTTTTTAGACGTTTGGACTGGGTTTTTTTGTTTCTTTGTTCGTTTAAGCAGGCTCCACGTCCAGCATGGAGTGCAATGAGGTCTGGACCTCATGTCCCAGAACCAAGACCTGAGCTGAGATCGAGAGTCAGACGCGGTTAAGGCTGAGCCAACCAGACACCCCTGAAGTGGTTTTAAAGCAACAACAACAACAAATTCCAGTGCCCTCACTTGTAAGATGAAAGGGTTGCATTACTTGATTTCCATGATCCCTTCCTGTTGTAATTTGCGAAGATTCTACTGATATGAAACGGCCTTATAAACTCTAATTTGCTGCACAAATGAATGAGATAACGGTCATGACCATGATTTTTATCGTTATTTCAACGATCCACTTTGGCTCCGGAGTTCAGAGCCCCCAGCATCAGAACGTTCTTCAGACTTTGTTTTATTTCAGTGATTTCCAGATCTCCCTGAAAATGTAAGCTGAATGGTAATTTCATTCCTAGAGATGTTCTGTTGTCTAAACCATAATTTAAGTGCCCGTTCTTAATTCTGCTAATTATCAGCACTAATGAAAGACAAAAATAGCATGGCTAACCAAAAAGCCCTATTCTAACTTGGTTTTAGGCTGTATTTTTTTTTTTTAAGTATCAGATCTGCTTTCCCAATCCCACTGTGACTAAATTTGTACAAAAAAGAACAAGCTCTAGGTAAGCAAGGACGCAGGGTACAACGGGGGTGGGGGGGGTGGGGGGGTGGGTGTACACCGCTGTCTGTGGATGGGCTTCAGCGCTCCATCACTCCTCCCGAAAAGGTAGCAAAACTTGTTTGTTTCCATTGTAACCTCAAGGAAACGAACGAAACTTGCAAACTTCCCAGATTCCCTCCTGGATGGAGTCTCTGGCCCTTTGATCCCATTACCTGTAGCAATCAAGGGCATTCAGGGGGAGCGTAGGAATGTAAACTCACCTTAAGTGACATCTCAGCAAGAGCCTAAAGGAGACAAGCGGATATGTTCCACGATGACTGAGCATTGCCCCTGTGCCTGCGAGTCGCTGAGAGATGGGTACAGACATCTCCCTACCCCCCACCCCAGAAGCTCACTGTCTGCAGGAAACAGACCACCAATACATTATCAAGTCCACCAAACTGTCCCAGGGCTAAAACAGCTGCAGAGGAGACAGAGGGACAGCTGAAGATGGGGGCCAGCTGGGTCCAGGTTTGAAGACAGAAGGAGACTCTACATATAGGAGAAGATTCCTGATCTATGGCTTCCAAGAGAAGTGGGTGTAAAATAATTGAACGGTAGCTGTGAAGCAGGAACTCGTATTTATGTGTGGAGCCCAAGAGTGCATGTCCTATAGTTACCGCCTCATGTAAGCTCTGAAGTGCAGGGGACCTGGGTTTTCTCTGCCCATCGTACAGGGAAGCAGCTGAGGCACCGGGTGGTGACATACCTTTCCCCATGTCACTACCCCTGCCAGAGTCGGGAATGAAAACCAACTTGAACGCCTTTCTCCCCCTATCAAAGTGTGCCTTCTCCACGGCGACTTCTGCAATCTGATTTGCAGCCAACTGTCTCCCTCCTGCCTGACTTGAAGCCATGATGCAAAGCCTGAGCCATGTCACCTGGCCTTTGCTGTCTGGAAAGGCCTCTTTTCGTTACCCGTGGTTTGGGTTCTCTTCTCTCTCCAGTAACATTCCAGAGTTCTCCAGAGAAGCAGCAAGACTGCTACCCCTGGCCTAGCCCCTTTGTTCTTCGACAACGGTGTCCCCCTGCCCCCAGAGGCAAAGGTCAGTCCAGTCTAGTCGTCCGTAAGAAAGGCCCTGAGAGCCAACGTAAAATTCAGACCCATTTCCTTCCCCACTGGAAACAGGAAATCTTCAGCCCCTCAAGTTCTGGGCAAGCGAGCCTGACCTCCCCCACCACCACCACCATTTGAAAGACCCCGCACTCGTCAAGCCTTCTTCATCTGTGACCTTGGGTCCTAGGAAACCACCTGTCTTTGTTCCATTTGTCTTTGTTTTCACCTCTCTTTCAATCTCTGAGATGTCTTGCATCCCAAACCAACAGGCGTCAGTAGTGATCTCTCTCTGACTTTGCGTTTTTGTAAAATAACCACATTTTGGGTCAAGCATTTTTCGTCTCATGCGTCAGGGTTTTGTGGTCCAGGCTACAGCAGCACCCGCACGGCCTGGGCATCACACATTCTGCCTTTAATTTTCTCACATTCAGCTTCTTCTGCTAGACTTACAGCCCTGTTTCTAAATCACGGAAAGCTGCGGTACCTTTGCTCTAAATGGGTAACAGAGAAAAAAAAAAAGGAAGTTCCTTGAAGAGGGTCCTCAGGGTTTTGAAATGTTTGAAAATAATCTCTTTTCCATTAATGCACAGAGTAACATATTTCCCCTGCTGCTAAATGACACCTTTCAGGACTGATGATTAACATATAGTCGTACCACTTAGGCCCCTTCCAGGAAAAAAGCAACATGCATTATTTCAGTGTCTGCACAGGAGCTCCGCATCAGCGACTTGCTCAGGACGGGGAGGATTTTCCCTCCTAAGGGGGGACGAAAATAAAGGTATGAACAAAAATGAATTACATGCATCTGTACTCTGTGCGAGGGTCACCACGAAGATGTACATTTTTACGACTAAAATACTGACTGAAGCCTCTTGTCCTTAACAATTATGTCTGTGGAATCTCACCATTATGTAGCTATCCTGAGACAGACAGCGTTATTCACGGGCAAGAAATGATAGGCCTAGAGTCCTTCGTCTCTACAGCAGTATGCCCTTGCAGTTGCCCAAGTATTTATAAATGGATCTAATTCCTTAAATGGCCACCTTGCCAAGAGCCCAGTTCTCTTTCTCTTGGCCCCTGCTGGCACATGATTCTGAATCGCCACCCCAATCGGCTCTCCTGTATTGAGAACTTACCATGCACCGAGCCTTGTGATAAGCTAAACACCTACCAAGTCATTTCACCATTCTACGTAGGAGGCAGATGCTATTTTTACTCTTGTTCTTTTTATTTTAATGAGGACACTAAGGCAGAGAGCCTTAGGACTGCCCTTAGGCCACCAGCTTCCAAGGGGCACAGCCAGGATCCGAACGCAGATCTGCTTGATTTCATCCCACTGTCCTACTTCCTCGCTTGCCATCGTCATCCCCTGACAGAGGCGATGTCTCCTACAGGTTCCAAGCTGTGCAATAACCAGCAACGTGCTAATGCTTGTTGGCGTTAAGTGATTAGTGAAACATGCACAGGAGAAGCACAACGCAGCTCCCACTTGGCCCTGAGACTTGAAGGGAAGAACTTTTCTCTGTACTCAGATCACCTTTGTAAGACGCTTCTCAGGGAGAGAGGCAGCAACTCTACGTTCTAATCAAAAGCATGCCTAGAACTCTAACTGGCACTAAAAAGGGACAATGACCTTGGGAATAAAAGAGAAGTAAATCCCAAATTCCAGGTGACCCCACACAAAGTCCAAACACCTGGCATCAGGTGCCTCCAAAGACAAAGAGCTGTTGCGGTCACAGGCACTCACGTTATGATGAAATCAAAGTCCCCTCGGTGGACGATTCTGGTACCCGTTGCAAACCACAGCCTGTGGGTTTGTCAAATGATGCCATGGATTCAGCTCACTCAGCATTTACTAGAGATCTACTGAGCACACTGTGCCAGGAGCCAGAGACACAGAAATACATAGGACAAGGCCCCTGACCTCAAGGGGCTGGAATGCAGCAGAAGAGACAGAGGCCAGAGGGAGCCAGGCCAGCACCCCACTTCCCGCCCACCCGCCACGGGCCGGGTGCTCCGCTGGTTGCTTCACGGTTACCTCCTTCACGTCCTGAAGACACGCACCGTGATCTGCAGTCCACAACCGATAACGCCTCAGAAAGATGTGTCACTTGTTCAAGTTTCAAAAATCAGTAAACAGCAGATCTGAGACCCAAACTTAGATTTTTCAGACTCCAAAGACGTTTATTTTAACCACTACATTGTACTGGCTCCACGATCAGAAAGAATCATACTACAATATCGTCAGGACAGCTGACAGAGGTATTAACAAGTCCAAGGGGAGCCATGAGAAGGAAGGAATTCATTCGGGGACACAGAGGAAAGGCAGGGTACCCTTCACAGGGTGGATATCTAACTCAGCTTTTGAAGCATAAGTAGGAGTTCGCCAGGCAGATAAAGGAGGGAGTTGAACATTCGAGACAGGAAGAACTCAGAAGCCTAGAGGCATAACAGACCACAGCCCACAAGGAATTGCCAGGAATCCTGTACAGCAATTCTATAAAGTGATACCAGAGGTAAAGAAAGGCAGGAAACAGGCTAAAGGGTCATGCATACACATGTGTGCACAAACATTACACACACACACACACACACACACACACCTTTTTATGGGATTTTCCCAGAGCAGGGACCAACTTGAGTTTCACTAGACCCCTGGTGTGAGTAAAAACAAGCAGAACTCAGCCAAGGCCATCATTGACTTTCATGGGGCCATTCAGCTGCAAAGAGCCCAGTCTGCTGACACCAAGTTTGTATAAAAACCTACATGTGTTTATTTGTCATTCCTCCCTACTCAGAAGTAACAACTCGGCTTCCGAGCGCGTAAGATGCGGTGTGTTTTGCACCTGTCGTTTTCAAAGGGGGCTTAGCTATAGTCAAAAAGGAAATGAAGAAAAGTAGAGAAAAAAATCAAAATTACGCGTAAAATGTGTATACCTGCAATCGCTTTGCGTGAAATGGATACTATCAAATTTGAACTCCCCAAAATGATTGCATTTCCAAATGCAAGGAGGAAGCAACCCTTGACCTGCTTGGCTCTGTCCCATCCAACAGCACAGACGCAGTAAGGTGGAAAATGAACCGGGAGAATTCTGATGGAGACCCATTCAAATACCCCTCTCTGTACGGCCTGGAATAAATCATTTAACCCCTCTAAGCCTCCACTTGGGCACAACAGGCATAAAAATATACCTAATATCCTGCTTCTGATAAAGATTAAATCAGAAAATGCATGTGAAAGACTTAAGCCCAGTGGATGACAAACAATACTTCAATGGCAACACGAAAATGTGTTAATGTTAATCTAAAAACACTTCTGCCTACAATAGGTCTTTAAACCATATGAAAAGTTGAAGCTTGATTAGGGTGACCCTATACTTAAATGCTTGTATATTTCTAATACTACCCGTAACCACAGCGCTGGATTATGGAGCACTCGTAATCATGCCTTGTACTGTTTCACTTAAATTTCACAACCACTCTCTGGAGAAGCCACTAGTATTGCTTCCATTTTAGAGGCACAGAAACCAAAGCACGGAATTAAATAATTTGCTCAAACATAGCACAAATAGGAGCTGAAGGAGTAAGATTTAAACTCAGACATTCTAGTAACTTAGAGCCTTTTTGATGCATCTGTTTAAAATTAATTACTGCCAGGGTGTGATGGTTAGTTTTATATGTCAACTTAGAGGGTGTTTTTGGATGAAATTAACATTTAAATTGATGAACTTCGAGTAAGCAGACTGTCCTCCATACTGTGGGTGGGCCTCACCCAATCAGTCAAAGGCCTAGTTAGAGCAAAAAGACCAGATTCTCCAAGCAAGAGAGGATTCTCCAGCAGATGGCCTTCAGGCTTCATCTGCACCATTGGCTCTCCTGGATTTCCAGCATGCTGGCCAACACTGCAAATTTTGGACTTGCTAGACTCTATAATTACATGAGCCAATTCCTTATAATAAAACTCTTTCTATATATACACACATCCTATTGGTTCTGCTTCTCTAGAGAATCCTACACAGGAAGAATGGACACACAGGGTTCTTGTTGTTGTTTTTACCTTCCATCCCATTCCTTATCTTGGCCACTCAACTTCTTCAGCAGCTATTTCTAAGTGTTCCCATGAACCCGGCACTATACCAGATTACAAGGCTGGAAGATGCCCTCTGTTCAGTCCTATTCTGCCCCTGGTTTTTCATCCCTGTAAGTCCACGCATCTCCTCTCCGGATTACAAGATGCTTGAGATTCGTGACTAGTCTCTGTAGAACATCAAGTCCAGAGCTTCACATAGACTATGGAGTAGATACCCATCAAAGGTTGGTAAAACGAATATACCATATGCTTCCCATTGCTGTTACCAGCCATTACTGAGTATGTGCGAGGCTCTCCGCTGGAAGCTCAGCCTTCATCTCTAGGTCATTTTGTCTCGATTTTAAGGAACAGAAAGGGAGGCCCCAGGAGGTTAGGTGATCTGCTTGAGGTCACACAGAGCGATTCATATGCGGGCCTGTCTGAGTGCGAAGCCAGTGAACTTCTCAGCACTGCTGCTGCAGCTCCCGGCTCCTCCCCGTCCCCAACTATGAAGAACAGATGACGCCGGGGATGAAGGAGCACCCGGGAGCTCCAGGGCCTTCAGCCCAACTTCACACACGTACAGCTTCATAGCTTGCATGAGGCCAAGTGTAAAAATGAAGGCAGTCGGATGTTATCTATAAACACCTCAAAGCTTCTTTTCCTTTCACTTAAAAATTCTCTAGTAATTGTTTTTACCACAGTTAATCATAAAAATGAATCACCTCAAATTTTTTAAAGAAATTCTCCTTCAAAATATGTCAACTTTGTGCCATGAATTCATTTATTATGAGACCACGTGATGCCTCCAAGTACTGCATTTTATTTAAACGTGACATTTTTTCCCACTCTGTTTTGATTCCCCATCTGAAAATCGCTTCTATCAATCTTTCATTGGAGCCAAACATAACTGTTTTGCTCACTGAAACATTAAATACAGACTCAGGGCCCTAGAATCAAATTAAAAAATGAAATAAACTAGTATGTGGCTGACATTCATAGCTTCATATCCAGGGAGACCACAGATTTGAGAGCTGCTGTGAACCCACTTCCAAGATAAAAATCAATCAATCCTAATCCCTTTGCATCTAAGATGATTTCAAAATCCAAAGACTTTCTGTGGGTTGATTTTTCTTTATGAGATTCAAATTTAGAAATTGTTGACTATTCTGGTTTTGAAAGGGGTAGGACATCTTCAATGAAACTGCCAGGTTCAGTTGAGACACTGATGGTGATCAATGATTTTCTGCATCAGCTGCCGTTGGGGTGGGGGTGGGACACACGCCATATACTTACATTCCCCATAATGCATCATTCTCTTTCTACACAGTGGCAGCAAAAAGGCACATCCACTATTGTATTACTTTCTTCTTTCTTTCATGACGATGTTCCACATGGGCCCTGAAAGTCTGAAAAAAGAAGCATTTCCCAGGTTCTAAGGATGAAGGGAACCCTAGCCAATCCATCATGCTTTGTCTGCTAATGATAGACTCATGCATAAGAGCTACCATAACTAGAGAGGGGCGGCAGGCATGAAAAGGAGTGACTCAACAGTCAGCCGCTAGGGTCTGAAGGACAGCAACGCTGTGATTAGAATTCTCAATCAGACTTCCATGATTCATCATGGTAGGGGGCAGGGGGGGGCGGGTGAGAGATGTTTATGGAGGCATACTCCTCCATCGGCCCTGTCTTCTCTTCCATTAGCAGAGTTAAGTCCTAGGAGCCATGGAAAACTCAGTCTTACCAAAGAGTAAAACTTGAAAAGATCTGCTGAAGGGGGTGTGGATGAGTGCCGTGATTCAACAACTCTCTCCCCACAACAGCCAGATGAACGTCTCTCCAACACAATGCTCATCTTGTCATGCCTGATCAAAGAACTCTGATTTCCTCCTTCCCCCTCACCCCTCCTTCTCCTCCTTTTTCCTTCCTTCCTTCCTTCCTTCCTTCCTTCCTTCCTTCCTTCCTTTGCAACTTCCTCCCTCCTTTCCCAGCTGCCTTCTGGATTATCTTCTTGTCTTTCCTCCTTCTTTCTTATCTACCTACTTATCTATGTCCTTTCCTTCCTTCCATGTCTGTTAAGCACTGACAAAGGAAAACCATTTCCTCGTGGAAGAAATCAGTCTACTGAAGAGGGACACTACCCCACACACGACCCCAATATAGTGTGCAATAAAATAATGATGCTGTGACGTACAGAGGTGTATTGGCGAGGGAGTTCCTACAAGCTTCCTAGGTGAAGTGGCGAGGTGTTGCAGAGAACACAGCCCACACAACGGCACCAAGACAAAAGGATGCAGGAAGTGTAGGCAGATCAGTGACACTGAAGCATCGTTTATGGGGAAGGGATATGAAATGGGTCTGGAGAGGTAGACAACCCCTGTTATGAGAAGCTTTGTGCCTGAGAATTTTATGAAGGCAATGAAGATAAATAATAGGTCTTAAGCAGAAGTGGTGGTGGTTACTTGATTTTTAATTAAACCTCCATAAATACACACGCAGGTCTCTGTCTGAGGACACTGTTTAAAATTGCAACTTCACACCCTATTGCCCCCCTTCCTACTTTATTTCTCTCCACTGCTGTCATCACCATCTAGTGCTGGATTCACTTAATTTTATTTATTTATCGTCTACCTGCCTCCACTGAAATGTAAGCTCCATTCTGAGAGCAGGGGGTTTGGTTTCATCCACTGCTCTATCCTTTGGACCCAGAATACCATTTAACTAACATGTAGTAGGCATCCCATGAATACTGCTGAACAACGTGGTCTTTTGAAAGATAGCGAAACTCAATCATCTCAACATTTTATTTGGAGGAAAGACTCAGCCTTCAAAGAGGACATGTCACTTCAACATGCCCAGTCCCAATTCCCTGCAGAACGCGGGGGAAATGCCTAAACAGGGAACAGGGTCTTAGTGTGTGCCCAGCACACACAAGGGGCTCAAAGAATGGCTTCTGAGTCATCAGAAATCTGGAGCATCAAACCAAGAGGTTCTCTCTTTAGGTCAGAAGGTGAGCAATTTCCCTAGAATGTCCTACGCATCATAAGAAGCTCCTTTCAGAGGGACAGAAGTCTTGGGAATGTAATGTGCTTTTCAAACACTGCAGTTTGTGGAAGCAAAGCTCAGCGGTGGCCAATGAGGCTCCTTGAGCCATGTACCCAGGCTTCCTGGGGGGACTGGAGATCCTCTTCCAGGACACCATCATACAGCTACCACAGCAACTCACGATATGGCTCTGACATGCCTGCCACAGGAGGCCATACCCAGCTTAACAGAAGGACATCAGGACGGGGGAAGAAGTAAGGTGGAGAGTGAAGCGCCTGGCATTCGGTACCCAACTTCCAGGTTTGAATCCCGACTCTGCCACATGCTAGCTGCATAACCTTCCAAGAGCAACCTCACCTCTCTGTGCCTCAACGACGCTTTGGGAACAATAATGACCCTACCTCCCAGGGTCACTGTGAAGACGAACTGAGTCAATCCCCAGTGAACAGTGCCCAGCACATAGTACATGTCAAAAAAAAATGTATTTTCTCATTGGCACATCTTAGAACAGAACAGGTGCCCAAACAATGCTTATTGAATTGACAATATAACATACACACATCTGAATTTCCTTACAGATGCCCACAGAAAATGACAGGAAAGGGGTTTCAGCACAACGCAACCCATATCCCTGCTCAGATGTTTAAAAAGATCCTGGTAGCTGGAAAGGCTCTGCCCGTTTCTGGCTGTATTGATCTGAGGCATAAACTTTAACTGCAGAGGCTCCATTTCCTCTCCTGTGAAACTCAGCTCTCTCGTGGGATCGCCCTGTGGCTTGTTCAGGTAACATTTGGTGTTTTACAAACACGAGAGCACTATAAAATATTAAATCGGTATTACAAACAGAAAAGCTCCAGGCACTCAGCAAAAGAGAGGGTTAAAAAAAAAATGGGATGTCAAACTACTCTGCCTTCTTACATTTGTGCAAAATTAAAATGACTCTTTGCAGAATCCAATTTGGGTAAGCCCATGTCAATACTACTGATACGAGCCATCACTAATGACAAGATTGATAGCTCAGGAGGGCGAGTCATTTCATGTTCACTGTGCATCATGTTTAATTCGCCAAAAGGAGTTTGTGTGTATAATTAATGCGCTTTTCTTCCCGGCTTCATCTGGAAACATGTAAAGGGTCTCTAGGGAATTCTGTAAGTTAGAAACAATTAATAAAATAAAACCACTTAATTAAAGAGAATAATTGGAGCCTATTTTATCCCCGAAAATGGAGGAATAAAAATCACTTTGAAAACACATTATAGAAAAATGGCTGAGTTTTAAAAGAAACAACCATGTGCAGATTGGACCCGTGTAAGTCGTAACAGTGGACTGATTTCCCAGGCCCTTTGTTCTGCCATGATTTAAACCCACCTGACTTGACATGTACAGGAAACGGAAAAGCACTGCCCCTACAATGGCATGTGCCATTCTTATGTAAGCAAACTTCATGTATTCATTATCTCAGTGCACATTCACAGCACCTCCTCTGTACCCACCGTCAGGACCCATCAGTAAAAAGCAGCCGCTCTCCCTCTGTCTTCCAGAAACTCCCAGTGTTGTCAGGTGAAGAGAAAAATCCCCACACAACTAAAATGCAGAGGGACAAGGACTATGTGGAGACAGAGGACAGCACGGAATGGTGAGCGAGAGCTCCCCAAGCAGCCCCGGAGAAACACTGCTTTCAGACGCCCTGAGGTTTTGGAAAGAAATGAGCCTTCACCAGCACAGGAAGAGAAAAATGCAACTGCACATGTGACATCATGTCCTCAGCCACCGATACGGGACGGCACACGCTGCTCCGGCAAATTCCACCAAACTCAGTATGTCCCAAGAACAGTCTGTCCCGAGTATATGTTTCAGAGCGGAAAGGGATGACGTCGGAAACCATATGGGGAAAGAGCACGTTGGTGGAATCAGAAAAATGAGTTCAGATCGCACCATCATGTTATCCGGTATGTACGCAGCATCTCCAGGCTTCAGTTCTCTCTAAAATGAAAATGGAGTTCTAGGAACACTTGGATGGTAGTATCCAGTCCTATGGTTTGCAACTCTCCGTGTCCCTCCCGATGAGATGTGTATTCACCCATGCCCTTTGCACTGTGACTGCCAGCACCTCAAGGGAGACAAGGAACATTCCCTGCCCCGGTGTCAGGTTTTGCCACGTGACTAGCTGTGGCCGATGTAATGTGCAGAAACTTAAAATGCACTTACGTTGTTCATTCAGTTCACACTGTATTTCAGCCCTCTGCCAGGAAGACCACATGGCTCCGAGGAGGCTGCTCCCCAAGCCTGGGTTCCTAAAACAAAAAGACTCCCAGAATAGAGCTGAGCAGAGCTGCAGACAGCTTGGATAACTACTGAAATTTGGGGATGGCTTGTTACTAGAGCAAAAGATCACCAATACATAGGTGAATAAACAACTTACAGGCTAAGAGGAAGTCATACAGGTAATGATATAACAATCAGAGACGTGCCGTGATAAATGTATGCATGGATAGTATTGAAGAACCAATAACATATGTAAAGACACTTGTCCTGTATTAGGCAGTTAATCAATGTCTGATTCCTCCACCTTGGACCTTGCAGAAAGGGGCAACAGTCCCAGAGTTCAGCAATTATCATGAAGATCATGCCAAAGCATGAATACATTAATTTGCCCCATATTAGATACCTGCCATCAGAATTAATTGGACATATTCTGGCCTGGCTCTCATACTAGCCTTGGCCAAGTCCTGACGCTCTTTGCACCTCTATTCTCTCATCTGTAAAATGGACAGTGTATCTGCAGAGTATTATCTGCATCTCCTTGAAACAG
The DNA here is from genome assembly GCF_017311325.1 of Ursus maritimus. Taxonomy (NCBI): domain Eukaryota; kingdom Metazoa; phylum Chordata; class Mammalia; order Carnivora; family Ursidae; genus Ursus; species Ursus maritimus. Next base: position 57,952,375 of record NW_024423564.1, on the reverse strand, counting down.
CAGTTCTGAACATTATATTAGTGACTCTATGTGGAGTCCCGAAAAGAGAGCCTGATGTCATATGTGCTCAATAAATGTAAACCATTGTCAGCATTTTACTCCTATGAAAGTTCAACAACTAATACCTGTTGCAATTTACTAACAGGGGGTTACGCCTATACCTTCTCACCGACATCAACTACAACACACCACATTTTTTTTCCTTCATCTTTTCCTGTTAGAGTGTCTATCACCATCTCTGAATAAGTGATAAGACAAGCTGTTTTCAAATCCTTTGAAACCTTTCAGTGAAAAGACACAGTGGTGAAATATTATGACCGAGTACAGTGTAACTCACAAGATAGGTTACTACTTTTTGTTTCTTCGGTAAATTCCTCACAATGAATTTCCAGTGAGATTTCACGACTTCAAAATATTTGGCCAGATCATTAAAAAGCAATCAATATGAGCCTTTGAAAGCTTATACATTCATAAGCAAATTGGATCTATTTCCTTGTCTTCAAATGGATGGCCGGTTGCATCCGTTTGTTGTCCTAGCGACTTTAAGATCAAAGTCAGTGGTTCTTAAACTTTGGGAGGTGACACACCCCCTTTGAGAGAGACAAAAACCTCTATCAAGAATTGTCTATCAAGGGGCGCCTGGGTGGCTCAGTCTTTAAGCGTCTGCCTTTGGCTCAGGGCATGATCCCAGAGTCCTGGGATCGAGCCCGGCATCAGGCTCCCCTACTGGGAGCCTGCTTCTTCCACTCCCACTCCCCTGCTTGTGTTCCCTCTCTCGCTGGCTGTCTCTGTCAAACAAATAAATAAAATCTTAAAAAAAAAAAAAACTGTCTATCAAGAATTCAGAATTGCAGCCACATTCACCCCTGTGGCTCCACAGCTGACAGATGACGGGATGGCCGGGTCGGTGGTACAAGGGGTGTGTAGAAAGGGGGACACATAACCTACAACAGTTTCCGAATCCAAGGATGAAGGAGGGAGGCCCAAACTGGTCTCTCCCAGAACAAACTTCCAAATCCCCTATTTCATGGGGATCAGTGGGCCAACTGTGCCTCAGTTTTCTGCGTGTGATTTCCTCACAAAATGGGGGTATTAACAGTTCTCCCCTCGTGGTGGTGTTGTGGAGACTGAAGGAGACGACCCCTGGACAGTGTCTGGCCTGGTGCCTGGCCCAGGATAAGCTCCTCATAACTAGGAGCTAATGCCCCCACGTGCGGATGCAGGACACTGGGGCCCGAGAGAGGAACCGTGTGCCCAAGGGCACACAACCTGTCGGTGGCAGAGTAGGGGGAGATGCTGAAATGCTGAGGGGCTTCAAGAAGAGAGGGTACAAGTGAGCCAAACGCCGGAGTTAACAAACCAGGGCATCTAGAAATAAGAAGTGCTAAAATCAGCTGATATTTGTTTGTGGTTCAGCTGTTCCATCACACCAGCTGCTCCAAACTTTCAGACGTGTCTTAGCACAGCACAGAATCACCCCATCCTATATGCATCCCATCAGCCTCAAATCTAATTTCAGTCCTTGAGAGGTTTTTTTTTTTTTTTTAAGGGGGCCTAAAATTGAATATCCATTCCTATTTATAGTCAAAGGACATTTCCTAAGAAAGTGCCTCGTAAGGATTCAGATCCTCTTTCCTCAGCAGTTTTCCCCCCTGGCCATTTTGGGTCTATTTTGATTCCTTTCCTGATTGAAACATGTCTCAGAGGTTCCCACTGCTGAAGGAGGAGAAGTTTCTGGGCAGGTCCACAGCCATGGGGTGTGCCCAGGGCCAGCATTAATGGGACAGGGCCCGAGAGAAGCCAGCACTGCCCCAGCTTTGGAGATGGGCAGAAAAGCATCTCAACGGTAAATGCCGAGTATATTTCTAGGACAGTGGTGAAGAGCCAGCCCAAATAGAAACTCCAAAATTACAGTTATCAGTAGCGCGGGAAGTTGTTTAAAATAAAAAGGCAAATCATCAGACATGGGGTCTAGTCACAGCAATGAGCCAAGCTGGGACAAGAGACCACAGTTACTGGCCCCATGCTGCTATCTCCTAGCTGGGAAACATTGGGAATCTGCCGGCCCTCTCGGGACTCAACTGCCTTGTATGTCAAACAACCAGGCAGTGACGGGATCTCAGACTAAATCATCTATAAAGGCCTTTTCAGCTTAAGAACCAAAGGCATAGAGGAATATGTATAGCAACCTATTTCATAAGAGCAAAAAAGTGGAAACCAGCCAAATGCCTACCATTACTTGAGGAGATAAAGGGATACTCTTAGAACAGAATACTACACAGCAGTAAAAATTAACTATCTGGATATGCATCAATATCAAGCAATCTTAAAAATTAAAAATATAATTAGCACCAAAGTCACAAGAATACTGTACAATCTGATTCCATCTTTTTAAAGATTTTACATATGTATTTGAGAGAGAGAGAGAGAGAGCACGAGCAAAGGGAGAGGCAGAGGGAGAGGAAGAGAGAGAAGCAGACCCCCACTGAGTGGGGAGCCCGATGCGGGGCTCCATTCCAGGACTCTGAGATCATGACCCGAGCCGAAGGCGGACGCTTAACCGACTGAGCTACTCAGGTGCCGCAGTCTGATTCTGTTTATGTAAAGTTCAAAACCAGGCGGAATGAAAGGTATCCAGAACATGATCGACATGCAATTCAGGCTGGTCGCTACCCGGGGAAAGGGAGGGGGCATACGGTCGAGCAGGAGCCCTTAGGAAGATTCCAGAGACCCATGACATTTATTTTGTGGCCTGAAGATACCTGGGTTTTTATTTTATGTTTATTATTATTCATTAATTGTCCCCATAAGGGTCATGAACTCTTATGAACATAGTCTATGTATCACAATAGAAAAACAGGTCTCAAAAGGCACCAATATTTTAATGAAAAGGAAGTGCTGCATTCCCACCAAATACACGATACACTATTAACCCCACATAGCCTGACAACACAGGTCACGCTGTCCTCACTTTGCGGACAAGGAAACTGGTTCCGAGCAGTTGAGTAAAGAGGAGGGGCCACACGTCAGAGATGAGACTTTGACTGCAAAGTCCATGCGTTTCCCGCTGCACCAGGCTTTGGGCACACAGGGGAAGTATAATTACTCTCTCCAGGTTGTCCAGGAATTTATAACTAAAAGAGCAGCGGCCCAGAATCCAGCCCTGAAGTTCAGGCTCCTTCCAGCATGCCTGGCTAAATACTACAAGAAACAGCCAAGGAGAAACTGGTATTTATATGCTAGCTGCAAAGGAAATATACTAAGCCTCTCCAGTTTATCCCCTTTTGATCTGGTTTGCGTGAGGTCAGGGAATTTATCTCTGATATGTACAGCAGTGGAAAGGTGTAGAGAAAGATAGGACTATGCTAATACAGTGGTCTGAATATAATTTTCATATCCAAATGTGTCCTGCTCTTTGCAAGACCAATTTTCTCCAAGGACGCTACGTGCAAGTATGTGCAAACATGGTCAAGCTTTCCTTCTCCCTGCCCCAAACGGTAAAATGGCGTTACTCCATTGCCTGATACCCATGGATTTTCTCATTTAAGTAGTGCTATTGTCTCTGCTGTTTATGAGTTTGTTTCCCATCTCAAGAAATTTCAACCCACACATAAGCTACAAACGTGTTTCCTCCCATTTTTTTTCCATTACTCTTAATTAGGTAGTAAAATACAATCCACCTACGTGAACAAGATGGGTAAAAGAAAGTAATAGCTAAATGCATTTTTCATTTCACACATCGCGATTTGTAAGCAGACAGTCAGAAAGTCCCCTGAAGCTAACCATACAGTGCTTCCCCCCATGATGGAGAGTTTGGTTGTTTACATCCATCACTGAGCGTCAGAGCTGAAAGGGACACCAGAAATCCACTCCATTACCTGGCACAGTTTGGCACATGGCAGTGGGTTACCAAATGTGTGAGAAGTAAATAATAATAGCTCATAATTGCAGTTGCTAATACATAAAGAAAAGGTTCATCATAAATCAGACACTGCTCTAAGCATTATACCTACGTTAACTCGTTTAATCCTTACAATAATCTCAAAAGGCTGGTATTATTATTATCTTCGCCTCAAAGACAGGAAAGTGAGGCTGAGCATGATGATGGCGCTTGCCCACCAGCACAGGGCTGGGGAGCAACAGAGCCGGGGCCAGGCTGTTGGCTCCAGCGTCTGTGTTCTTAACCCCTCTGCTATCCGAACAGGGAAGACAGAAGGGGGAAAGGGATGGGAAGAATGGAGCCCAGGAATGTCCAATGACAATATAAAGGTCACAAAGTGGGACTGTGGAAAAAAGCAAGAGCCTTTGAGTCTGAAAGACAGTCTCCAGTCAGAGTCAGGTGCCGTCCTCGCTAGGGGACGCAAGCAACATGTATTTCCAGAGACCTGCTGGGGTTGGGTGCGGGTGACCCAAAGACTGTACGACTTGCATCAGTCTTGTGTTCGCATGTTTCCATCTCTTCCTCTGGAAAATGAAGCGAGGAACACCCACCTCAGGAGACCACAGTGAGAATCACATCAGCTAAACAGCAAACGCGCCCCAGGAGGCACCGACCTGAAGAGACCATGGACGTTCAAGTCTAAGGATCATGCCATGCATTCGCCTGCCTTAGTGAACACGGGCAAACTTACCCCAGAGGCGCTTTTGCTTCTCATAGATCTAGCAAAAGGTTTATACTGGAAACACACCAAGGGAAAGGTTCCATGTGGGGGGAAAGGGGTGGTGCAGGGAGAGGTGAGGGGAGAGTGAAACGATGTCACGTAGGACTCTAGGAAAATAAATATTACCTCTGCTCCATTGTGGTGCCAGAAAATGCTCAGAAGAACTAATTCAAACTGAAGCGGTCTTGCTTCATGGTGAAAGCTCGGCTGTTGGAGCTCCACAGAGCTGGGGTCACATCCTGCCTCCTCCCCTAGCTAGCAGGCAAGTCAGGCAATCTCTCCAAGGCCTTGACTTCCCCATCCCCGCTAGGATTGCTGTGAGGATTTATCACAATGGCTGGCACAGAGACAGAGCTTCACCAATCGGAGTAAAAACCCAACAAAGCATGGGATGAGGGAGGGACCGGGAGGCGATCCAACCCTCCCTCGGGAGTTGGTGCCCACATATTATCAAGATGATATAAATTCAAGGGATTACTTAAGAAAAAAGAAACAAAAAGCCAGAAAAATACTTTTTTTCCTCTATACGCCCAAGTGCTTAATATCATTTTGGGTTTTTTTAGATTTTATTTACTTATTTGTCAGAGAGAGAGAGAGAGACAGCACAAGCAGGGGAAGCAGCGGGCAGAGGGAGAAGCAGCTCCCCACTGAGCAGGGAGCCCAATGCGAAGCCCGATCCCAGCACCCTGGGATCATGACCTGAGCCAAAGGCAGACGCAACAACTGAGACATCCAGGTGTGTCCCAAGTACTGAATATTCTTAATAAACATTTTCCTTTTTGATAGTTTACCCATCCACCATGAATAGAGAATTAGTGTGTAGGAGATACGAGTAGTGATGTATGTCCCCATGAGTGGACCTGCAAAGTGAACACGGAGGAAAACTCCTTTCTAGAACCACCACTCGTACAGTGTACACGTCCCTGTATCGACTGTTCTCAGCCCACTGAAGCCTCGGAATGGTCCTGCGCTCCCAGGGGCGGCCTAGGTGCCAAGGCTGGGCTCTGGATTTAGGCTGGGGAATGAAATCCAGGCTCTGCTCTGAGCCTTCTATGAAGGCCATCCAGCTAAGAGAGCCACGTCTTGAATCAAGGCCTGTGTTCTTCCAGGGCACGATGCTAGAACCCCTCTTTCCGGGTGTTCTCCCTGGCTCAGCATTTCCTCTCAGCTGCTGTGATGAACAACATTCCACCTGCAATGGCCACTGACTATCAGTTCCCCGGCGTCACCTCACTGACGCACAGCCAGCCCCCACCCAGAGCCCCAAAGCACGATCTTCTTACCTCCAATACTACACTCAGCAGGTACCGTCTGTTTGTTTCTCTGTTTCCTCCCCAAAATGTGAGCTCCAGAGGGCAGACGTCATGTCCTGTCGTCCAGCATGCAGCCGGTGCTCAGGAAATGTTAGCTCACGAACGGAGGAACGATGACCACAAGGAGAGTGCACAATCCAATCACAAGGAAGCTGCATGCTTTAGGAAAAGGATAACTGAACAGAAAAGACCCCTGGACGAAAGCTGCAGATCTGCTGGACGCTGGCTTTTTAAAAAAACTCCTACAGCACAATAACCCTTCTCTGGATTTCTGCTTACTCATAAAGTAAAAGAAACTAGTGGCACTTGACGATTCTTAAGTTACTGTAGCTAGGTCCAATGTTTTGGCAGTCTAGGAAAGCCATCGTTGAACTATGCATGTAACTCTGAGTCTAATTTTATTGGGGGGGGGGGTAGGGAATGAATGAAAGAGAGCGAGAGCAAGATTCAAAAGACAAGCAAAAAAAAAAAAAAAAAAAAATCTCTGACCTTGGACAAGTCTCCCAATGATTTCCAGTTTCCTCATCTGTAAATCGAGAAGGTTGAACCAGGTCATTTCCACCATCCTTCGTGACTTTAACTGAAGTGCCTTTTAATTCCACTTTCCTCTGAGAGCTTTGAATCCTGACCTAGAAATCCACTGTACCTTGTAAATGTTTTTTACAGTCCTTTTAAAATTCACACTATTGTGGTGGTCAAAGCCTAGAGAATGAATTTAAATCTAAAAGTTTTTAAAAGTGACTTCGAACACCTTCCAAGAACACTCAACTTTTGTGCTGTTTCAGCATCAATCTTGGGAAGGGCTGCTATCCTCAGACTTTTTTTATGACTTTCAATGCAAGCCTAGAGAATAGAGCCATCACAGCAAGACTGGCCACAGCCCGGGCAGGGCAGCCCGGTGAGCTCTGGGAACAACTGGCTACACGTACAGCCGTGATGACTGGGGATACAGAGTGTAGAATCACTCATCCCCCACTGAACCAGAACCTTCTCCCTCTTGCCAGTGTGGATTCAAAAAGACCCAACATGCCTCCTTAGACCTGGACCCCCCCATGGATCAGATGTGAACTTCAAAGGAGGCAACGTAAGCAGGCCTCTCGGGGTGCCTGTTTATGGAGGATCCCACATCCAACAGCAGACTGCTGTTGTCACCACCAAAATGCATCTCTGATGGCATAGGACCATGGATGTCCTGTTAATTCACCATTTCAATATACATTTTACATCCAGGAAGCCAGCCAACCTCCACCTACTGAAAGGTCTGCTATGTACCCATTGTTCAGATGACTTGGAAAAGAATATAATGAAGATTCTCAGTTAAGTATTTTTATGGAAACACATAAATATGTACATAATACTTATGAATATGCATACATAAATACATAAAAGCATATATGTATGGGAGCTAAATACACATTTAGTGACAGGTAATTTGGTTTCTCTTGTTCATCCAACAAATACTTCCTGGGGGGCCCATGACTTGGCTAGCAGTCCCGGCTACAGGGATACAAAAGGCTAACAGCCCTGCCTTCCCCTGACATCCTAGAGGGGAAGTCATTATGTGAACAAGCATTTGTCACACTGAGGTTTGCCTCTGCCTCTTGTTTTAACCACTTAGAGATTCACTTCATTCTGTATTGAGAATGATGAAGGGCCTTGAGTGAACACATTTTAAGGCAGTGAGTCTCAATCAGGGTCTCTTTTACCCCCCAGGGGACAACATACGAAGACATCTGGGTTTGCTACAACTGGTGGGAGAAGACGCTACTGGCATCCACCAGGTAGCGGCCAGAGACGCTGTTAACCGTCCTACAACGCACAGAATCTCAAAGGTACTGAAACTGAGAAATCCTGATTAAGCTGTGTTTGAACATTCTAAAAATAATATGGCTACACTTTAAAAATCAGGGATATTTATAGAATTGGAAAATTTAGAAGCCTGTGGTTAAGTTAAAAAAAAAATTAAAGAATGGAAGAAGAACTCTTCAGCTGGATTTGCATGAAAAGAATAAACATTGTAGGAATACATTAATGGTTGCTTTACCCGAGAGGAAATTCAGGGACACTTACAAATTATGACAATTTCTTTATATATGCCATAAAATGGTGTGTTTAATACCTCCCGATTCACCTGGGGGGAGAATGGTGCTGGAGTGGGCCTTTGGTTTTCCCACCTTGTGGGGCCCGCTGTTTAAGACCTCACATCTCCCACTTATAAGAAGAACTTATCTCCAGAAAGACACATGGACCCTGAGGCCTAATTCAAGATCTGAGGAAGGCTGTAACTCAGGCATCAGACAATCAATATTCCAATTTGGAATTTAGCACTTTGGAGACAGAATGTTCAGAAACATACATAAAGGATCTGCTTATGATTGAGGCCCAACTCATATTTATAATATAATCACCTAATGAAAACGGTAATGACCTCCGGCTGACTGTACACAGCATGTGTTGGCACACAAGCTCCATAAAAGGATTTTCACAGACCTTGCCTTGAAGAAAATACATCTGAGTTCCTGTTTTTTCTATCAAGACTGAAGAGCCCAGACAAAAATATCATTCTGCTTTCAGAGTGCCAACATACACAGTATGTATAGGAGATTATCTTGTAATAATATGATAATGTCCTCAAGAGCTCTTTCTACTTATACATGTGACCTTTAAGATGAATATATAATATACTTTTTGGTTCATCTTCTCTACAAGCAAAAAAAAAAAAAAAGAAAGAAAAAAAAAAAGCTCTCTCTTCCCTTCCATGGCTACCTTAAAAAAACAGATCCAAACCCCCACTGACCGACTTCCTTAACTGCTGGTCTGTTTGCTCATCCCTCTGTGTCCTCTGACCAGCTTCCATGATCCCTTAACGATACTCAACAGTGATAAAATTTTAACAACACATAACTGGGCTGATAAGTAAGGGAGCAGTTAAGGGCACATACAGGTCCCCGGAAGACAGAAAAGAAAGTGTATGTGTACCTGTGCACCCATGCACACTCAACAGAAGCAGTCCTCGTGCAACTCCCAACCCTCAGCGGAAAGCATTTGTATTTAATGGGAAATGAAAGAGAACGGTGCGGGCACCTTCAAGCACAAAACGGGTGAAGTAGTGCGAGACCGCAAGCACGCAGTGTGTCTACCTCCCAACGAGCTCTGCTCCACTTTGATGATCTATGATCTATTGTTTCCACATCCAAAAATTACTTACTGAAACTATTAGCAGAAGCGGATGAGAAGAAACCAGGAATCACAAATTCTGGTCCAAGCAGAATATATCAGGGAGGGTGGCTCCCCCTGGCCACTGGCATCGGCATGAATGTATTTCAAGAACATAATCGCTAGGCTCTTATAAAATTCAAGTTCATTTTTTCCCATTGCAAATTACATATCTGTGGCACCATTCTGAAACGCACAGCAGAAGATATTTAAAGGATTATTAAGGAAGAACTGGATATAATTTTTCTAACCTTATTTCAGACCCCTCCAGGAAGCATATCCCAAAGGAACACAAGAAGGACGTGCTTTTTGTAAAAAGCCAGTAAAATTCTACACGCATACTAAGTATACCACACATAAACAACCAACAAAAAATATTGTTTAATAGTAAACATTTGTTGAATAAATGAACACGTGGATTATTTTATGATTGATGATAAGGCTAAATGTTTTAGCAGGAAAATAAACAAGAAAAGAATGAGCAAGAAAGTCCTAAGAATGGATAAGCATTTTCGTCAGAAGCTATTATAATATAGATCCCCCAAGAGGACAGAGTTTCATAATTTCAATGCCTTATGCACTAATAAATCAAGAACATGTAAACCTTTATTAATTTCTTTTAAACTTCTATATTAAGAAAGGTATTATCTCTTGCCTAGAAAGTAAGTTTTGATAGAAGTGAATTATCTTACAAATTACCATGCTACTAATATTTGACATAAAAGAAATTTATCCCAGAGTAAATCACCTTTCCAATTATGCTGGATAAATTCAGAGATGCATGATTTGGAAATCAAAAATGACATGTTTAAGTTGCAAGGAACTTAGAGACCCAGTCTCGAGAGACCCCGTGGATTCCTTTCTCATGTCCAGCCCACCCCAACACTTTGCCTCTCCTATCAAATACGACAGCTTGGCTCCAAGCAAAGGTTCTGCCCGGGTAGCTCTCAACGCCTGGCTTCACGTTACAGTCATTTATGAATCTTTCAGAAAATACTTGGGTGGCACTCTCCAAGACAATGATGTAATTGCTTTGGAATCAGCCAGTGCATCGGTATCAAAGAAGATTTCATGTGTAATTGGTGCTTGAGGGGCTCGGCCTCACCCGGGAGTGTAGCTGGAGCCCACCCTTCCGAGCTGGAAAGCTGAGAGCCTCCACTTAAATCCTCCCAGGGCTCAGCACCCCACCCCATCCCAGCTCACAGGCCTGGTTTCAGAAACCCTAATCCTAATGATAGTGCTTTCATTTAGGGCCTGTTCTGCCACCCTGATTTACAGGTCTCTACGCTTCTGTCTCCCCCTGGCTGTCACAGAATGGAACACGTAGCAGCTGATGAGGACAAAAGGACTCTCATGGCCTTAGTCTTGAGCTGCCCTAAAAGGAGCCTTCCACACAAGCACGTGGTCCTCTCTCCTCCCACTCCCTCCCTCCACCATGCTTGGTGATCTAGAGTCCTCAGTACTGTGCTAAGTGCTTGATCTAAGGCTCTCGCTGAACCCTCGCAGCTGCTCTCTACGTCAGGTGACATTATTAGCACCATTTACGGAGTGGTGGAAACTGAGGTGATACCCTTGCCTCGGTTCACAGAGCCAGGGAGTAGAAGAGGTGGGATGTGTCTGGGGTCTCTTCTGGAAGGGCTCTAATGTCATTCATGAGGACATCACTCTCATGACCTCAGCACCTCCCAAAAGCCCCTACAAACCGTCACACTGGGGACCAGGTTTCCCTTCTGAACTTGGGGAGGGCACGGACATTCAGTCTACAGTGGCCATGCTTCCAACCACCCTTTGTTTAGGACCCACGCGGCAGTTACACAGCCCTCACTCTGTTCCAGGCCCTGCTCCAAGCTCTCTGCACGGACTAACACATTTCATCCTACCAGGCCCCTGTGAGGTCTGCCAGGCAAGGAGCCTGGGGCACAGACAACAAGATAGGTCACGTGCCCCAGGTCACAGAGCTAGTCACTATTAGAGGCAAGATTCGAATCCAGCCAGGCTGGCTCGAGAGTGCAAACTCTGAACTACTCAGTCCCATTCTCTTCAACCACCACACTAGGCTGTCACCGGGCCGCTGCCGTGACCCCCTGCCATGAGTCTACACAGAGCGGAAGCACTGAAGCCTCCTGAAGAGAAGAACATGTCTTGACCACTCCCGTCTCCCCCGAATCTTACACAGCACCTGGCATGCTGTAAGTACTTAATAAACAGCTATTCAACCCAGGTAGTAATTCTTTTGTTCAACAAACATTTTGTGGATTACCTTCTGTGAGGTTTCAAGGATAGAGAGGCCAAGTGACCACAGTTCCCACCTTCAGGGGTTTATGTGGTAACACAGGGATACGAACACCACCAAGTGCAAAGTTCCACAGTGAGTGCACTAACAGAGGAATGAACTCACTGCTGGGATGTGTTACAAACCACTCAGGATTCACACAAAAAGCCCAAAGTCCCCTTACATTATGGTTCCACTGCCTTATTTTCCCCATACACCCAACCAGTCTGCTGCTTTTCTTAAAAGTTTTCCCCAAACCAACTGCTATGCCAGAACAGACTCCAAAACACAGCAGTTTTGAGCTGTGCAGCTCATGGGTGATCCCCTTCCACTCCCAGCCCTGGGATTCGCTAATCCGTCTTCATAGCTCTACAATGACTGTCTTTATGGGCAGGGAACGGAGGGCATTCAGTGCAAACTAGTCTTGCACACTGCTGGGAACGGCACGGTGATGTGGGTGCTGCCTGAAGGGAGTCATTCTGACAATGCTCCAAGCTTATAAATGTCCACCAGCCTCTCGCAGGTGTTGGCAAAAATCCTGCCCTTTGTTTCTCCCCATACTGTCTAGTACTAGAGAATTCATGCAAGCATTGAAGTTCCAAGAACGTAGGGCTATTTGACTGTTTCAGTCACTACTATAGCCCCAGTGTCTAGAACAATCCCTGGCTAATCCTGGGTGCTCGATGCAGATCTGCTGAAGGAACAGACACTTACTTGTTATAGATGCAACAAAACACGTGCTTGCTTCCAGCTACTCATGAGCAGCTTAGGGACAGGGAAGGCTGTGTATTTCCAGTTCCTTACAAACTGCCGGTGACAGAGTAGATGCTTAATAAACGCTTCATGAATGAGTGGATGAATGGATGGGTGGAGAGACAGAAAACCATTCTAAGATAAAGAGATGCATCAAAACACAAAAGCCTACTGAGAAATTACCATCATCGACCAGTTTTATTAAGGGAAAAGACAGAGAGCACTGTCTTGCTTAATGGTTCTTTTCAACAAAATTTCCCTTGTTAAACACATACGAGCGTACCTGCACACAGAATCTCATCGAACTGGAAGATCTGAATTTCATTATGGAGTCTGACAGAGAGGTAGTGTGTTGGCCTAAGGAAGTGTTTCTCAAACGTGGTCCAGGCTCTACCTACATCACCTTCATCTAAGGATCTCGTTCAACATGACGATACCTGAACCCCACTCCTGGTCTACAGAAGCAGACTCTTTGGGGACAGGTGCCCAGGAACTGGCAAGTTTGACAAGCTCCCCAGGTGATTCTTATCTACATGAGATTTGAGAAATCATAGGCACATGTACATAATCTTCAGCTCCAGCTTCTGCCAAGGGTATATTTGAAAGTTAGAGAAAGGGAACTGTCTATAAGGCAATGCAGAGGACTCTTTCCAGTACATCCTCACTCTTACTACCTGGAAGACTCAAAAGGAAAGGCATGAGAGTTGACAATATGTTACCTAAGACACTTCTATCAGTCAGGGCCCAGGAAAGCCTGAGGTGACATCCTCAAACTGCATAGCTTTAGAAAAGCTTGATAAAGGGACTATTTGCAAAGACGCAGGTAGAACTCCAGGGTAGCCGCGGGGCACAGTGCGTACTGCAGGACTAGGTAACATGGGTAGCTGTCACTGGATCGGGGTTAGCACCCCAAGGCCTGAAGGAAGGGAGGAGGAGAAGTTGCCAGAAGCTAAAGTCAGAGAAGCTTAAGGGCACCTGGGTGGCTCAGTCGTTAAGCATCTGCCTTCGGCTCAGGTCATGATCCTGGAGTCCTGAGATTGAGCCCCGCATTGGGCTCCCTGCTCAGCGGGGAGCCTGCTTCTTCCTCTCCCTCTCCCTCTCTCTCTCTCAAATAAATAAATAAAATCTTAAAAAAAAAAAAAAAAAAAAGACAGGTTGGGTGGAGAAGGCCATCCTACAGGACTGTGACCTCCAGTGGAGAGAAACGGCCAGCCTATAGTGATCCCAAAGTGAGGGAGATGGAGAATAAACCCTCCAACTTTATGTGTCCTTCTACCGATGTTCCCATTGGCCAAAGGAATCAGAAGCCTCTAGAGGACAAGACGTTAGTGGGCTTATACCAGTCAGTCTTCCGGGGCACAACGCAAGGGGAGGCAGGACCTAGAGGGGCAAACGGAAGATATCCAGCACAAACCCCCAATCTCTCAAGAGAATTCAGGACTGGCACTCCATATTTGTGACTCCTCAGTCAGAAGGAAAGTGCCTCCAAAGAATTAACAAGGGGGACGGTTGCTGTATTATCACTCGCAGTTCCAAGGTGAGCTTGGCCGTAACAACGAAACTGCTAATATTCCATTTCTGTCTAAAAATGAGAGGGAGATGGTCAGCAAAGAAGTAGGAGGAGTTCTGGAGTTGAAGACCCAGTTTAAAATCTGTGGAACAGGAGCCTCCCATTTGAGTTTCTTTCTCAACTATGAAATGGGTATAAATAAAGCCACCCGCTCTGCCGGCCCTAGGAGGTCTCCCATAATCATCACATGAGATATTGGGTATTAAGTGTCTTCGTGAAACTGCCAAGCCCTATAAAATGGAAGTTATAATCGCCCCACTAAGTACAGTACAGATGTGCCGATCTGTGCATCAGGAGGAGGGAGCGACCGATTTTGTTTTCACACTTGGATGATCTGTGCCCAAATCAAAGGCAAACCACAACATATGCTTTTGCGTTGAGTTTTCTTATTTTTAGCAATGCATTAGGGAGAAGAAGGAGTTACTGGAATGTACGGAATTTGGCAACGAGGCGCAGAATGTCTCAGCAACTCGGAGGTGGGTTAAGAACATATGTTTAACAGCCTTTTTCATAAACCCAGAAGGAGAATAGAGAAGATGTCACTGCTTACTAAAATTGCTGCTACTCGAAGCACTCCCTACCTTTGATTAGCTTCCCTTATAAATTAATTGTAGTGGAATGAAAAAAAAAGGACCAGAAGCAATGTCAAAAGAGCTGCCTTCGAGATGCCGCCCCTGTCCCCAGCTAGACTGCACACCCTGGGGGTTGTGGCTAGCCTGGGGCTTGCCAACTGGGACAAGGGTGGGTGGCCCCAGGGTGATTTTATGCAGTTGTCTCAGGGCCTAACAGGAGGGCTGCGGATGCTGAGGATGAAGGCCAGGTAAAGATGGGCTGCCAGCCAAGAACCCCCTCCCAAGTCTTTACCAATTTCATACAGGGGAGTTACGTGTGAAATCTCCTTTTCAAGCAGGTTCCCGCTGCTTAAAACAAAAAAAACAACAAAAACCACTTTGAAGTAGATGATCTCCAAGATTCCTTAAAATGTCACACAAGAGAGTGTTATGAACTCAGTCGCATCCCACTGCATTTGGAGCTGTGAAGCCAGGAAGGAGTATTTACCCGCGTCTCCCTTCCAGTTCTAAAGCATGAACTACTTACTGTGTTTAATGAAGCTACAAAGTAAAAATCAACTACTCAGAGTGAAATTAATACTATGGCTCACAGGCAGGTTTGTTATGAATATTTTTTAGAATAAAGGTAGACTGGGTCTTCTCCTCCGAGGCACAATTTAGCCGCTCTAGCATATGACCACTACGTGTGAGCAACTGCCTCTGGTTGGAAACGGGCAAGCCAGCTTCCATCATTCAACCAAGCGGGTGCCCCAGGGTAACAGAGACAACGCTGCTTGCTTGTCCACCAGCTGGAACAACTTCCTCCCAAATTATGCAAACGAGGACAGACTCTGCATCACTTGTTACGTAAGGGCTGACCTCCAAGTCACATATAAAACACGATTTAGCACTGAGCTTTTGCAGACAGGGAAACTGAGACATAGCAGAAAGCAATCAAGGCTTTGCGTTACAGGTCAAGACCTCGCTTTCAAACTCCGCCACTCACTAATGCCATGACTTCGGGGAAGATACGTCACCGTTCTGATGCCAGTTTTTTCATTTGTCAAATGTAAGTGACGACATTACTTCACTTGTAAATCCATGTGAAGCTCTTAGAAAGCTGCTTGGCACATAGTGAAGAGTTAATACTAGCCATTGTTGTTACTATTTTATTTGTCAACAAGTTAATATGTGCCAAGGACTTTGCAAAGCTTTACCGTACCATTCAACAAGTATTTACTGAGCACCTACTAGGTGCCAGATGCTGTTCACGACTTTATTTAACCCCACACCAACTCTCTGAAGTAGTATTATTAATCCCATTGTCTCGACATGAAAATTGAGACGTAGAGAAATTGCTAACAAAAAAAGATTTGACTGCCCCAAAGCGACGAGGCTTTATCTTTGCTTGAGGCTGCTATAAAGCTGATCCGGTATTACACAAACAAAGCTCTAGCCCGGAGCAGTTCCCAGTAAATAGCACCCACTACCATGAACACAATCGCTCATGTTACGGTGCTGCTTGGCACGCTGCTCCCCACATAGCAATCATATGCCACCTTTGTATGTTTTGTTTTGTTTTTTTTACCATGTCTAACACTTGTGTCTTTACTTACTAAATAATTTTCTTTAAAGTGGTCAGCATTTTAGAGAATTCAGATAAACTGCTGAGAACAAGGCCCGGAACGCAGTGATGACCGTAACGACAGTGTGTTTACTATTATTGCCATCACACGCCAACACCAGGGATACAAAGGTGAAGCAGCCTAGGCTTCTCTGCTCATTCGGGGCTAAGTCTGGTGGGGAGACACACAGAGACCAGTGTCAAGCACACTAATGAATGTGGTTCAGCAGGAGCTAAGACCTGCATCTGTCTAGGAAAAATTAAGAAAGGCTTCGCACAGGAGACAGCCTTTGCTTGAGGACGTGCAGGATAAAGAGAAGTTTGCCAAACACACAATGCAAGGGTATTCCCAACAGAGAGGCGGTGTCGAAGTCCTCCTCAAAACCCCAGCCCTCCCACGTGCACAACAGCATACTCGTTACATTTGAAACGTAAAGGATGATGATTACGAGTGCCCATATCCCAAACTTATGTTTCACCCCTCTCCTAAAATATCTTTGTTCCAGAGATTTCGGGGGGCGGGGGGGAGGAGAGAGAAATTCTCTTGCGTAATCTGCTTGTTGTAAAGAAATACAACCTCGTGTTCCTTTGTCATTCCCGAAGGGATGCTTCAACACGACAGGCTAATCACCTGCAAAATTACCGCGAGGAGCTGGTCCTTAGTTCTGTACAAGCAGAACAGCATTCAGAGCGTCTTCACATGGCTGGTTTTATAACTCAGGAAAGACTGCTCTGATTTAGCTTATTTTTTCCAATTCAAACTCAGTAGATAATGGAATAAATGGATACTGGTACCTGTCAAATGAGAGGGAAACAGAAATGCAGGAAACAAGCCTTGGGTAATCAATCCAGGCTTCTTACAACTAGTCATGGAGATAGTGTAATCATTTTGGAGTCCAGAGCATAAAGCATAAGGCTCTTGAGTATTTTTATATAGAAGATGTTGCTCTTAAAATACTGATGATGTGTCAATGTCTGTAGATTAAATGCTGCCTTGTATCGCAGAGTTGTATATATCACTCATGCAAATTGCTTGCTGTGTTCGCTCTCCTTTCATATGGATGGTCTCTATTTTGTTCAAGGCCGGGAAGCATCCCCAGCACAGCCTAGCAAAGCTTGCACTGAAACATGTTTGTGAGGAAACCAGTCTCCCCACTATTTTCTCCTCCACACACCATCTGCCTTGGCTAGCCTACCATGCACAGAGACTCCAAAATCCACTGAAATAAATCTGTGGTGTCTGCACAACCAGCTCTCAGAGAATAGGACTTTATGGCTCCTCTGCCCGTACCAGGCCCTTAATATGAACAATCGGACATGGGTTTCAAGCTTTATCTCAGGACCGATGGTATGGAATTCAACTTCCAGCTCACTGCTTTCCCCGATCTAACAACAGCCCCTGGTCCTGGGATGACCTGACCCAGCGAGTTCCCAAGTCTGGTTCCCCAAATCACATGCTGAAGGCAGAGGTGGCTGCTTCTTGTAGGTCACAACAAAGAAGCTGCTGGGTGGCACTTTTACTTGTTTGTACATGAGCGCAGAGACCGAAGCTTTTAATTAGGTCTCCGTATGGAGTGTAACACTTTCATTCTTTTCCCTTCTCCAGCCAAAAGACACACCCACACTGCTGCACACCTGATCCGAGGAGGAACCAAGATGGCAGCTTGCTGTGTGTGGTTGAAAAGGTCAATACCAAACCAACATCCTCTCACACAACAGCAAGAGAGGAAACACAGGGAGCTGACTAGGGGTCACAGAGCCACTGGTCAACTTGGTTCATGTTGCTGAGTCCATTCCCTCTTAAGGAGGATGAGTCCTTACTCCCAACACTGATATGGGGCTCCTTCATTCATTCTTTGAACAAATATTTATTAAGTGCTATATTAGTTTTCTATTGCTTCCCCAACAAATTACCACAAATGTAGTGACTTAACACAAATTTTTTTAGTGCTGTCGAGGACCCACAAAGTTCTCACTGGGTTAAAATCAGCTGTTAAGAGGGTTGTCTTCCTTTCTGGAGCCCCTAGAGAAGAATCTGTTTTCTTGCCTCTTCCAGCTTCTAGAAGCCATGGACAGATTCCTTGGCTGTGGCCCCTTTTGATGTCTGCAAAGCCATCAACCTGCAGGCTAGGTCCTTCTCATGATGCCATCTTTCTGGCTCTCAGCAGCCTTAGAAAGGGTCTCAGCTTTTAAGGACTTGTATGATTAGACTGAGTCCACCCTGATAATCTAGGATAATTCCACATCTCAGCGTCCTTAACCTCAATCCTATCTGCAGAGTCTCTTGCCACAGAAGGTAACAGATCCATTGGTTCTGAGAATTAAGGCAGAGGAACCTCGGGGGTCATTACGCTGCCCATCAGTGAACAAAAGGAAAATCCTGCTTCAAGGAGTAAACATTCTAGTAAACAGGGGCAGATAATAAACAAGAAACATTTAAAAAGAAGCCAGTATTCAGTCTATTGGAGGCTATGAGTGCTATGCAGAAAATATAAGTAGAGGAAGGTGGAGGGGGGGAAAAGTGCCAGCATTGGGGGGGTAGATAGTAGTATTAAAAATGTACTAGAGCATTAGAGACTGTAGTATTGACTAAGATATATCAGAGAGAGTGAGCTGCTGGTCAGAGGGAAGAATGCATGGAATTAACGTTATGAAAGAGTTGCAGTTAATGAACAATTACAAAGTCATTAATTGTCAAAAATGTATTTAGAGGTCCTAACACATACTAGCTCTTTTTTCCCTTCCAACAGTAATGATTCTTCTATGAAGAAAACCTATTCAAGTTTGGTCCTCTAATCCTCATGGGGAAGTATCTTGGCCCAGGACGCAACAGGCTTTGGAGCACAGTGAAGAGTGCAAAGGCCCAGCTCTGCAAATTACTGGCTGGGAGTCCTGGAGATGTCATTGTCCCATCTTTGAACCTCAGAGTGTTCACGGCTTCACTGGCACCTGCACCTGGAACCTCATGTTATTTGGAGAATAAAGATCAGTAAGTAAAACCCAAACAGTGTGGGACTGATGTAAAGATAAATCTACAGACCAAAAATATACAACAGGAAGCCCAAAAATAAACTCTTGCGTGGAAGGCCAAATGATTTGAGACAAGAGTGCCAAGACCGTTCAATAGGGAAAAGACAGTCTCTTTGACAAATGGTGTTAGGAAAACTGGATATCCACACACAAAAGAATGAAGTTGGACCATTGCCTTCTCTCATATAAAAAATCACCTTGAAATGGATCAAAGACCTATATGTAAAACCTAAAACTATGAAACCCTCAGAAGAAAACACAGAGGAAAAGCTTCATGACATTGGATTTGCCAATGGTTTCTTGGACATGACACCCAAAGCACAGGCAATAAAAGTAAAAATAGATAAGTTAGTTTATATCAAAATTTAAATCTTCTGTGAATCAAAGGACACTATCGCAGGGTAAAAAGGCATAAGAGAAAATATCTGCAAATCATGTAACTGATAAAGGGGTATAATATCCAGACTAAAGAACTCTTGTAACTCAACAACAGAAAACAAATAACCCAATTTAAAATGGGCAAAGAACTTGAAAAGACATCTCTCCAACAACGACATACAAACAGACAACAAGCATATGAAGCAGAAACAACCCAATGTCCAACAGATGAATGGATAATCAAATGCGGTGTATGCATACAATGGTTATCATTCAGTCTCAAAAAGGAAGTAAATTATGACATCTGTTACCCCACGGATGAAACTTGAGGACATAGGCTAAGTGAAATAAGCCAGTCCCCAAAAAACAAATATCATATGATTACATTTATACGAGGCCGTCTAGACTAGTCAAGAGTCATCAAAACAGAAAGTCGAACGTCGGTTGCCAGTGACTTGGGGGAGTGAGCAATGGAGAGGTATTTCATGGGCATAGAGTTTCAGTTTTGCAAGAGAAAAAGTTCTAGAGATTGGCTGCACAACAATGTGAATATACTCAACACTTAAAAAATAGTTAAGGTGGTAACTCTTGTGGTACGTGTATTTTACCACAATTAAATTTTGAGGTAAAAAAATAATAATGTAAGATCAGGAAGGATGTATGTTTGGGATGTTTATAAAGCATGTTAGCAACGTAAGCACTGCCCTCATGCTATGACTTGCCCTTTGAGAAGTGAGGGGTTACACAAAAACATACACCCCCACCAAGATCTTCCGTGACGAACGGCACAGAAAACGGGACGTGTGCCCAGGCCAGCAGCAGCGACAGGACACCATTTCTCAAGGTGGCTGTAGCAGCCTGCGGACTCCCACTGACCTATGGAGAACTGATGGATTAGCTATTATTCGAACATCGGGAATCAGCACAAATAATGTAAGTTACTATGTTTTGAAAAGGGAGAAAGCGTCTTGAGTCTAGATGTTCCACATAAAATCCTTCCCTGGATTTGGGTTCGTTCCTTTCAGTTCTTTGGAATTTCAGAAAACCTCGCCGTCAGGGGCATGGCTCGGTCTGTATAAAACAGGATGGGTGGCAGAAATAGCGTCATACACTCAATTCTCTGTGCAGGCTCTGGGCACTACAAAATCACCCTCTGGATCATCTGTAACGCATCCACTCAGCAAACATTTACGTAGCAGCTACCAGGGCTAGCCCTTGGCCAGGTCTCAGCGGCATGGCGGTCAACTAGACGGAGCCGCTGGCTTCGAGGAGACCCAGTCACGTTGAGGAGTCGGAGACCAAGACCTGTAATTACATGTCTGGAGGTGTGGAATCCAGAGGCAAGACACAAGCACCACGCACTAGGAGAAAGGAGTAAGCATCTCAGGGAGGGTGGAATTCAGGTTGGCCGGCAGGGGTCCAGAAAGAGAGGGGCTGAAAGTTACTGGGTTAGAACGAAGTGCAAGTTAACTGCAGCCATCTGGCAGTGTTTCCCGTTAATGTTGTCCCCAAAATGGCCAGGTGCCATGGAGACTACCAAACGGTGCTCCACTTCGCTGCCGATGTCACTTTGATTCCAAAGGAACGGATGGTTCACTGATCACTTCCCCTGGGAAGGTTTGAGTGTGTCCATGGCCACCTCTTGAGAGATTCACGTTCCAGTGAGTTCAGAGCATGGGTTACAGAGTTCACAACAGCCAAGGTTTTTTTGTTTTTTTTTTTAATGATTTTTTTATTATATTATGTTAGTCACCATACAGTACATCCCCGGTTTCCGATGTAAGGCTCGATGATTCATTAGTTGTGTATAACACCCAGTGCACCATGCAATACGTGCCCTCCTTACTACCCATCACCGGTCTATCCCATTCCCCCACCCCCCTCCCCTCTAAAGTCCTCAGTTTGTTTCTCATAGTCCATAGTCTCTCATGTTTCATTCCCCCTTCTGATTACCCCCCCTTTCTTTATCCCTTTCTTCCCCTACTGATCATCCTAGTTCTTATGTTCCATAGATGAGAGAAATCATATGATAGTTGTCTTTCTCTGCTTGACTTATTTCACTTAGCATTATCTCCTCCAGTGCCGTCCATGTTGTAGCAAATGTTGAGAACTCGTTCTTTCTGATAACTGAGTAATATTCCATTGTATATATGGACCACAACTTCTTAATCCAGTCATCTGTTGAAGGGCATCTCGGCTCCTTCCACTATTTAGCTATTGTGGACATTGCTGCTATGAACATTGGGGTGCATATGGCCCTTCTCTTCACTACGTCTGTATCTTTGGGGTAAATACCCAGTAGTGCAATGGCTGGATCATAGGGTAGCTCAATTTTTAACTTTTTAAGGGACCTCCACACTGTTTTCCAGAGTGGCTGTACCAACTTGCATTCCCACCAACAATGTAGGAGGGATCCCCTTTCTCCACATCCTCTCCAACAATTGTTGTTTCTTGCCTTGTCTATTTTTGCCATTCTAACTGGCGTAAGGTGGTATCTCAGTGTGGTTTTGATTTGAATTTCCTTGATGGCTAATGATTTTGAACATTTTTTCATGTGTCCACAACAGCCAAGGTTTTGATCCCAAGTGTGTCTGTGCTCCCTCCGCCCCCCGCCGCGAGCTGTGCAGGCCTTGGGGGAGTGAGCGAGTGGGCCAGTGTCTGTAGACACGCTATAACATGGGAGCGGGGAGCTCCTGCCTCGCTGAGTCGGGGTGTGGCTTCCCTGAGGTAATGGATGTCGAGTGCTGACTTAGCACGTGGAAAGCACTTCAGAAATGGTAGGAATAGTACTCACCCATTTATTCACTCTTTCCCCAGACAAGTAAAAGGCACTATCTGAGACACTGGAGATTGAAAGATAAATAAGGCACAGTCCTTACCCCTCCAAAAGCTCCCAAGCTAGTGGGTCAGACAGACGTACTCATACCACAGGACCATGTCAATTTGTTTACTCTCCACCACTTCGGCCGCCTGAAAGAAGGGGCCTGTCCAGTTCATCTCCATAAGAAGGATGGGACAGAATTACTATCAGCTTTGCTAGAGTCTACAGGAACCTAAGGACAGCTCTGGAAAACTGATGACAAAGAGGCAGAGACTGAAAGGAACGGACGTGGCTGCTATACTCACTATCCTGCCGCAGAGCCTCTGAGAACGGACCCTAGCGACCGGTGAATAATTAGACAACTTCACTCTGCAGGTGAACACCACGGGCCTTCAAAGACCCCATGAGTGGCCAGAGGTCACTGCATTCGGTTGGGTCCTTGCTCCTGCGAGAGTGCCCCATCCCTCCTCACCTTCTCTTTTTAAATACGTATTTTTCTCTCTTTCTGTTTTATAGCCAAGCACGATCTTCACGCCAGAGTTCTCAAATGAAGAGGGGAAACCAAACACTGCCCACTAGTGGCATCCCTTTCTACCTCCTAGAAGCTGCAGCTCAGGCAGAACGGAGCTGTAGACGGACCCTGCTTTCCCTTCCTCCAGGAGCACCCGTATGGGCTGCCTTCTGGCTGGATTGCTCCAAGAGGCCAAATGCAATTTCTCACGGGCCTGACCTGGGTGGGGGAGCGGGGGAGGCATGTGGGGCCAAGTTGCAGGGATCCTGGCAGTGGAATCAGCAGGATCAATCTAAGTCTACTTCCTAAGGTATTATCTAGCTCTCCACTTTTTCCCCAACCGTGAGGCCCAGAGTAAGGCTTTGGATTTGCCAAAAGTTTGACTCTGGCTCCTCCACTTAGTAAGAAAGAGATGCGGACAAGTCACTCAACCTCTCCAAGCAATACCACCCACCTCTGTAAATCATGATGAGGACAAGATGTCAGGTGGAAAGCAGCAGCTCGGGGCTGGGGAAAGCATCGCTTCCAGGAAGACAGCAAGGCGGAGGAGCCGGGGGTGGCTCGTGTTAGCGAGAATGTAGTGTCAGAATTAGATCTTATCTAAAACGTACAAGGAGGGAGCCTGGGTGGCTCAGTTGGTTAAGCGTCTGCCTTTGGCTCAGGTCATAAACACAGGGAGCTGGGATCAAGTCCTGAATCGGGAACCCTGCTCAGCAGGGAGTCTGCTTCTCCCTCTCCCTCTGCCCCTTGCTCGTGATCTCCCCCTCTCTCTCCTGCTCTCTAATAAATAAATAAAATCTTTTAAAAAATAAAATAATAAATAAAATGTACAGGGAAATTCCCACTGTTCCATCTTTGACTTTTGAACTTCATAACTTTCACATTTAGTGATAAAATGTACTACTGCGAAATCACATTGTCCACTGCCCACAGACAGACAGACACCACACACACAGAGGTCATCCCTCTTCTAATCACCATAGAAACACTGTAAACCTTTGAGGAAATAAGAGTCAGAGGTCAAATTCCTGACACCAGGTCATTCCACCGGACAATCAAAAAAACAGATTTGAAATTAGGCGTCCGCGTGATCTCTCGGCTCTATTCACCCCTGTCCTTCTCAAGTCATACACAGATTCTAAACCAATGCTGCGGAGTTTTCCTTCCTCTCCTCCGCTGGTATATTAATGAGCTGCTGGAACCCCCTCCCAGCATCCCCCCTTCTCCCTCATGCAGTTAAGGCCTCATATCCTTGCAGACATTCTCCCTGACACATTTCTCCTTGTGGGACATGTGCATTCATAAATGTGATTATTTCCCCTCCCGCATAAATACAACTTGAGATCGTATATCTTTCAACAAAGATTTCCTTTCACACATCCGCCTGATGTCTGTTAAA
The DNA here is from genome assembly GCF_017311325.1 of Ursus maritimus. Lineage (NCBI taxonomy): Eukaryota > Metazoa > Chordata > Mammalia > Carnivora > Ursidae > Ursus > Ursus maritimus. The sequence goes on along the minus strand of NW_024423564.1, from coordinate 57,928,276 downwards.
CAAGGACCCAGTCCTTACAGGATTCTGCTGCTATTGACCAGACCTGCAGTCCTTATTCACCCAGAACATTTCCATCATCCTAGACTGCCTTGCTCCTTGAGCTAAAATTACAACCGGCTTCCCCTCTGCCAGAGCCCCACAGGCCTTTGGCATTTCATGCTATTTGTGCTTCCCTGTCCTTGTGTGGGCCGTTCTGTCCCATATTGAAGTGATCTCATTGAACTCCTCAAGGCTCCTTTGTACCCCCTTCTTCTTTCTCTGGCTGCCTTTGACTGTGCGCCAGCTTTATGGCCAGCTCAATGCTCCCTCCCCTCGCCTGAGTATCGCCACCTTCTGCAACTGGTGTCCCACCTATGGTTGTCCTGTTATCTCCATTTACTTTCGTTTCAGCTTCCACCTTTCTCTGAAAGCTCCTCTTCCCCCCCCCCCCTTCTTTCCCCGTCTGTGCACTTCAGACAAAGGCAGTCCTTTCAGAGGTGGGCTCAGCTTCCTATTCTCACAGCTCATTTCCCCTTCTGGATTTCTTCATCCAGTTTTCTTTTTCTTCTTTATCCCTCATTACTTTATCACTTTCCTTCTCCGTGACCCCAAATCTCTCGTCTTCACCAGATACGGCTCCTCTCACAAACTTCTCCTTCTCTTCCCCAATCAGAAGCCTCAACAACATTATTTTAAAAGGTGCCCCGGGATCTGTATTGCATTTTCTTTTATTCAGGGCCCTTAAAGTTGTTCCAGCTGTGCTTGTGTCCTTTTTATGTCATTCTTTTAGAAAAACGTTCAAAGATGTTCTCTTTCACGCCACCAGGGTAACTATCAATTCATGCATCAACCCTCCATCCTGTTGCACAAAGGAGACATGGCTGGAGCCTTGTTTTATGTACCCCCCAAACACACATCCTCTCTTCACATTCCTGTTGTCGCTGCCTTGGCTCTGGTCCTAATGATTTCTCTCCTAATCCCCTAACCCACATCCCTGCCTTCTTTCTTGTCAATTTCCATCTGCTCGTCACACCCTCTACTCTACACTGATTCCAAAAAAGCAAATTGATCAATTAATTTCCCAGCTTATAAGGCTCCAATGGCTCCCCATGACTTTCAACATAGAGTCAAAACTCTCCAGTCTGGGACACAAGACCAGGCGTCCCCTGGCCTCTGCCTACCGCTACCAGCTCCAATCCCTCTGCTCACCACCACCCAAACTCACTAGAGAACAGTGACACCAGAGCACTTTGCACCTACGTGGCTACAGCTACGGTGGGAAACACACCACAGTAATTCATGCTGCCAAGTCTCCAACGCGATATTCTTCTGTGGGGAATGCCATTCCTACCTCATTGCATATGTGATAAACTCTTATTATCCTTTTTCTTTGATCCTCTTATCCTTCTAGCCTCAACTCAACAACAACCACCACAAAAAATGAAGGACGGGGGAGGGAAGAAGGAAGGGAGGATGGAAGAAAGGGAAACAAGGAAGGAGGGGAGGAGAAAGCAACTGGAGTATATATTCAGAAAACTTCTTGGCCAAAAGTTATCTCAATATCAATTATAACGAAATTGTTCCCCGCTATACTTCCCTTGACACAGTCATTTGGCTACCCCGATGCCCTAATATAAACCAGCACCATAGTAACAACAATAAATAGCGAATATGCCATATTCCAGAAGATGTACGAGTTCTTTACGTAGACTAACTCACGTATGCCCCAGTAAATGATGAGGAAGCAAACATGTTAATTAATTTGCTCAAAGCCACAGAGCTTTTAGTCGAGGGCCAGAGTGCAAACCCCAAAACCAAGGCTGCTAACCTCGACACCAGCGCTGCTATGTGGTCTGCTGTGGTACTCTTCACAGACCGGATTTTCTTTACAAAGTCAGTATCTCACATGCTCACGGTCTTATTACAGACGATGAAGGTTTTGGCCCTGAGTGGCCCTCTTAAATAGACCATAACATTCCTCCTGAAGCCCATCGTGGTGAAGAGGATACGGAGTTTGAATCAGAAGACCTGATGGGATTCAGCCTCTATCTCTGTTGCTCATTAGCTGTGTGGCCTTAGGCAAATCATTTAACTCAGGCCTCAATTTCTGCCTGTAATGGAGATATTAACACCTACCCTCATAGGGATACTCTCAAGCATAAGTGAGACAATGCCTCTAAAAATATTTTGCAAAGGTACTCATTTCAATTCGATCAGCTCTAGTCAGACACCAAAATAACCACGATCACTCGCCTGATAGGAAGATCACCCGGAGCTCCTTAATTCGCGAGCGCGAAACACTGCAGGCAGGCGCCCTGACTTCATCCCAGTGCTGTGAATCATCAGAGCCCTGGCACGTAACCTTTTTCTCATCCTGTATAAAGTTACTCCTGCTCTCAAATCTTCCCTTTGGAAGGGACCTGCAGAGACGATTTCAGCTATCTCCCAGAATGAGACAAGGAGAAACCAAGGAGAAACCAAGGAGAAACCAAAAGAAAGCCAGCTTTGGTCCTTTTCAGTTCATTTTGTCAGCCTGTCATGATTTCATCATTTTTATCTTGGGGTTTTTTGGAGGGTTTTTTTGTTTGGTTGGTTTTTTGTTTTGTTTTTGTTTTTTGCTATTTCTCTCTTCTCCCAACTTTTGTCTGTTACAAACGTTAACCTTAGTTATGGTCCCAGCTGATGGCATGGAGGAAATCTGCTTTGGGGATCTCCAAATTCCCAACTTTCCTCCTCCAGCAGTGGCTGTGTTTCTTTCCAGTCTGCATGCCCCAGGGCTCACGCGACCATCTCACTGGCATGCTCCCAACCCCTAAGGACCCATTTGATCATTTGTCATAGATAGCTGGTCTTTCAACCTTGTTCCCAGTGACCATGCTTTTTCTTCAGCTAACCAGGAGAAGCCCAACTGATCCTACCAGAGCCAGCCCATGCACACAGCTGCCATCTGAACCCAGCAGCCCTGCCCACAACTACAGCTCATTCCAGAATAACACACTAGCTCTATGTTGTTGGTTCCAGGACTATTCACTCATTCACAAGTATTTAATAGCCCAGCACTATGTTTGGCACTGGGGACACTCTAAGAGGCAAGAGGGACACAAAATACACTCTAGCATCTGCTACATTTTCATGATAGAGTTTTCTGGAAGGATGACACTAACGAGTGGCACTAACGAGTATGCTAACTCACAAGTGTTTATTATAGAATCTATCATATGTAAGAGCACCAAGAAGAGCTGCCAAGTCATGTCGCTAGCTGCCGCCTCTTCCAGATCTAGCTCCCTGCTTGGCACCTGGAAGGCAAACTAAAAATATCAATTAATGAATGCTTCCATATCCATAGTTACACTTGAAGCTCTAAGAGCATGAGTCCTGTATGTTTCCTAGTTCATTTGTTTACCTAACAACCAACACTGACTAAACATATACTATGTGCAAAGAGATGTTGTGGGAAACAAAGAGAGATGGAAGATGTACATGATACCAGAGTCCTGACACTTGCAGATGAAAATAACTTTATAGAAGATGTCTGCAGCATGCATCTAGCCATGCATGAACAGTATTTTTAAAGGTAGATGAATACACACACCACACAGACACACACACACACGCGCACACACGCGCGCACACACACACACACACACACACACACACACGCACAATCTGATTCAGGTAAGCATTTCAGGAACTGCCAGAAACTGGAGCTTATACTGATTACCAAAGAGACAGATGAGGGGTGAGCAGACTCAGGCCCATGGGCCAAACATGGCCCACTGCCCGTTTTGGGAAGTTTTACTGGAACGCAGGCATTTCCGCACTGTCTTGGGTGCATTTGACCTATAACACCAGACTTGAGTCGCTGCAGCAGAGACCAAATGGCCTGCCAGGCCACAAATATTTATTACCTGGTTCCTTTCTTTGCTGGCCCCTGAGATAGATGAATGAAAGAGAGAGAGAGATGACATCCATCCAGACAGATAGGCACACGTATCTATAATCCAGAAACTTGATTCAAGAAGTCGCTCATTATCCTTCCCTGCTTTGGCCATCGGTTTAGAATAAAGGTCTCAGTGTCCCACCACCTTGTGATCTGCGTGTATGAGCGGGTGTATCTGCCAGGCTTTATCACGTGGTGCACTGAGAGAACAACACTGAGACCATTCTCTTAGATCTTACCCCATTGTTAGAGCCAAGGCAGGTACAGCTTTCTCCGAAGCAATCACTTGGCTAACGCCGGTTGAATTCCATCTCCCTTTTTCTCTAAGACAGACATCAGACCCGATGGGCACGACGTTGCAAGGACAGACTGCTGAAGACAGAGGGCTTCAAAAACTGCTGGCCATCCAATGGAAACACGGTTCCATTAGCCTCTAGTCTCCCAGTACAAAAACAGCCTTTGCGGTTGTCTGAAATACGAGAGATCTCAATTGCTATTTACTGAACCTTAAACCTTGACAAAGTAGGTTACTTTCAGGTCCCGAACTAGCTTCAGATTTATCCTTTCCTTAAGGAACTATGAAAGAGACTGCACTGTATGCACCACATCTCTTTTGTTATGTTAGAATTAGGGGTTAGTGCAGAAGGAAATGCTTTTCAAGGAGTCTTCCTACAGATGCCTCTGGAAAACAGTGGTTGACAATGCTCTTAAAGCAGTATGTTTTAAAATGGTTTCTGTAAACACGATTTAATAAGTGTTCTATAAGAATAGGGATGAGTGCCACATCCATAAAGGCTCAAAACATTGAGTCAAAAAATGTTAAACATAATTGCTTTCCAGCAGGACTTCTCAGAGCCTTTAACTTGCACATTATGAATCTCCAAGAGGAAATTCAAAGGAAATAGGAAATGCAGGGTTTCCCAAACCTAACTTGATGAAAGAAAGCCATTATGGGTCTAATTTTCCTTGGAAGGTGGCTTGGGAAATGTGGTCTTTAGATCACAAAAAGTGGGGCTCCTGAGTGGCTCAGTTGGTTAAGCATCTGCCTTCGGCTCAGGTCAGGATCTCAGGGTCCTGGGATGGAGCCCCACATCTGGCTTCCTGCTCAGCTGGAGTCTGCTTCTCATTCTCCCTCTGGCTCTTCCCCTGCTTATGGGCACTCATTCTCTCTCTCTCAAATAAATACATAAAAGCTTTAAAAAAAATAGATTACAAAAATGTTTCCTGCTAGATGTGAACTATTTTACACACTCTCAGAAAGCATTTACTTATTAAAAAATGGTTATGTTTGCCATTCCGCCATCCAAGGAGTAAATAATAACTAATATACGTGTTAATCCTACATTATGACTCAGTACCAAGGGGAACAATTTCTGTGGAAGCAGGCTCTGCAAACCTCAGCCTCACAAACTGGCTCCATGCTATCAGACTGGATGTCACATACAACGAGTAACATCCAGAAATGAATTTCCCTGGAGCCAGTACTACAAACCAAGAGCTGCTTTACAAGACACTACAATTAATCTTCAGAACCACCTTGTGATGTAATTATTTATAATTTCCATTTTGCAGATGAGGAACTTGGGGGCCAGAAAAAGTACTTTTCCCAACGACAAAATAACCAGCAGGACCCTCTGTGATGATGGAAATGATCTCTATCTGTGCTGTCCACTAGCACTCCCATCATAGCCCCTAGCCACACAAGGCTGCTGAGCACTTGAAATGTGGCTGGTGTGACTGAGAAACCGGATGTTTTCTTTTCTTTTAATTAGCTGAAATGTCAATTGCCACAGGTGTCCCATGGCTACCATATTGCAGTATACAGATCTTCAGCATTCCTTTCTTAAGTACGAAGGCTATTTGACTCAGTTCTACAGAAACACCAAGCTATCAGTCCTCTACCATCACCCTCCAGTTTTACCTTATGTTACTAATCAAGGAGCCAACAGATCCCAGTAGGTTACAGGAAAACTGGCTGTGGGGGAGTGGATTGGCAAACATAGGAGAAAAATGCAGAGAAAGCAAGAAATGTGGAAAAACAGAACACAAGCTAAAGGAACACAGCAGGCTAGGGGCATTTCTTGTAGGGCCAAACCACCTGAAGCATTTTAATAAGCTATCAGGTGACTAGGCAAAGGCATAGCAAGAACAGAAGTCTTAGCCAGAAGTCTGGCACACATCGAGTGTGCTGACTGGCTCTGAGCCACCATGTTATGCTGCCCTTATTCTATTTCCTGTCCACCGAAGCACACAAGAAGTCTGGATGCTCAAAACACGAGATACACGTTTTAGAAAAATCCATTTAACCTAGTATTTCCATGCTCAACAAGCCAGGTGAGTGATGTCTAACTGTGTCCTGAACCACTTTCGAGTGTGGGGGCCAGATTTTCTGGGGTCCTTCTGGTCCTTTTCTTCTTTCCTGGATCCTGTGTCTTTTTTTTTTTTTTTTTTTCTTTTTCAACTTTTCTTGCTAACCTTTGATACAGATTCCAGGATACATTTTTTTGGAGGGGGGAAAAATTTTTAGTTGTTAATTTTGTATTCTGATCATTTGAATGGTTGATGGCAAAACAAATTGTTGGTTGCTCTTTTAACAATTCACCAGCAGAAATATTATGCTAATTATAGAAATGCATGCTAGCACAGAGGTTAATAATATGAGCTTTGAAATAACACTGTCTGGTTCAAACACGGGTTCTGCCAGTTCATAGGTACGTGACCCTGACTTGTGCTCTATATCTTGGTTTCCTCATCCATAAAACGGGACCAAGATTAGAATCTCTCTGTTAGGGGTGTTCTAACTACTCACAGAGAACCAGACTGTAAACACTTGTTATTAAGTCAAGGACCCAGCTGCTCCAATGACCTTGAATAAGTGATTTGTCCATAACAAATCTGTAGAATGACAATGACAATGTTTCCTCCACACGTGTGTACCTTATAAGGTTCACGTGAGATAATGTAAATAAACATACTTTAAGCAATATAATAGAACTGCTCATCTATTCATATACTAAATCTTTTTCTGGGGTCAAAAAGGAACTACGTATTCAATAGAAATCATAAAACGTTAGAATCAGAAAGATCTTTAAAAATCATTTTACCCAATCCCCCAATCCAACATGGCAACCCTCTACAGTACCCTTTTCCCTCAAGTTTTTGAGCCTACGAAGTGGGAAAGGAAGCGCCTTATCTCATATAAGCCATTTCACACTTAGACATTCCTTGAGCCAAAACTTGCTTTTTCTAACCCCCACTCGTTTGATGACAAACAGAAGAATTCTAATTCCCACTCCACATGGCAGTTTTTAAAATGTTTGAAGATGGTGATTTTGCTCCACACGTCCCCCACACACCCATCCCTGCCAACAAACATGTGTTTCGAAGTATAAATATCTTGGGTTGCTTCTATTACTTTTTTAATTCTTTGAGGGACAATCATTTCTTTCTTTTTTTTTTTTTTGGCTACTCAGCATTCTTCCTCCATCACACCCTAGTCTGACCCGTCCCATGCCACTGAAATTTAGAGCCTACTCCACATTCAAGTTGTCACTGCCTCGCACAGGAGGCAGCCGTGTCCTCACACACTTGAACTTCCGACGGGTCCTCCAGAGAGCAGAGACGAGAATCCAAGATCGACTTCTTCTGTAGCTACTAAATTCTTCGGTTGATCCACCCCAAGACAGAGCAGACATCTTGAGTGGCTTCCTGGGGACTTGCATGAACGTAAATCGACCCCTCCCCCATCTCCTGCATAAGGATGGGCAGACAGTCACCACAGCCTATTTTGCTATTGATACTAATGCTTCATGCCTAAGCGCGAGTGTGCAATTTAGTCCTTTTAAATTTTACTATTTTTATTATGGTATGTTAGTCACCATACAGTACATCCTTAGTTTTTGATGTAGTGTTCCATGATTCATTGTTTGCATATAACACCCAGTGCTCCATCTAGTACGTGCCCTCCTTAATACCCTTCACCGGGCTAGCCCATCCCCCCCCAACCCCTCAGTTTGTTTCCCAGAGTCCACAGTCTCTCATGGTTCATCTCCCCCTCTGTTTTCCCCCCCTTCACTTTTCCCTTCCTTCTCCTACCAATCTCCCTGCTATTCCTTATGTTCTACAAATAAGTGAAACCATATGATAATTGTCTTTCTCTGCTTGATTTATTTCACTTAGCATAATCTCCTCCAGTTCCACCCACATCGCTGCAAATGTTGGGTAATATTCCATTGCATATACGGACCACATCTTCTTTATCCATGTTTGACTCAATCAACCCTTCCCGTGCGTGAAGGTCAGTTTTTAAGCCTGTTATATTGGCTTTCTGGCCACTGTGTCACCTGCCAATCAGGCAGCCATACTTTGTCCACTTTCTCCCACCTTCCCCGGGAAACTGTCCACAGCGTGAATGACTCCCATGTGATCACCCAAGTTCAGAGACATTGGATATTTAAGGCTTTTCATTCATTCAGTCAGTCAACATCGTTGTTTGAGCAAGTGTTTGAACAGGCAGGGGAGGGAAATACAGACTGAAAAGGACAACGGTCCCTATATTTGGGGACACTTGTTGGAGTCTTCCACAGGTGACCGATGTGGATATGAAGAACTCAGATGTGGGGCCTGGTGCTGATGCTGGGGGGCATGATCACGACAGCCAATCATTTGATGGAGACCGTCTGGGAAGGCTTGAGAGAGGGGAGGGCAATGGACCGGAGCCTTGACCGATGAGGAGCTCAGCAGGCAGGGCTGGGGACAAGGGAGATAAGAGAAACCTGCAGGCAATGGGTTTTTAAATGATGCAAGTGACAGAACTATTTTTTTGCTTGTTTGGGGACATTTTTCTCCCTTCTGGAAACTCTGCTGAGTTGCAGTCCGTATACTAACTGTCCTCTTACAATCCTCTCTCAACCACAAGTGGCTCATTTCACTTCTGTCTCTTCATTTGGGAGTTTGTAATAAAAGGGATTTCTTTTCTACGGGAAAACACAAAGCAAAAACACGCCATGTTTACAAGTCAGGGGCACACCGCTAGCCTGTCTGCTACAGTAAGATCCCTGGAGGTGCTGGCCTGGGCTTGGGGACGGGCCACATGGAGGCCTTTCAGCACTTCCTGGGTTTTGTCCCGTTCCTCGTGGGGTGCCCACTTTGATTTCATTTTCTATGTGGCCTTTTATTCCCTTTGAACACTGACTTAGAGGTTGGGTTTAGGTTCTGAGTGTGTGATTGTCCAACACTGAAGTCCCTTCAGCAGAAGAAATGCTTTCCGACTCCTGGTGGGGCTTTTGTTGATAAACAGGCTTGTCACAGTTCTGCCTTTGAATTCAGTCTCTAGTTTCAGCTTGAAATGACCAAAAATGGTTGTAGGAGCCAGAGCTGAGGAACTTTTTTCCCCCTTCTTTTCTACTGGAGGTCCCCGGCTCCCCAGCAACATCACCCTAAACACACAGAACCGAAAGGCACTGCAATGAAGAGTGACGGGTTTGTAGTTCACGGGTGCTTTTCCTTTGCGGAGGATGGGGAGAGGTTTGTGCATGGGACTACATTTCATTCTGTTTGGTTTTCTCAGCACTGTGCATAGCACCAAGCATACACCAGGTGCTTAATATTAATAAATATTGAATAAGAGAATAACATGATGAATGGATGGATGGTAGTTTCCTGATCTCAAAATGAGACTGCTCTAATTAAATAAAATCTCAATAGTAACTCAGACCTGAGATTCTAGGCTTATGCCATTTTATAAAATAAATGAGGGCACTGACAAGTGTATTTACTTGAATACTACGTACATGCTTGAGAAGGCAGGCCAGATCTGAGAATGCCAGTAATGTGAAGAGTACAGAGGACCCAAATGCTTCTCATCAGCTCACTGGTGTTGCAAGCACACTGCTAAGTGCCAGAATCCCATCTATATATCCTAGAACATCAAAGGTAACAAGTCCTCATTTTATGGATACAGTGAGGCTGAGGGAAGTGACATGACTCGTCCAAGGTCACACAGCTAGTAAGCTGCACTGCTTGGACTGAATTTACCGCTGCTTACCCATGAAAGCTGATCATTCACATTTAAGGCAGAAAACTTATAGGCATCAGCTTGTGCCGTAATAGACCTAATGGACTAAAGGAACTCCAGGGTTTCTGCCTTGCAATGAAGACCCAGCAAGTCTAAGACATGGGGAGCCAGACCTGAACTGAAAAAAGATCATTGCTCTAAGATGGACAGTGCTAGATTATAATGCCTGTCCTACTTTCCCAAGGCTTGGGGTACTCACCGACTGCCGGGCTGCCTATGCCCAGCGCTCAATGAATTCAAATTACAGGTCGTTTCCAATGGATTAGGAGATGAGAGGGCCTTTGGAATTATCATTAAATGTCTTTCAACTTCAAATGGAGCTAGTGTTTGACAGCTCCAAGGTCTCATCCCCCTGAGGGCTCACCTCCCAGTATCAAGTGTTGGAGATCTGAAACACTGTTACTGTCTGCAGGTGTTTGCAAGAAATGAACAGTACATCAGTATTGGAGCCCTTGTTTTTCAGGTTAATTTTTAACACCTGAGGTGGAAAGAAAGAAAAACTAGTGGGCTTTCCATCTGTGAAGCTGTTACATCTAGACACTCCAACCCACCCCTGCCACCCCTCCACCCCTGCAACTCATGGTGGCTGGGCACATAGGAGGCACTTATTTCAAGTGGCTAAAGGAACAAAGGTTATGAAAGGTCGCCTGACGGGCCTATGAACTCCCCCTAGAAGTACCAAGCTAGAGGTTTCTTCCACAACACAACAAACTTACACAAGACACTGTGTGAAGCAATGTAGGGACTTCATGCCAATACCAGTCTTTTTTTTTTCTTTTTCTTTTTAAACAAGTCACCAAGAGAGTTTTCCCCATTGTCTCTGGTTAATAGTAACATCTTACACTGGTCCACTTGGGAGACTTCCCAAGTGCGAGCCCTAAATTATCTCATGTAGCCTGGGCTGTTTATTTGAGACACTTCTCTTCACATGAATCCACTGCATTACCATTTAGTAATGCTGAGAAAAGAGAAGCAATCATAGCTTGTGCCCATCTAGGCACATTACACAATTCATACACAGTGCAATCACGAAATGGGATTTATTCAGTCTCCGGCACTGACGTTGACGTGGCTCAAACCTGATTTTCTAGAGGACAGCACAATTCTCATTGATTTGGGGAGATGTATTCACATTGTCTTGCTTTGCAGACTAGCTCTTCCAGAGCCCATGCAAAAACAATCTCAAAACATTAAAACACCAGTGAGGATGGTACAAGCCCTCTTTTCTTTCTTAAAAGCACTGGAATGACCTTACCGCCAAAAAGGGCACATTCTGACATGATAGGAAATCACACAGCATGGCCCTACCATAAGGCGCTGAATAATCAGAAATGTATAAAAGGATTCCATTATAGGCCCCAAATAATTTACCTCTCCACTCAACTGCAAAAATTTGGCATTTCATATACATTAAAATGAAATCTCCCTGAGAAACTACTGAATTTACTTTACATGGTTTAAGGACCTAAGCAATTTCACCACAACTATATGGTGGTCCCCTTTCAGATATATTTTTATCTGTGTTTGTTTTTGTGTTTCCCTGTACAATCTCTAAAATGTAATGCAAAGTTTATCTATACAATTGCCAAATACTGATCGAGTGTCTCGTTGCAAAATACTTTTCCTATATAGAAAGCCACGTGTGAAAAGGCACTTGCCCTCAAGGAGCTCACAGCCTCGGAGGTAAGATAAGACACAGAAAAATGCCCACTCTGATATACAGTATCACTGGTGAAAAATACAGTAAGAACAGAGAAGGACAGAGCCTAGCATGAGGGAACCCAGGAAGACTTTTGAGAGACAGCAGAGAGCGTGTGTATAACTGCATACTGGACACTAGTCATTAGGTATTACTGCAGATGAACAAAAAGTACCAATGTGCATAAAAATCAGAGGGTTACTGTGGGCAGGGATCTTAGGGATCATTCATCCAAACCCTTCTTCCTCAGTCGAGAAGATGTAGGTCCAGAGAAGTCAAGTAAGTAGCTCAAGGACACACAGGTCTTCTGGCTAACCTGATATGAGACCCCACGTGTTCCGACCGGATCCTAGGACTCCCTGATACACAGCCTGTCAGAGCTCCCTTTCTTTTACCTCTCTGCAGGTAACTCAATTCAGCACAGGTGACTCTTTTGGAGTGAGCACAGAGTTTCACCAAGACTGTGCTCCATGTTTTAGGTACTTTCTAAATATGGAGAGCTTGTCTCTAATTCCGTCTGGAATAAAACAGCACCGAAAAGCGAACTGTGTTCATGACATTGCCTGCATCATTATACAGTAATGACTGACTAGGTAAAAGCTGATAATACATTAAGGTGACACAGTATCTGGGTTGAGCTCCCCACCACCACTCCTGCCACAATGAAAATGAAGTAAAAATATATAGACTGATTAAGAAAAGACCCCTAATTTCACGGTACAGTAGATGTTAGGACAAGAAATGAACTTATACCTAGGAGGTCAATCTCATCTTATAGTCGGGGAATATTAATTTGCTGATATGCTTTATGCTGGAGAGTTTAAAGGAAAATGGGCATAAATGGTACTACAAAATTTCAGCCTCTCTTACGAGGCTGAGCAAGAACAGTAAAAAGGAAACTGTTTTAGCCACCATATTTTATTACACAAAGGGCTGAATCAGAAAATTGAAACATTAATAAAATATTTTCTACATGGACTTTGCTGATGAAATAACTAGCTTCATGCTTTTATGAAGATCTGATATGTTACAGTCACATTTAAGGGCAGTGAGTCCCTTTTTGTAATTACTAATAGGGACGGTTTAATTACACCCATAAGTCCCAAGATATTGCTGCAATACACCAGCTGGGAACTGAAGTACCCACTCTCCACCAGATTCCTAGATTATCTCAAGTCTGACATATAAATCCCATCAGCTTTGATTCAGATACTTGTAGGAAGGGGCTTAAGCAATATATCTTTTGCCTTATTCATAATGAAAAATAATCACAATAGATGCATCGATTTACTTACCTCATTCACTCTCTGGGGCATAGTTACCTACTTCCAGAGAGGAGAAATTAGCTTGTGAGCATACTGTCATAAACACAGAGTGAGACAAGACACAACCCAAACACCCCAATGGTTTCATCATCGGAAGACTGGGCCCTCCTTGGGGTAAAGGAACGGTCCCGTTAAATGATAAAAGCCTGCTATGTCAATGGACAGCAATTCACAGGACAAAAAAATACACTCCCTCCCCTGACAAACTGCTTTCCTAAGAAGAGAACTGGGGGAACCAAGAATGCTTCAGGATACAGTGCAGCAAATATCAACCATGCAGCGTGTACCTGCCTGACAACTCCCCTTTGGGGAATCATCCTCTTAACCCAGTGGTAGTCCACGTAGTTTACTGGGGAACTCACTCAGCTCTATATGAACCCGGGCCCAGAGCTGACCAATGGGCATGAATTCTACCTCCCCAGCTGGGACCACAGTGACTGACTCAGGAATGAGAACAAGTTTACCAAGAGCCAGTTCAAGGCCATTCTGTGGATCTGTTGGGGAAAAGTCCTTTCAACTTCTGCTAGGGGCTAGGCTAGTAGGATGTAAGCCCAGACTACTGGTGGCCATCTTTGCCACTACTTGGGAAGAACCCACTAACAAAGCCAATGGCTTGGAGAAGGCAAAGCGGACATGTGGAAACAGGGCTGCTTGAGCCCTCAGCTCTAACCATGCTTGCATCCAGAGTGCACTTAGATTTGGATACGCAAGCCAAGGAATTCCCCTTTAGACTGAAGTCAAACTAAGCTACGTTCTTGTCAGAACAGTCCTCACATCGGCAAAGTTTAAAATTTAGCTTGTAAGTTAACATGGTAGCTGGCACGTGACGTGTCCTCTATCAACCCTTTGTCAAAATAAAAAGAATGTACACACGGAAAGGGAAAATCCAGTATTTAAGTATCTGTACCAGGTAAATAAAAGAAAAGGCCAAAAGATAAAGCTAGATTTTTCATAGAGAGGTCTAAAAAACAAACCCCAGCCTATGTCCACTCTACTCTTTGAACCAGAACAGCATAAGCCCACGCTGTGCAATATGGCAGCCACGAGCTCATGGGGCTATTCAAACTAAAATTAACGTTAAAAATTTTTGAAAAAATCAGTTTCTCAGTCACACTAGCTGCATTTCAAATGCTCAACAGCCATGCATGGCTAGTGGCTACTATATTGGACAGTGCAGATATAGAACATTCCCATCCATCATCGCCAAGAGTTCCGATGGAGAACGCTGGCAGGAATCCTGCCCATGTCAGATGTGAGATGCAGTCCCTATACTAACCAGAAAATCAAGCTGCCACAAAAGATTGATGAACAGAGATATTCATCAAATAATTATTTATAATAAAAAAGGAGGACCAATAACTTAAACACGCAAGGGAAAAGTTAAATGAAGATTCAGGTCTGTAAAGAAATCTGTTAAAAAGGGTATTTAGAGAGTGTTTCTTAATGGGAACAAGGTGAGTCATCCTTTTTTTTTTTTAAACAAAAAATAGTGCATTGACCACATGAATTCCACAGAGCAAAATGTTTACAGCAAAAAGAATAGAAGACTAAATATATAGCTCATTTTTTAATATGCGTTCTGTATGCCAACGAATGAGCTACTGCTTCATATGCATTATCTGGTTTAATTACGAAAATATCAGATAAAAGATAATATCCACATTTCTATTTCACAGGTGAGAAAAATAAGACTTATCAAGAATAAATGAAAAAAGAAGCCTGGGTAGAAACCCATATTCATCTGACCTCAACCTCCAGCCTGTTTATCTCTGTAACTCAAAACATTAACAGAGATTGCTTCTGGGTGGAAATATTATAAGTGACTTTTTTTTTCTTTCACATTTCCTGTGTGTTTTCCAAATTCAATAAACAAGGGATTATTTCTTAAGAAAAAAAAAATTCTGAAAGAAAAAATACATTAAACTTGACTATAGCCACTACACGGTTAAAAGGAGGCTGCTGTATGCAATGGATTGGTGCTGAAAACGGGTTAATTATGAACACCAGGAGCTTTCATATTCTGCTGAAGCTTCTGTTCAAATCTAATTTCTCAAAGTATATTGCTAGACGCTAATGAAAACCCAAAGAGACACACGCATTCAGGAGATGGATAGCCAATGAATTTTCTGTTGTTTTTATAGTGAACAACTTTTCTATATCCTAACATTTTTATGCCAGCTATGAAAAAGATAAATAAATATTTATGACATTCACTCAATTCCACAGTAACTACTAAGTTGCTCGTGTTCTCACTCTAGTTTGAAATGTGCATATTTTAGAGGCTGGGAGTCAAGGCTCAACCCTAAATGAGAACGCCGCTGAACGCTGTCATTTACAGACCCTAACCCCACTCATTTGACTCGCTACGGGGACTTGCCTTGGTTGCAGGGCATAACAGGCTTAACCAAGGCAGCTGTGGAGTCAGACACACACAGACCTCAGTGCTGCCCAGCAAACAGCGAGGAACACACTGGGATTGCCAGGGACCCTGGTTTTCCTGAAGGTTCACCCTGTATCAGAAGCATTTGATCAGGAACAACAGAAAAGGTGATTAAGGAAACACAGAAATAAATGAGGACTGATTTCCACCACCCAACTGTCTTGCAGAAATTTTCCCTTACCAAAAATGGCCCAATTTGCCCCTTGGTATATTGATTGAACTTCCATTTGAGAAAGATTTGTGTAGTCATAGCATAATAATTACCAAGAATAGGCCGGAACCCACCAATGGGTGGTTCATGGGTCAAAATCAGCCCACGGGCCAGTTATCTTTAGCCTACAAATGTTGGGTTTTTTTTTGTTGTTTAACTAATTTAGCGGCACATTTTAAAACTGATGGATTTCACATTTAAAAAACAGATTTCTCGGGATGCCTGGGTGGCTTGGTCAGTCAAGCGTCCGTCTTCAGCTCAAGTCATAATCACAGGGTCCTGGGATCGAATCCTGTATCAGGCTCCTTGCTGAGTGGGGAGTGTGCGTCTCGCTCTGCCTGCCACTCTCCCTGCTCATGTGCTTGCTCTCTCGCTCTCTCTCTCTCCAGCAAATAAATAAATCTTTTAAAAAAAATACCAGATTTCTAACTTTTCTTGAAAAAGCTCAAGTCCTGGCAGCTTTGATCCAGCACTCTCTCATTGCAACCATTGGCTGGAGCTGAACAGTAGATGACCTAGTGCCCGCCCCCCCACCCCTGCCCTGGACTGTTTCACTCGGCAATGTCAACTACGTGGCCTTTGTAGGCAACTGAGCTTGCGGGTGGGGGTGTAGGAGGCACCTGAGAGACCAGTAAAATACACTGTACCTGCCACATACACATCTTCATTTCACCTAAATAAATATAACCACATTTCTCCTTAGACGGCTCATTCACCCTGTGTAAGAGGAGAAGGGTAAGAACGGCCCAGAAGGGCACGCAAAGGAAAGGCTGTTTCACCACCATCCACCCAACCACACTCTCAAGGCTAACGTGGCAACGAGGTGCTCCATGAACTGGAGCACCTGCTTACCTTCACGCCCTCACTTTCCCTGGCTCTGGCCACCCTGCCACTTTCTGATTCGTTCATACCAACTCATTCATGGCTCCCCATCCATGGAGGTGCCCATCTCTACCTTTACTGTGGTCCCCTGACCTAGAACGTGCCTCCTCCATGCATTTGTTGATTTGTGTCTCCCCCGGCAGACTGCAGTTGCTGTCACATGCACCCAGTATAATACCTGGAACATATTTATTGCAAGAAAGATCCATCAGCAAATTCCAACTCCTTCAAATTACTTTAGATGTTGGCAAAATTCATCGCTCAGCTAATTCTACATTTTTTTGTTGTACTTAGCCACCACGTTGTCAACTGTGTATTTGGGCTTTACAGACCAGTCCTGGATCCTGAGAAGAAAGCCTATGTCTTTTATGGCCCTATCCACGGAGCCCACCATTGCGCCAATACCCTGCTGGAGCTCAATAAACACTCAGTAAATGAATGAAGGGACAGAGCACAAAGTACTTCCCCGTAAACTGTCACTCTGACAATGGACACAGAGGGAGCGACCCTCCTCACCATCACCCTCAACGTTACCATCACCCTTGCCACCAGCACACCATCTCCATTTGCTAGAAGAGCAGAGACCCAGGGCACACAGCTTTAGGCAAGCACACCGGGGTCCAAACGCCTGCCTCTGCGTCTCAAGTAGCTCAGTGCCGCCAAAGGGGTATAAAGGACCGGCATCCCAAGGACCGTGATTATTCAATGTGCTGTCACCTACTTCCACACCCTCCCAATTTAAAAACAAAACGAAACAACTGCTGGTTTAGATCACGTCCAAGGCGTCACTGCCATCAGATCAGCAACCTGTAATACACCTGAAGAGAGCGAGCTGAATAATGGATGCATAATTCAATTACGGTACTGACGTGCCTGACGTCTTTACCTACAGGACGTAGTTCATATCTTCTTCCTCTGGAGTTTTCTGTAAGTTATGGATTAATAAACTTTCCCTAAGAATGCAGACTTATTAATCTTGCAAAATACTCAGAAAAAGAAAATATTTTATTATGCCCATGTAAAGTGGATTATGATAAACAAAGTCCCTCGTGTGCTGACAAGAAATAAAGTTGCTTTCTGCAGCAAATTGTATTTGTGATCCTGGGTGTTTCCTCTCCAGTCAGATGTGGAATAAACAAAGTAACAACCTGTGTGTATCCCAATCTGTGAAGACAATCGGGGCCACCAAGGTCACAGGCAACTGTGACCCAATTTCTGAGGGGAGAAAGAGAAAATTAGCACAGAGTGGCATTTCTTCAAGCCCCTCCTCTTAAAGCTGGGGGGGGGAAGCAGAGGCAGAGAGAGAGGTGGTCTGTCATCAATCAACGACTAAATTCTCTTCATGATATTGAAGCCTGCCCTTTCAAAGGGCACAGCTGTGTGACTTCGTGCAATCTACTCCACTCTTCCAAAGCCGGAGGGGTGAGGAAGAAAGGGCTGCCGACGCGCACCAGGCACTGTTCTAAGTGCCCTGCTGGCAGAACCATGAAAACAAAAGCAGGAGTAAGAATTCATTTTTCAGTGGAGGCTCCAAGAGTTTAGGGACTTGCCCATGGCCACAGACCTAGTGATTAGTCAGACCCTGGTTTGACCATCTGTAAAATGGGGATGGTGACACCCAACCTGTCCATCTGCTAAGATGAGAAGATATCTGAATTGCTTGTGCGTGCGTGTGTGTGTGTGTGTGTGTGTGTGTTTACACGTAATGCTACAAACATGTAAGATGACCACAGCCAGAGTGCAGATTTACCCGTATATTCATTCGCCTGCTGGCTTCCTTCATTCCGTCTAAGTGCGGAGTACTTCGATGCTTGAAGGAACCAAAGCTTCAGACCAAGAGCGGCATGCACGGCAGATGAAGCCCTTGGTGACCCTGCGACCTGTGCACCAGCTCTCCAACCTCAACAGTGCCCACATCCACAGACCGAGTGGGCTGTTGGGCCAGGCTACCGGGGAACCTCCGCCCCTGACCCCACTCTGGCATCCGGTGATCCCAGAATGGCTGTGCTGTTTACCAGGAGCACTGGCCTAGAATTGCCTATGACTGGGCCACAGTTCCACCCCTTCTCCCTCTGTCACGCTGAAATACAGAATACAGGCTCACAATCCAAATGTCCCGGGTCCGATGTGTTTGGAACGCAGAATTTATTTGGCAGTTTAGAAAGGTAGCGTGTCCCCTGTCATACACTTCCCTTTAGGTATTTGGAATTTCCCTAGCTAGGTCTGGAGTGCCCCCCCCCATAATCAAATTCATGAATACCTCTCAAACCATATGTATGACTGTTCACACTGAGAGGGCTCCCACTACGAGAGATTATAAGTAGTTTCCTGTCCATTCAGATCAGATCAGGTTTTGCCACTAAATAAATTATAAAAATACTTGGACTTTTCAGAGTCTTCTAGATTTGGAAACTGCGGAAAAGGGACTGTACGGTCCTACTGTTACTGTTCTACTCACCAGGGCACTTGACACGGATGTAGAGCAGCTAAGAGAAGGAGCAGGGCTTCACTTGACTGTTCTCAAGCTCTGCAATGTCAATAAACACTTGTGTAAGAGACTAGTTTTCCTGGTATGGGGTCCAGTTCTTTGCCTGTTTCTCTCTGATCCACTCCTGGCCCTTCCCCTGCAATGCTGGGTGTGGCAGGCAGCTGAGCCCAAGTCCAGTTCCCAGGCTCCCTGGCCAACTGACTTCTGGTTAGGTTCACTCAATGGGAAAGCCCGGCAGGGGACAGGAAGGAAGGAGGAGAAACTAGGGTATCTGTCTCCCTGTCTCCCTCTCTCTCTGCTTCTAGGTGGCATCCCTGGCAGTGGCCCCGTCTCCTGGATGGCTCCCGCCCAGCCCTGTGTGGGACCTGCTGCCACCATGCAGCCTCTGCCATGCTCCCAGCAGCCCCAATTCCTGGGCTCCGGGAACAGCGCACCTTCCCTTTGTGCCTAGAGCTCCAGAAGTTCGCTTCCTGCTGCTGCTCTGGCACATTCTCAGCTCTTCACACACAGGTGGAATTGTAAGAAATTTTTCCTGTGAAGTTTCCTGTATTAAATTCTTTCTATTAAGCTACCTGGTACGTGTCTCCTGACAAAACGCTCACTGACACAGTGTCTACTGGTAACATGCTTACGTTCTGCTTGGAAGTCCTGATGGTGTGGCTGTTGCAGTTCTGGGGTGTGTCCAGGGACAGTGCACAGAGACACTCTTCCCCCCCCCCAACATGCAGTGGTTAGCGGAGTTTCCATCTTTAAGCTGTAATTTTAAACCAGCTGCAGGTAACCCACAAAGGGAACAATCACCCAGGTAAAATGTTACCAGGGGATTTGGCAAGGGACTGGGACTAACAAAGTCCTCCTCTGACTGCTCCCCAAATATGCCCTTCTCCACTGAAACAGCGTGCGAGAGAGGGAATAAAGCACATTCCAGCAACTGTGCAAAATCACACTACAAACCTTTAAGTTGGGAGCCCTTTTGTTGTTGATTTCATGCAATTCCTTTGATTTGATTGAAACTGGAAGGACAAGACCAAAAAAAAAAAAAAAAAAAAAAAGGAAGCAAAGAAAAGAAGGGAGGGAGGGAGAGAGGACAGGACAGGACAGGAAAGGCACAGTTTGGGAATAAAAGGAGCAAAGGACTTGTCCCAGAAGGAAACATTTAAAATGACAACAGAAAGCCCTTATCTTGCTTTCAAAGACTCAAAATAGTTCACTAAAAGGACAGAACTCTTTTCCCTCTACTGCAAAGGAACTGTGGTAGGCATTATAAACGAGAAGGAGCAAGAATCTAAGGTGAACTTCCTTGAAAAGCTAAGCCTATGAGGCATGAAAGACAAGTCAACAGTGCCCTTGGGAAACTCTCAATCTTTAGAGGAATCGAGAGAAACAGACATGGAGCCGAACAACATAAGACATAATGAAGTATGGTGTTTAATAGAGTCTGAGGCTCCAGGAGATACACATGCCTGGGAAAGGCAGGCAGAGGGAGGCATCAAACTTGGCTGAG
This sequence comes from Ursus maritimus, assembly GCF_017311325.1. Taxonomy (NCBI): domain Eukaryota; kingdom Metazoa; phylum Chordata; class Mammalia; order Carnivora; family Ursidae; genus Ursus; species Ursus maritimus. The sequence continues at coordinate 57,907,732 of NW_024423564.1, read as the reverse complement.
CCCATGTTGCATGATCTGTATTTTTTTTTTTTTTAAAGGGCAATGTCAGTCCATTCTCCCAACCCCCTTCCTCCCAGGCCCCTCTCCTCCCAGCCATGTTGATTTATGGCTACTGGAATCAAGACTTCTCTTTCCACTGATATACCTGGAGCACTCAAATGTATACAAAACGATATCTGACCTCACTCATACGAACCCATGGATAGCAAAGAGAAAATACAGAGTGTTATCAGGGTAACCAAGTGATCAGCTTCTCCTTCCCATAATTTTGCTTTAATATGACATCCTCTTTTATATCAACCTAAATGAGTACGGCACATATTATCTTCACTCCAGAAAATACAATGAAACATGATGACAGGATGGGAGAGAAAGGAGAAAGAGGTATAACACTCAGCAAGGGGAGAAGAAAAATGTGAAACTGTATCCACACCAATATCCTAGACGTGACTTCTGGAGAGAAATGAGTATCTCTTCTAGGTCCTAAAATATAAATAATATTTGCATGGAAAAAAAGGAGTGGGAGTGGGCTTATGAAAGAATTAATAACATAAGGAATTCCGGGGAAAGAGAGACACAAACAGCAAGAGACAGAGGCAGAGAGAGGAGGTCAGTAATCGGCAGGTAATCATCATCCCGTGGGCCATACGTAGACACCTCTCTTACTGTCCCCATTTTTGCAGGTATGTTAAAATGTCTATGTGTAACAGTGATTCCTCAGATAAAAACTGCCTCAGTATCCCACTACATGATCATAATAGACTTGAGGATATAAGTCAAGGTGATGGGATAGGAAGAATACCGACATGGGTGCAAGGAGACCTGGATCTTTATTCCAGCTCAGCTTGATAACTTGACGCATCTTTTGATTTCCCTAGACCTATGGCTGCTGGAGGTAGCAGCAACATTCACTGGCCAGAGATGTGCCTGGAAAGTTGAAACACACAGTACCTACTAGCCAAAATTTGGCCCCAGGCAGCCAGTTGACTATGGCTGGCCTGAAATCCCAGACCAGCGTATCGGGAGCCAGACTTTGGCCCCCAGCCCCCAGATCATGTTACTCATGCTGGCCAGAGTGTCTAACCAGTGAAGGTCTTTGCTATCTCCCTGCACACACCAGGGGAAAACTGAAGACACCTTTCAAAGACCCTGCCGCTTGAATAAGGTGACTGACTGTTACAGGGTTTGATCAAGTCCTTGGAGCCCCATTCTTCACTTCTGCATTCCCACTGGGCCACTGGGACAAAGGACATTCCCTGCTCTGTCCATCTGTGAAAGATGGTGGAGGCTGTTCTGGGCATCAAATGAGAGCATGTAAGGCACCTAGTAGCTTTTTTTTTTTTTTTTTTTTTAAGAGACAGAGAGGTGGGGGGTAGGGGGAGGGCAGAGGGAGGGACAGAATCTTAAGCAGGCTCCACGTCCAGCACCCAGCCCAATGCGGGACTCAATCTCACAATCCTAAAATAATGACCTGAGTTGAAATCAGGAGTGGAACATGTAACTTACTGAGGCTTCCAGGCACCCCAGGCATCTAATACTTTGTAAGCAGTCGGTGAGCGCCATTTTTTTCTCCTCCCCTCCTAATGCCCCACCCTCCAAACCAAGAAATACAGGTGGGATATGATGAAAACTAATACATAATTAGGAAATATTTAGAGATAGCATTTACAATAGCAACTATAAAAATATAAAGCACTCAGAAATAAATCTAATAAGAGTGCATACCTTTATGAAGAAAATTACAAACTTCATTGAAAGACATTAAGAACAAAAAAATGGGGAGAGGTAGCATGTTTATGGCTGGAAAGACTTAGTATCATAATGATATCATCTCCCCAAATTAACCTATAAATTCAGTGTAACTCCAATCAAATCTCAAGAGTATTTTTGTATAACTTTAAAAAAATAAAATGAGTATGGAAGACAAAAAGCCAAAAAAAAGCACCATGACATTCCTGGAGAAGGACATTGTGGGGATTTGTCCTACCAAATACCAAGGCTTATTATAAAGCTATAATAATAAAGAAATGTGGTCTGGACAAAGAGTGGACAAAATATATGCCCAGAATCTGACCCTAAGTGCCTGGATGACTCTTTTCTACACAGAAGAAAATTAGGAATAAAATAAGTTACTACCGCACACCACACACACACACACACACACACACACACACACACACACTCCACGTGGATTACAGAACTTAAATGTGAAAGGCAAAACAATAAAACTTTTAGAAGATAATAAAGGAGAATATCTTCAGGACATCAGGGTTAAAAAAAAAAAAAGGCTTTCTTAAACAAGACATAAAAAGTACTAACCATAAAAGAAAAGATTGATAAATTCAACTACATTAAAATTACTAAGTTAGATAGCAGAAGGTTGGCAAGAATCCAACTTCTATGTGGCCTATAAATCTATTCAGCTTCCCAAAGGAATAAATTACATTAACCTTTTTGCATTCACTATGTTCTAACAATACACACCATGGCTCAGATGCAGCATATGGTTGGCCCATCTTTGACTTCATCCACAATTGGATTACTGGCACTTCTGGTTTAATTTTAATGTTTGAATGGTTGTGCTTTATATTTAGAACTTGTGAGCATGCATATAATACTGCTCTGAATGTGTCCTCCAATTCCAGATAAGCACCAGCATGTGCCATCATCCTGGTGCACAGGGATCCTGGGCAATCACGAGGGGATGGCGGTCTGTGGTGTCTCTTCCTGACCCTCTGCGCACTCTTTGCACTGCTGATGGTCATTCGAACCCAAAGCTGATTCTCACTCTGCTATCTCCTGGAATTTTACTACTATTCCCAAAACTACTGAGAGAAATCAGTACCAGCAAAATCAAAGAAAGAAAATCATGGGGGTGGAATGTCAGCCGTGATCAACATCCGGCCCCATGGGAAAAGCTAATGTACTATCTCCCATACAACCATGATTTAGTACAAAAAAAGAGTCCTTGCACTGAGCCTACAGGTCTTCCACTTTATCTTTTCATTCTTTCTACCATGCATCCCCCCGCAATATTCCAACATTCACTACATGTTGACAAGTAAACAGTAGTAATTCATGAATACGGGCTAGGATAACATAAAGGGAAAATGTCTCCCAACTACGACGTAGTTTCAGATGGAGCTTTGTCAAGAAGATGTCCCTCACATGTATCAAGAGCGATGCTTCTGCTGACATCACTGTGCCTAATGTTACACCCTGTTACTTGACAAGTAAGTCATTTCTTGGGGTCCTAAGGATAAACCTTCAAAGTATCTAGTGTCTGGGTACTGAGTAATTAATTATGTTGTAATTTACAAATATCCTTTTTGATTGAAAGCACGTGGAGTTATTTTTCCTGTTATTGAAGTGGATAGCTGTTTTACTGAATCACCTATTTTAATAGGGCAGATTTGGGTAAGCAGTTACTGTTAATGAGTCCAAACGATGTCAAGAAAACATGAAAAGGACTTGCAGTCAATAGCTGTTACTATTCATTTACAGATCCGGGTTACGAAACAAAACAAAATAAAAAGCAACAAAAAATGTTTTCAAGATCTCTGATCACAAAGAATTTCAATACTGTCGATGAAAAACAATTACTTTACCCCAATCTTTGTAACCATGTGAACTTAATGTACCACGTGAGAGTACACACTTTTAATTCAATTCAATTCAGCAGAAATGCATTGAGCATCTACTACATTCCAGACACTGTTAGAAGGAGAAGCCACATTTCCTTCTTAAGAGCTTATAAATGTCCTTTATTCCAGGAAAATTCCTATACAAAACAACTACTTATTATCTCTGTAGTGACTAGCTAGAAACTGAATGAGAATTCAGTGGAATTCTTTTTCTCCCAAAAAGAATATTCAAAAGAATTATATGGAATGATAAACACCAAATTTAGGACAGTGATTACCTCTGGCAGAGGGGAAGTAGATATGATCAAAGAAAGGAGACTTCGACTGTATTTACATGGCTTTATTTCTCAAGCTGAATGTACTCAGCTCTTTTGTACTTTTTTTTTATTGTACTGCTTTTACTGTATTTTTATACTTTTTTGTACGTCTTACATATACTATACTACATTTCAAATTACACGTATTACTTTTATGATAAAATTAACTCCTCTTCGTAAAAATCCTAAATGATTACCTACAAACGCATTCCCCACTCTACCTCATAAGACACTAAAAAGGGCTCCTTGGAATCAGGGGGCCTATGGCAAGTAAGTTTAGAAGATCATAATGATTTCAATGAGTTTTCTTTTTCTTTCTTTTTTTTTTTTTATACCTGTAGGAAAACTCTGAAGCTTTAATATGTCAGTAAATACCAAGTCTTAGTAAGTTATGTAATTCAATGCTTTTCAAGCTTTTGGGGGCCTAGAACTTTTTTCCTTCTGAATGTTCTTTCTTTTGAAATACTCATAACCATCTTGGGGAACCCTAGCGTTCCTTGCAACACAATCTGGAGAATGCTCTACAAAATAATCCATTTCGGGTACATATTGTACTTTACAGCCACCCCAACTATGACTGTCTCCAAACCAACGATGAACCTTCATGCCCACCTATCTTTGCCCACACAGTTCTTCCGGTCTGGATGCCTTCAAGTCCTGAGAAATTCTTGGTCGACCTTCAGCTTCCAGCTGAAATGGAATCTCTTCTTTGAAGCCTTCCCCTGGGGACCATTTCCTTTCTTCAGATGTAATAAATTACTCTTCTGGAAGCTTCTAGTGCTGTGCAGATATTTTCTGTACTGTATCACACACTGTGGCAGTAATTTATGCACGAGGCAGAGTGCCTAGATGGCAGAGACTGCACCCTTGCATCATGGTACTGTTCACACTGCCGGGCACAGAGCCAGAGCCAGACACGAAGTAGGTGCTCAAGCAATTATGTGTTAAATGGCCATAGAAGTGATGTCTCTGTGCATGACCTTAGTTAGCTTCCTCAGTTTCTCAGATAGTCCCAAGACATATTCGCAGCTTTTCAGTCTTGACTACCAAATGTGACACCAACAAGAATAGATACAAACCGATCCAAAGACTGAAAGAGAGACAAACTCTGAGGCAAAAACAAGAGGAGACAAAAGAGGGGGAGAGGAAGACTGACTGATGGATGGCTGACCAACAGATCACAAGCGCCCAGTCAAGAAACACGGAGACTGACCGAGAGAGTCAGAAATTGGATCTCAGAGCCATCATACGAGGTTGACGATTTTGGAAGACTCACTGTTGGTGGTCAACAGGGACTGGGGTTCACCCTGAACTATCACATCTGTCTGGGACCGCCTTCCTCTCATTTTCATCCTCTAAGCTAAACAACCCATCTTGGCCATCACAAAATTTGTATCATTTTAGCTGTGAGTTGCTCTATTCAGCAGAATTTTATTTGTTTTCCTTTCTCTTTATGAGAATCCCCCACTGGCATTGTAGATTGGTTATATGTTGGGTTCAAATAAAAATAATAATAATAATAAAAGCAAGCTGGCGATTTCCCTTCAATAGAATATGCTGCATATTTCATGAAATAGAAGCCAGAGGAGTTTTATGATTCCTGAACCAAAACCTTCCCACATCCAAGAACTAAGTGGAAGAAAAATACAAAGAGCATCTCACAGAAAAAGAAACCCAATCATTTGGGTTTGCTCTTCAACCTCACAGAAGTGTTCGAGTCATTAACTGACGTGTGTGTGTGTGTGTGTGTGTCTGTGTGTGTGTGTGTCTGTGTGTGTGTGTAACATATCCTGATATGCACTTCATTAACTGAAATCAGTGCTAGTTTTCATGGACATAAGTGTACTTAACCAGAAGAAGGGTTTTTTTTCCCACTGGACACTTTTTTTAGTACAGAACATCTAACTGGCTCCTGCTCTTAGTCTGGCAATACCTCCCCTTGCCTCAAGGTTTATTTGTACTCCAGGCTACTTCTCTATCCTGGTATAGGAGACAGTCTCATCCAGAGGAAAGAGCAATGGACAAGGAGCCCAAGAATTCTGGGTTTCCTCCAATGGTGTCTCTCAGCTGTAAAGCTGTGTGTTTCCTCCAACCTGATTTGTTTTCCAATCTGTAAATGGGGAGAGTTGACTATTCTATGACTAGAATCCAATCAATCAAACACTTTATTTTCCTCAAAACAGTTACTGAAATGGGCGATTCCATGGAGATTTTAGCATTATATGTACTTCCCAATTCCCTTCACAAAGGGTATCTAAAAAGAAGGTAAATATTCAAGGAAATATTTCCAATAAGCTAAAACACACAAAGCCTTTGCCTGAAATCTTGAACTGTATCTCTTTCTCCCTATCTTCCCGTTAGGAAAAAAATAAAAACAAAAACAGATACTGTTAGGATACTTAGGCCTCAGGATATCAATGACAGAGACCTTTTCATTATCAAAGGGAAGAATGTGGCTTTCATTTGAAGGATAACATTCCTAGCTAAATAGCATTACATACTACTGTTCTAAGCACTTAGTGTTAATTCCTATAATCCTCACAACAATCTTAGGTGGTGGGTACGTTGTTCTATTATAAAGGACACTAAGGCATGGAGAAGTTAGAGAGGTTGGTCAAAACCACACAGCTGGCAGGGCTGGAGGAAGTGGGGTCTGAACTCAGGCAGTCTAGCACCCAAGTCCAGACTTTTAACCACCTGTTATGCCACCTTTTAATTTTAAGAATCTCTGCTTATCACAGTTGGTAACAGACAACAGCAGTAATGCAATTTCTGCATACCTACTTAATGAATACTTCAACAGCAGAGACGGATGTGAACATACTGACCAATACCTGTTATGAAGTCGCTAGTGTTCAAAATGTCTACCACCAGCCCAATGCCCTGTTGATAACAGAACAACACTCATGTTGTGTTACCGCATCTGACCCTGGGCAAAATCTACAACTTGCTCCTGCAGGAAGTCTATTCCATTCTTCCTGTTAAGTTTTACAACCTCCTTGAGAGATAGCTGGGATCACCCCTCCACTCAGAGGCAGCAATGGTGAGGACAGACCCTGGAACCAGAAAGCTTGGATTTAAATCCTAGTTCTAAGAGCAACTGGGTGGCTCAGTTGGTTAAATGTCATCTCTTGATTTCTGCTCAGATCAGGATCTCAGGGTGTGAGACTGAGGCTCACGCTGGGCTCCGTGCTGAGAGTGGAGCCTGCTTAAGATTCACTCCTTCTCCCTCTTCCTCTGCCCCTCCCCGCTCCTATGCACTCTCTCTCTATAAAAAACAAACAAACAAACCCTAGTTCTATACCTTATTGGCTTTGTGACCTCTGACCAGTTACCAACTCTCTGCGGGCTGTTTGCTTATCAATCAAACAGGAATGAGAACACAACTCTCTGCCTCCTATGGTTATTTAAAGATTAAATAAACTAATTCATGCAAAGTGCTTAAAAGGGTACCTGACTCTTAGTAAGTGCTCCAAAAAGGTAAACTATTCTTCTTTTTATTAATAAGAGAGGTGACTTACCGAACATCAGTCAGAAAGTACCTGGATTCGATCCTGGCCTTCCAATTCCAAATATCCTCTCTCCTTAGCAGGACTCCATGCTATGACCAAAAGTTACCAATCCCCTGAGATCCTGTTATATGTCAAAGTGCCAGATGAGACAGTTTTCCCTATCAAATTTACTCAAAGAACATATGTGTAGATAATACCGTCCTTGTTTTGCAAATAATGAAACAGAGGTTCTGAGAGGTCAGGTGATTTATCCTCAATTACTTAACTTAACCAGTGCACATTCTTTGTCACAGTAAGCCCTAAACAACATTGAAAGTTCCTGACAACAGCCTTCAATGTATGCAACTTTTTTAAGTGCCATCTAAAAGACATAAACTGTGATTTTCTTGCTTTGTTAGCTTTATTAGCTTGAGAGAGGGATTAAATTCCTGCAAAAACCAAAATGTTTGACTTGAGTGAATTATCAAAATGAAATGCTGCTTCAATTAGATTCTTCATCTGCCTGCAGGGTGGCTCCAGGCATCCGAAAACCACCAAATGCAATTTTTAGGAAGGGCCCTATCAGGTACCAAGCCAAATCCCCCAAATGACTTTGGAGGGCAGAGGGGAGTGCGGACGCAGATTCCTCTCCGGCCTGGGGAGGAGAACAAGAACAATAAGTGATCTCGTCTCTTCCCCACAGCCTCCCACAATGGTGTGTCTTGCAAATGAAACATGCGGTGAAACAGCTTGCGAGATGAGCTTCATCAACAATAAGTAATTTTTATTCAGATTTTATTGTTGAATACAATGAACATGATTAAATGTTTCAGATATGCCTACTCAGACCTTAAGCGAACCACCAAGAAAAAAAAAAAAACCTAGTAAAAATCATCCTCTAAATCGGCTCTAGGAAGAGATTTAATTGCCAACTTGATGCTTAAAACTGAATTCCCACTTGATAGCCGCACTGCTCCCAAGACAGTAGCAACACGTTTGCACTTCCCACCTCGGCCTCTGCTCTCATCCCTGCGATCCCCTCAGCGTCGCCAAATAGTTACAATGTCAGTCTTTCAAATCACAGCATTTTGAACTCCCTAAACCTTTATGAGGGCCTCTGTGTATGGAAAAGAACAATAGCGCTTCAAAAGCTATGTCTGCGAGTTCTTCAATACTCCATTTGAATGCTGGGGTTTCAATCAAGGACATCAGCAGACAATTTCTGATTACTTAGAAGTTGACTCATACAGCTTTGATTAGGTTGCCCTTCTCAATAGGAAATCAAGAAAATCTCTGATCCCTTTCAGGTTCCAGAATTGTCACCAAGCCCTGTCAGGATAGGAAGTGAGAGAGATGGGGGAGGGGGGTGCTGTGGAGTGTTCCTACTCCGGCCCAGCTCTCTCCCCCCCCCCTCCCCCGCACATCTATCTTCCTGCTTGTACAATTCAGGGTTCCATCCAGAATCACTCATCGTTGAGATAATAAAAACAATGCGTGCTAATTCAGGGGGTGGGGATGGTTTATAATTTTACGGATTCCCTGAAGACCTATAATTGGCACATAAATGTACAAACGTGAACCGGATAATTAGGGGGTTCTGAACGTAAGCCACCTTTAATTTATATGATTACTTGAAAACATGTTAAGTGTTATGAAGTGTCAGCGGAACCCCCACAAGGCCTTTATCCAAAAACATCAACATTGTGAAAGTGCGTGAAACCGGCCAGCAGGAGGGGAGAGGAGGGCGGGAGACGCGATAGCAGATTCGCGCTCGGGTCCCGGAAACTCGCTGGAGCGGCGTTAGTAGCATCCATCTCGGAGGACTCGCTCGCCCGACCGCCCAACCGCCTGACCGCTAAGCTCCCGGGCAGCAAAAGGCACACTCGCTTCGGCAAGCTTTCCCCTCGCGGCTCTTTCTAATCGACCTAAGCCCAGTTGTGCGTCGGCCTCCAAATGCTCCCACAGGCACCGACCCATGCGGGCAAGCAACCACGCTCTCCGACACTCGCCCGAGCGCACGGATGCCCGCGCCGAGGCGCTCTCCGCTCCGCCCGCCGCCGCCGCTCCTTCAGCTACAGCCAGCGCTCGATCGCCAAGCGCCCCGGCCTCCCCACCCCCACTCCTTCAGACTCTCCCAGCCCAGGCGGAAGTGCCCAGGCAGACCCCCAACAATGAGGACTTGTGTGATGCAGTTGGGGGTGGCGAGTAGTTTAGAGTGAAACATACACAATCTGGCGGGTCCGGGAGCAAGCAACGCAGGAGCCAAGTGGCATCAGCCTCTCCAAGCAGCTTTCCCTCGTGCCGACTCGCTCTTCCCCCACCCCCGTCCGGTCACCAGCACCACCAAGGGGGAAAAAAAAAAAGGCGCTTTAAAAAGTGAAGAGAAAAGACGCGCCCTCCCACCAGGGGTCACAATAATACTCCGCGGGACGAAACCAGCCAGAGAAGGAAAGTCTCGGCTGCAGCAACCACCTCGTTTTAAAATTTACTTTGTACACTCATCCCACGGCCCCTTTCCGACGCGCGACACAACCTCCCCCCATCTCTGACTCCCTGCGTCCAGGTTCTCTCAGCGGTTGAGCCCTCCTGTTAGGGCTTCTTTATGAACCGAACCACGGGGATTTTAAAGTTTACCCAGTAGGGAATAAAACAAAAACAAAAAACCCTGAGCTCTGCTTCCCAGGCACAGCGTCGAGTCTGGAGAAGAAACCGTGAGGGGCGGGCCAGGGAGAAGAGGTATCGGGGCGGTTGGGAGCCTGGGAAATGGGACAGAGCGGGGAGCGGCAGAGAACTGAGTCGACGACAGAAGCAGGAAGGGCTGGGGTCCGGGGAGACGCGGGGTCCAGCTCTGAGGGTGTCTGCGAAAAGGCAGGGGTTAGTGGGAGAGACCCGCTTGTTCGACAGTTCGGGGCAGAGCCGTAGCTCTGCGGAGGAGTAGGGAAGAAGGTCCGGCCCGGGGACGCTGCTAGGAAGTCAGGGAGATGGGCTCGGGAGCACCGGGGAGGTTTTGGAGTGGAAGGGAGGGCTCAGGGGAGGATAGAGCTGGGATGGCTGCACGGAGGAGGGAGCAGGGGGTCTCGGAGAGGGACGAGTGTTTGGGGTGAGGACGTCTGGAGAGAAGACGCGCGTGGTCAGAAGTAAGGAGACTGAGGGTGGTGAGGGAGAGCCAGAAGGAAGGAGAGGTCGCTCCTTTCCCCCCAGCAAGAGGAGGGAGCGGGCGGAAAACTGCAGTCGCCATCCCCGCAACAACCCAGCCAAACTCCCACGACGGGCGCCCCAGGAACCCTCCTCCGCGCCTGGGGCCCCGGCGGAGCCGTCCGGCGCCGGGTCCCCTCCTCCCCCGGCACCTGCCCGCGCTGAACTCGGGGCTGCGATGGCCCCCGCAGCGCCTCACCTCCGCTCGCCGCGAGCATCCTCCTCCGCTGCCGCAGCCGCGCAGGAATCGGTTCCCCATGCCCGGCGGGCGGCGGCACTCAGGCGCGCTCTCCAGCCCGGGGAAGCCCCGGCGAGCGCCGCGCTCGGTCCATCCTCCCCGGGAGCCACGGGCCAGCGTCAGCGCAGGGGGAGGAGACCGCCCCGCGCGCAGCCCCGCCTCCTCCCGCGGCCCCCGCCCCGTCCGCCCCCGCGCCCGCCACGCGCCCCGCGGCGTAGCTCACCTGCCAGCTCACCTGCCAGCTTCCCGGCCGCCGCCTCCCTGCCGCCCCGCGGCGCGACCTTCGTCCGGGCCTCGCTGCTCCGGCTTCGGCTCCCGCTCCCGCCCCGGCGCTCTCCGCGCCGCCTGAGCGCGCTCCGAGAGCTTAGCCGAGTCGCGACGGCGACGGGGAGGAGGCAGAGGGAGCGAACGAGCGAGCGGGGGCGCCGCGGCTCGCGGTCGCGCCTCTGGAGCCCCTGCTCTCACTCCGCATCCCGGCGCGGACGGAGGCGAGCGGAGCCAGGGGCGTGGGGTGCCCGTCCCAGCCGCGTCGCGGGGAGCGCGTGAGGGAGAGAAGGGGTCAAAGCTCCCAGCCTCGGCTTTCACAAAGTAGCCAGTGGTTTTCGCCACCACCACCACCAGCAGCAGCAGCGGCGCCCTCCCGACCTCCCTCATTTTCCCCTGGGGTCGACTCTTTTGTCCAAGCCTCCAAACTTACGCACTCCCAAGTACAGAGTGCCCCCGGGGGCAAGCCAGGGGCGGGTTCGGCGAGGGCCCATTGCCCCCTCGCCCCTTCGCGGGAGGGGGCGCTAGCTCCCAGCGGCCAACGCTGGTTCGGCAGCCCTGCGTCTCCACTGAGGCTCCCCAGGAAAAACTGGGCAAGGGGAAGCGGGAAGGCTTGCGTCGGTTACGTTGCCCTCAGTCCTAGGAAGGGACTCACGCTCCTGAGGATATGCGGGCCCGTTCGCTCGCCCCACGCACGTTCTCAGGATGCTCGGGAGAAGGCAATCTGCAGGTTCGAGTCGAACACGCGACCTGCACGGAGAAGGCCCCAGCCAGGACACAGTTGCTCCCGCCCTGGGGCCCTAGTTTACAAAGCTGCCAAGTTGCAGAAAATACTGCGTTGGTCTGAAAATCTTCTACCCTGAGATTGGGTTCAACTCCAGTAAATGTCTGTCGTGGTATAACCTGTCTCCAGATGCCAGAATGCCGGATGTGGGAGAGGAAAAAATCAGATCAAGTGTTGCCGTTGGAGCACGGCCGAAAAAGGGAAGGAAGAAGCAGGCAACAGTTCCTCAAAAAGTTTATTTTTATCTTTTTAGGGACCACACTCCTGTCCTCCAGCTGTGTAATAATAAACCTAATGTGGCGGATTTGGGGTTTTTGTTTTTTGTTTTCCCCTCATAGCTTCTGTCACTCACCCATGAAAATTTAATGAAGCATTTAGGGTTATTACCCCGAGTCAATGGGCTAAAAATATTTAGCCTAATGCACTCCTTGTGGAGCCAATACGTCCATAGCTGGTACATACAAAGTCATCGAGAGACCCTCCCTTTCTGCACAAAATTCACGACCCATTAAACTTATTCCGTAATAACAGCTTCTGTACAAATGGAAGCCCAAGCAAAGGGAGGCTGTCATGCTCCTCCTGAAAAGATAGCAATTAACATAGAGACAAAAAAAATTGGTGAGGTCATTGGCAGGATGCAATCTTGGGAGAACGGTTGATCAGAGGAAACTCCCAGCAAGGTAGGAGGGAGGTGCCACCCTTGGTACCACTGTTTCTATCCACTTCTGGATGTGACCAGGACATCTAAAGGCAAGAACCAGGGAGAGGCTCAAGTCTCTCCAACTTTTCCGAAGTTCTAGGAAGTGGGAAGAGTTGCCACCAAAAGCTTATGATTCATTTAGTAGGAAGTTCAGGCTCACCAGGCAACTCTATTAAGATTACTAAAACACAGGGCACCTGGGTGGTTCAGTCATTAAGCGTCTGCCTTCGGCTCAGGGCATGATCCCAGGGTCCTGGGATTTCTGTTTTCAAATGGGGTTAGGATTACGGACTTTGAAGGGAATGCAGGAGACTGAGTTGGCCAAATAATAGAAATGGAAGAGGATTGTGTAAAACTCTCTATTCAATGTTGAACAAGGTCAACCATAGAGACTGGGCAAATTCCCATTACATCCAACAGGGGCAACAGGTGCAGCAGTTCCCAAGTCCAGGCTGGAAGAAAGTGGAATATATAGATGGTAACTGCCCACAAGCTGCTCACCAAGCACTTGGTGAAGACGCTAGTAGTCTTCTGGGTTAAACCAAACCAAGTCTTAAAGCACTATTTTAAGTTACTATGCTAAACATATCAAGAAAGAACACACCTAAAAGGGTATTGTTTTCTTTTCTTCTATTTTATTGACAATGTCCTTTCTACTGAGTGTGGCATAAAGAAAAAAATCAATAAACAATCCTTTACCATCTACTCTGAGAAACAGCAAAGTAATAAGAAGAACAGCAAAGATGTATGCATCGCTAATTATGTTCCAGGCACTGTTCTGGGTGTTTTCCATACATTAACTCATCTAATCTTCATGACAGCCCAGTGAGAGAAATATCCCTTTTAATGTGTACTGGATAGACTGTCAACGTTGGAATCTGATGGGCCTGAATCATCTTTGATAAGTTACTCACCTTTCTGCACTTCAACATTCTCCATTCTACGATGGTAATACCTGCTTCATGAGATTGCTGTAGGTTAGATAATGCAGTGGACATGGCTAGCACTAAAGAAACGGCCTGGTAAACATCGGTTCTCCTTCTAGAATAGTGCCAAAATAGTACATTTTAAATCAACAAGCATTTATGGCGTTCCTTTTATATATCGGGCCCTGTGCTAGGCAATGGGAATGACAATAAATCAGAACAGACGCTGCCTTTTAGGAGCTGTGAGTCAACTGAATTAAAACCCAAGGGCATGGGCAGGTGGATGGGCGCACAGGAGTTTTATTGAACTTCACATAATTCATCCCGATGCACCTGATTCTCAGGTTATGCAGAGGGGCAGCCTGTATGAGTCCTGTTTAAAATTGACCCATGATTAAAAGTAAAACAAAATGTCAGAAATCATAAATTCAATTAGCAGTAATTATTCCCCCAATGAAAGGAATGGAAAGTAGCTCATTTTTTGTATTATATATTATTTAAAACTCAGTTTATTCCTATATTTTTTCCAATAAATAAATATATTTGTGCCATAAGCTCTGGGAGTTTCAAACACAAATTATTACATAGCCATTGTTTATCAAATAGTTCCTAGTGCTTGCATATGCCAGGTATATGCTAATATTTCTATACACATAAAGCTCTCAAATTAATAAAATTTTGAATAATGTTCAGTAGGAACATTTCCACCCAGCTTACTAGAGACATCATGTGTTCAAATATACTAGCATATAGAATGCACAAAATTTCAAAGGTTAATACCTAAAGTATATAAGCCTCGCACAGGCCCTTTCGTTCAAGTTCATGTTAACATTCGGATTCTATTCCTTTATTCAAAAAGTGTTTGCTGATTGTCTACACTATACCAGGCATAATGCTCGGCATTGGCAAAGAAAGAAAACAAAAAGAAAAAAAACAAAAACAAAACTTACTCCCAAGCAATTCAGAGGCACATGAAGGCCATACATCATTATGTTGCATTCCAATACATGCTATGGTAGTGGTAAGTACAGCATGCTAGGGGGACAGCAGATAGGGGCATTTAACACAGAGTGGGATGTTAGAAAGACTTCATGAAGGAAGTGATTCATCTCGAAAGATAACCAAATAACCAAATGAAGCAGGGAAAGGTATTTCAGGCCAAGAAAAGAGAAGGTGCAAATTCTTTCAGGGGGGTGGAGGGGAGTGGATATCGTTGACTATATATAGGGAAGCAACATAAACAAATTTTAAAGGGTCTTGTTTGCCATATTCAGGACTTTGGAATTTACTGTGAAAGAGATCAGAGTTTTTTAAAAAGCAGGAATCAATATTTTGCAGACCTTACATTAGCCACATTGCAGATACGTTTCTTCTATGCCCTGTACTCAAGTAAGATGCTATTTCTCTTCTGAGGTTAAAAAAGAAAAGAAATTTCTATAAGCCTTCATCAAAACAGAAGGTCCCTTTTTTTATGATGCTGGCCTTTCTTGATTCCAGGGAAAGGTTGTGTGGCAGTATTATTATTAAACTTGACTCTGGTTTACGGTTGCTATAAATAGCCCTTCTTTTATTTTTTCAAGGAGGGGGTGGAGGAGGCTAGCAACACTGCAATTGTATTTATGCCACCAATCTGCTCTTTTTAGCTAAATGCACAGTAGAAACAAAGCAGAGAGCTAAAACGATCATCAAAAGGCTCTTAAGTTCCAATACAAACCCCAATTTTTTTTTCCACTCATATAGTGGAGCTTAAGATGATGTTAGTGCTTGAAAACAGGAGACTAGAAGCTATCAGAAAGACCAAGTTTCCCGTGCCTAGGGAGTACGAGAACAGGGAAAAATCAGAATGCCATAGGATACAGTGTCATGTTTTCTATGGCTACTATGTTCAAGTTAGGACAGATATTTGGTTTTTTGCCTCTCTGCTCCCGTTCCTCCTTCATTTGTAAACACCACTCAGATTTGGAAACACCATTTCCCCCATTCAATGATTTTGTTTCCATTTAGATTTGGTAAAGTTGACCCAACTCCCAGCTCCAGGGATCGACAGGAGCAACACATCCATTGGCCACAATTCAGGAATGGTCCAATAGACCCGTGTACTTTTGCTAGAGCAACTAGGGAAAATGCTTTCTCCTTACCACTGGCCCAGAAAACAGAGAGATCGTAAGCTGGTAGCTGTAAGAACCCATTCCATAAGAAAAGCCTTCAGAAATCAAGGAAATACAAATCAAAACCACAATGAGATACCACCTCACACGGGTCAGAATGGCTAAAATGAACAACTCAGGAAACAACAGGTGTTGGCGAGGATGTGGAGAAAGGGGAACCCTGTTACACTGTTGGTAGGACTGCAAACTGGTGCAGCCACTCTGGAAAACAGTAGGAGGTTCCTCAGGAAATTAAAAATAGAGCTACACTACAACCCAGAAATTACACTACTAGGTATTTATCTGAAGGATATAAACATAGTGATTCGAAGGGGCACATGCACCCCAATGTTTATAGCAGCAATGTCCATAAGGGCCAAAATATCCAGAGAGCCCAGATGTCCATCGACAGATGAATGAATAAAGAAGATGTGGTGTGTATATATATATAATGGAATATTACTCAGCCATCAAAAAGAATGAAATCTTGCCGTTTGCAACGACATGGATGGAACTAGAGGATATTATGCTAAGCAAAAGAAATCAGTCAGAGAAAGACAAATACCATATGACTTCACTCGTACGTGGAATTTAAGAAACAAAACAGATGAACATAGGGGAAGGGAAGGAAAAATAAAATGAAAATAGAGAGGAAGGCAAACCGTAAGAGACTCTGAACTCTAGGAAACAAACTGAGGATTTCTGGAGGGAAAGTTGGGGGGGGTGGGGGGGGAGGGAGAATTGGGTGATGGGCATTAAGGAGGACACGTGATGTAATGAGCACTGGGTGTTCCATGCAACTGACAAATCACTAAATTCTAACCTGGTAACTGGTGATACAATGTATGTGAACTAAATTGAATTTAAATAAAGAATTAAAAAAAAGAAAATCCTTCAGAGAGTAAAACGAACAGAGAAGAAAACAGACTAAGAGGTGAGAAAATAGAGATGTATGAGGAAACTCAAAGAATGTTGGTTTAGTCATGCTTGAAGCTAACCACCATCCCCCCCCCCCCCCCCCCCCCCCCGCAGATTTTTCAATATGAGCCAAAATATTCCCTCTATTACTTAAGCAGGTTTGGGTTAGGTGTTTTTTTTTCCCACTTTTGACCAAAAGAATTCTAATATACCATGTATTGTTATGAACTTTCTATACATTAATCCAATTTAATACTTAAAGAACCCCAAAAAACTATTTGTATATTTTTATACTTAGCCTTGTTCTGAGGAAAACATGAATTCACATTTTATAGGTTAAAATAAACTCAGTTTAAATATCTTACCCAAAGTTACACAGTCAGACCAACAGAAAATGAAAAATTTAAATGCTATTTATAAGAGCATGTCACAAAGTAGGAGTAGATTGACAAAAGTCATGCAAGATTTCTGCCCAAAACTTACAAAATTTTAAGGGCAATAGTTAAAGAAGACCCAAATAAATGGAGAACCTTACCATATTCATGCTTTGGAAAACTCAATGTTGATGTCAATTCTCCCCAGATTTAACTATACGTTTAGTACAAACCCAATAAAAATGCCACCACATTTTTTCAAGAAATTGACAAGCTAATTCTAAAATGTATGTAAGAATGCAAAGGAACTTAGAATAGCCAAAACAATCCTGAGAAAGAAGGGCAAAATTAGAAAGCTTATCCTATCCGATTTCAAGACTTACTATAAACCTACAATAATCGAGACAGTACAGTCTTAGCATTCAGGATAGATAAAGTGATCAATGGAACAGACTAGAGAATCCAGAAATAGAACAACATATATGTAGTCAATTGATTTTTTTTTTTTTACAAAGGTGCCAGTGCAATTTATTGAGGAAAGAAAAGTCTTTAAAGTATGGTATCGGAACAAATAGACAAACATATGGAAAAAAATAACCTCTATCCTTTCCTTCCACCATATATAGAACAATATACAATCACTAAAATAGTAAAGATTCTAGAAAAGAACTATAGAGAGGATCCTCCTGATTTAGAGGTATGCACAGATCTCTTAGACAAAAAAATCATTGAACATAAAAGAAAATATAATTAATTAGACTTTATCAAAATTTAAAACATGTGATGATCATAAGACAGCATTAAGGAAATTAATGGTAAACCACAAGCCCAGAGAGAATATTCAAAATACATACCTGACAAAGGGCTTAAATCCAGAAAATATAAACAACCCCTATTAATTAATAATAAAAAGATAAGCAACCTAATCAAAATGGAAAAAACACTTGAACAGACACTTTACCAAAAAAAAAAAAAGAAAGATATATTGAATAGCCAATAGGCACATGAGAAGGTGTGTGACATCTTTGATCATAAAGAATATGCAAATAAACCATAATGAGATATCGCTTCACACCCAGTAGAACGGCTAAAATTTTGGAAGCCTGACAACATTCGACTGGTGAGGATGTAGAACTCCCATGTTTCCAGTGAAAGTGTACAATGGTGTCACCGTGTTGGAAAACTAGCCAGCACTTTCTTATCAAGTTAAGCATACATCTATTCTTTGGACATTTATAGGTGTTCCACTCCTAAGGATTTACCCCTGATAAATAAAACAAGTACACACACACACACACACACACACGTAATGCACACACATACACACAAACATATATATATATTAGAAGGTCTATAGCATCTTTACTTGTAATAGGTCAAACTGGAAACAACACAAATGTCTTTCCACAGGAGGATGGATAAATAAGTTGTGGATTGGTCATACAGTGGAATACTGCTACGCAAGAAACAGAATTACCTACTCAAGAGTACAGCAACATGGATAAATCTTTTAAAAATATTGAATGAAAGAAACCAGACACCTAAAAGAACATTATTATGATTCCTTCTACGTGAAAATAAAGAATAGGCAAATTAAATCTATGATGAGAAAAATCAGAACACTGGTTGCCTCTGTGGAAGGGGGTTGTTTGGAAAGGGGCACAAGGTACTTTCTGGAATAATGGAATATACTCTATCTTTAATGTAGTGTTGGTTATATAGGCAAATACATTGACCAAAACCGGCCAAACTACTCTTAAGATCTATGCATTTCAATATATATTTATTTCATGTTACTTTCAAAAATGTTAGAAGAGCAAGTGCAGAGGAAGTGGAGCAGCCAATCAGAGCCCACAATCAGAACCACTCCATATGTGGCCCAACGCAGATATCTGTGCTAATGTTGCAAGTTCTAAATGAAATGTTACACTCTCAACAAAAAGAGTGCTCTAGGTTATGTTACCAAAGCGATATGTGTGTGTGTGTGTGTGTGTGTGTGTGTGTGTGTGTGTGTGTGTTTAAAGTATCCTTTAAAATACAATAATGCAAGAATGGTCAGGCCAAAATAGAGTACCCCTCACAAAACAAAAGTACTGTCCAGCAATGCTGTGGGTGTCACCAGAAGGTAAAGAATTTCCTGGCACCGGAGCTAATCAACTATAGGTTGGATGATGGCTTAGCAGAAATTGGATAGACAAATTCAAGCTCCAGGTTGTGGAAGTGAATGGAGGAATGGAATCCTGAGCAATAAGACCTTTACGTTCTCCTTCGAAACCCCAAAAGATTATGATTCCCTGGAGAGTTTTTCTCAAAAAGCTCTGAAACCACAGTTATACTTCAAATGGTTTTCTCCCCTGTCCCAGAAAGCCAGTAAGAGGCTATATAAAACTCTATACTGGGAGGTCTAGGCTGTGTGGTTGAATTTGTATGAAAACCTCACAAGGAAAAAGTCACCACTCTTTCCTGGAAATGTACTGATGCAAATCACACTTTATAAAATATTTTTTTTAAATAAAAAGAATGTAATTGCTCACTGAATTGTAATATGAATGCAAATTAACTTACTGTAATTATACTGTGCAATTTTCTACTTTAAAAACTTAGAAAATGGAAGAGACCTGATAAGTAATTTGAACTGTAATTCTTCATTGTGTTCCTTCATTATGCAATGGTTACCATAAGCAATTTGCTCTGTTTTAATGTAAAATGTTTTTCCTTCATACCTTTACATTGGCAGGACTCAAATGAGACCATTCAGTATATACAGATACCCGTTTTTCCCCCACAAGTACACAGTAGAAATAATCGAGATAAAATTAATACAGCACAAGGGAATTTGCGAAAGATTCTTAATATATTTTCACTTTGGAACCTTTAGCACTTTAAGTGTCTCTCCATGCTATGTCCTCAACGTGTTTTAAATAATCAGGGAATTCCTAACCAAATAGCAGTCAGATGATCAGCATTCATGCTTTAATGGCAAGGCTTTGGTATAGAAATAAAGAAAATGGGTTTAGTCTCATCTCTGCCACTAATTAATTGTGTGACCTTCCTCATGCTGGCCCTCATTTTGCTCATATGTAAATCAGAAGGTTGGGCTAGGTGATTTCCAGCTTCTACCTAGCTCTTACAATCTCAGATGGCTCTGTAGTCATTCTTTGCTTTGCATTGTTTAAGCAACATGAGTGACAGTAAATGAATTTCTTATTTAGACTTAATGACTGTCTGAATGAACCACAAGCCCTCTGGTGCAGTCATTCATTGCTGAAGGATGTCTAACGCAAAGATCATCTGTGATGATGCAAATGTAAAAAAATAATAATTACCTGTTTTCATGCTAATAATAATTTGCATGTGTAGTTCCCTCAGTGTGGTTCCTGTTATCTGCAAGGCGAAAAGACAGAGAGCTGGGGATCTCATTAAGCAGCAGCACACTGTAGTGGAAAGAGAGGTCGGTAAAGCTTGGAATCATGAGACTTTGGTTTGGCATTTCCTTGGGCTAATAACCATACTAGGCTTCAGGAATTTCATCTCTTAGACTGGATGCCCTCAACTACTTTCCTGGATGTTGTTAAGATTAAGCACATAATGAATGGGAAAGTCATTTGGTCACCTGTATTTGTAAATGTCTCATTTAATCCCCTCAGCAACCCTGTGAAGTAGGTGCTCCCCTTATCTCTACTTTCCAGCACATGTACACATACACACGCTCACACATATACCACACACACACAGACACCACACATACACTCACACATATACCACACACACACCACACATACACACACTCACACATACACCACACACATACACCACACACATACACCACACATACACACACTCACACATACACCACACACACACCACATACACACACTCACACATACACACACACACCACACATACACATACTCACACATACACCACACACACACACCACCACACACACACTCACACATACACACACACACACATACACCACACACACACCACACATACACACACTCACACATACACCACACACATACACCACACATACACACACACAAACACATACACATACACCACACACACACACCACACATACACACACTCACACATACACTCACACACACACCACACATACACTCACACATACACACACACATACACCACACACACACACACTCACACATACACCACACACACACCACATACACACACTCACACATACACACACACACCACACATACACATACTCACATATACACCACACACATACACCACACATACACACACTCACACATACACATACTCACACATACACCACACACACACACCACCACACACACACCACACATACACATACTCACACATACACCACACACATACACCACACATACACACACTCACACATACACACAGTCACATACACACACTCACACATACACCACACATACACTCACACATACACCACACACATACGCCATACATACACACACACAAACACATACTCACACATACACCACACACACACACCACCACACACACACTCACACATACACACACACATACACCACACACACACCACACATACACATACTCACACATACACCACACACATACACCACACACACACACCACACATATACACCACACATACACACACTCACACATACACACAGTCACATACACACACTCACACATACACCACACATACACTCACACATACACCACACACATACGCCATACATACACACACACATACTCACACATACACCACACACACACACCACTACACACACACACACTCACACATACACACACTCATACATACACCACACACATACACCACACACACACACCACACATACACACCACACATACACACACTCACACATACACACACTCATACATACACCATACACATACACCACACACACACACCACACATACACATACTCACACATACACCACACACACCACCACACACACACCACACATACACACACTCACACATACACACACACATACAATACTCACACATACACCACACACACACACCACACATACACATACTCACACATACACATACTCACACAAACCACTACACACACACCACACATACACACACACATACACACACTCATACATACACCACACACATACACCACACACACACCACACATACACATACTCACACATACACCACACACACCACCACACACACACTCACACATACACACACGACACACATACACACACGACACACATACACCACACACACACCACACATACACACACTCACACATACACATACATATACACATACACCACACACACACACCACCACACACACACCACACATACACACATACACTCACACATACACCACACACACCACACATACACACACTCACACATACACTCACACATACAGACACTCATACATACACCACACACATACACCACACACACACACCACACACAAATATACACTCACGCATACACCACCACACACATATACACCACACACACACACCACCACACACACATATATACACTCACATATACACCACCAAACACACATATACCACACACACACCACCACTTACACCACCACACACACATATATACACTCACACATACACCATACACATGCCCCAGAAGTAAAACAACTTGTTCAGGGTCACACAGCCCTTGACACTTGTCTGTCCTGTCTATCCAGAAGGGATAGTAATATCACTTCACTTCTGAATTCTCATATCCAGGTAAATTTTTTTGTCTCAACAAGTATGATCTTCTTAGAGAAAGGGAGTTATTTCATCTTTGTTAAAACCAACGGTACTATGAGCCTCTACTCCTCAACTATACAATGGCAATAATAGTACCAGTTTCTCTAAAGGATACTCTTCAGTTCCCTCTTCGGCTCTCATCCCACCCACACCCAGCCCATTTCTCCCTTTCTAAAAACCCAGTTCCAATGTTGAGAAGCATGTGATTTCTCAGAAGCTGTCTTCACCCTCAGCTCTGGATCGGAGCACGTGACCTAAGCTAAGCCAGTCAGCAGACTCCATCCACCTGACCAGCATGGTTGATTCAGGGCTTGGCAGAAAACCTGTCCAATCAGACTTCTGCTGGAAAACTGAGACAAAAAACATATCCTGTGGACCAGAAAGCAGCAGTGTAGACTCCTAAAGGGAACGGGTCTTATGCTAAAGCTGGATCCAAAGAGGTCAAAGCAGAGAGACCAAAAGAACTCATCCTCTCACATCATGGAGTCACTGTCTAAAGTCAGCATCGCATGAACAATAACATGAGCCACTGTATCCTTTTGATCATCTAAGCCAGCATCGCTTATAGTTTCTGTTACTTCTGCCCAAACCATGCCATCAATGTAATGAAGTCATGAATGAGAGATTGCAAAGGCTACACAATCATAAAATTCAGTAATGGTGATTATGACAACAATGACATGATGACCGAGTGAAGGAGAGCAATACCTTTCAACAAACATGGCTCTGGAATTTCACATAGATCAGAAATTTCCTTCAGTGGTTAAAGTGAGTTCATTTTTCTGTGTTTCATCTAGATTCATTTTATAATCTTCTAGCAGCATCCTCTTATATATCTCCGATCAAACCACAAAGAGGATGGATCTTTTCCTGACCGTGCCTTCTACGTGCTTGCCTCCATTCCTTCCCTCAGGCTATTTCCTCCTCCAGGATTACTTTTCCCCATTCCCATGTACTGAAGTCCTTCCCAATGTGTAGAACCTAGTTTAAATGAAGCCCCCCCCCATCATTCTCTCTTTCTGCTTCCTTTATATGTTGTGCCTACTTAAAATCCTGATCCCTACCATGTGTTGGAGCCATTTTTCACACGTCTGGATCCCCTATAAGGACTATAATCTCTTAGAGTAGAGGCTAAGCTCCTTATAAACAGCAGAGAGAAAGAGATGTATGTGACACCTGTCACTGCACTAATTTCAAGGGTGATTCAGCTGATGTGGTGGTAATTCCACCAATGATCAGTCATCAATCAAAAGCATATAAGGAGCACCTTATGAAGAGATGGAAAGTCTTCATAATTAGGAATGCTTAGACTTCAATCTAACTGGGAGTTATGAAAAAAGACAGGATAGTGGAAGGAAGGAAGGAAGGAAGGAAGGAAGGAAGGAAGGAAGGAAGGACGGAAGGAAGGAAGGAATGGAGGAACCCCAGTCTGGTTCCAGGTGCTATCACTTGTTCTCTCATCTGCATTATTGAATCACATTATGAATCCCTTTATTATGGGCATTTGTTTAATGCCTGTCCCACCAACAGACTGAAAGCCATCACTTCAGCTTCCCTGTGCCTCATTTTCTATAGCCAGATCTTTCTCCAACCGTGTCAATGTAACATTTTAAAAACATAATTCACATATTCTCACTTAAAACACATCAATGATTCCTCATTGTACTTCAGTTTCCAAAAGTCTCGATAAAGGCTTTCAAATCCCTCCATGATCTGACCCAGCCTCAACTTACTCCGCTCTCCCCCTGCTCGTTATATTCCAGCCACAGCGGCCTTCATGCCCTTCTACACACCCCCATATCAAGGCCTTTGCAAGTAATGTTTTATCTGCTTGGAATGGTATCTCCCCATGTCTCCAGCAGCTTCAGCCCAGGCCCCAGCTCCTATACGTTCACTGGTGCTAGCTTCACTGTCACTTGTTTAGAGGTCTGACCTTACTCCCAGCCTTAAGGAGTTTCCTCGGTTAAAATCTTTCAAGGCACCTGTAATTTCCCTTCACAGACCTAATTACAATTTAAAACTGTCTATGTATAACAATATGTAAAATATAATTTCATTTTATATTTTGGCTTAATGTCTATTTCCCCTCGTAGACTATAAGCTCCACAAGGGCAGAGCGATGATTTTGTTTGTTTGTTTGTTTGTTGTTTTTGTGTTTGGTCACTGTAGTAGGTTGGATGGTGGCTCCCCAAGATATGTGTCCATGGCTTAATCCCCAAAATCTATTTGGAAAGAATCTTTGCTGTCTTTGCTTCTCAAGTTAGGATGTTGAGATGAGAAGATAATCCAGGTTGGGGCACCTGGGTGGCTCAGTAGGTTAGGTGTCTGACTCTTGATTTCAGCTCAGGTCATGATCTCAGGGTTGTAAGATCGAGCCCTGTTAGCTCTATGCTAACAGGAGTCTGCTTCTTTCCTTCTCTCTGCCCCTTCCCCTGCTTGTGCTCATTATTTATCTCTCTCAAATACATAAATTAATAAATCTTTTTTTAAAAAAGACAGTCCAGGATTATACAGGTGGGTCCTAAATCAAATTAAAAATATCCTTATAAGACACACACAAGGGAGACAGAGAAAAGGAGGCAGTGTGACCACAAGGACAGAGATTGGAGTGATGTAGCAATAAGCCAAGGAACAGCTGATGGCAGAAGAAACTGGAAGAGGCAAGGAATGGATTCTTCCCGAAAGACCCTGTAGGGAGCCCAGCTGTGTGGACACCTCGACGCTGGACTTGGGCCTCCAGAATTACAAGAGAATAAATACCTGCTGTTCTAAGTCACTACATTTGTGGCAATTTGTTAGAGCAGCTCCAGGACACTAAAACAGTCACCTATGTATTTCTGTACTAGTTACATCACTGAGTGCTGATCAGTGATTGCACGCTGAGCGAACAAGTGAGCATTCATAGAGCAAAAGTTATACACGTCCATCCTCGTATACCAGATCTTTCCACAGTGAACAGAGCACGCCAGGTCTTCAAATTATTTATTAGATTTCATTTAATTTGAATTCATTTTATAGAAAATACAGGCATATGAAATTTTTATTTATTTTTATTTATTTATTTATTTATTTTAATAATGATTTTTTATTATATTATGTTAGTCACCATACAGTACATCCCCGGTTTTCGATGTAAGGCTCGATGATTCATTAGTTGTGTATAACACCCAGTGCACCATGCAATATGTGCCCTCCTTACTACCCATCACCGGTCTATCCCATTCCCCCACCCCCCTCCCCTCTGTAGCCCTCAGTTTGTTTCTCATAGTCCATAGTCTCTCATGTTGGCATATGAAATTTTTAAAGCTTAAATATGCGAAAGAAACTTAAAGATTTAACGAAGCAATGTTCTCTTTTATAAATGAGAACTATAGAATGGAGAAAGGTTATCTGACTTACCTAAGATCACACGGCAGGCTCAGGCTGAGGGAAATTGCATTTATTTCTATAATTCCTATGCCAACATCTACTAGAGTATCCTCCCTAAGTACAATTGCATTATTCTAATTAAAATCATTTGATATGTTGCTGCTGTCTTTAGTCAAAGACTCAGGCATTCATTGTCATTAAACTAGTTAGTATGTGTAGGTCTGCACTGATAATGAAATAAATATTGAACTAAATCCCAAGAACTGCAAGATAAAAATTTTATCCATTCAAATTCCAAGAAATCCAAGAGGGAATATCAACATTAGATAGACATTTACTATTACATTTTACTTGATTTAATTATGATTTCATTATTGGTATTCAAATATTTAAGCAGCTTATCAGGCATTATCTCTTCATTTAAGAATTTACCCCAAAAATATATTAAAATGCATAGAGTAAACCAACTCACTTCAGTACTAAGGTCTTCCCCCACTTAATTTCTGACTTAGGGATAACTTCACTTGAGAAGTATCTAATGGTTATGGCTTAAATTGAATGCTTTCCCATATATTACCTGTGCATGGCAGAAAAGACTACATATGATTCTGTCAATACAAAAGGAGTATCTTGAATCAATCCTTCTTTCCTTCCTCTTCCTCTATGTGGAAACACAATAGAGGTCTGGAAATCAGAATTGCTGTGTTTATTTCATATTAATTGTATGATCTTGGGCAACTGACATGACCTTTTGGGAATCACTCACCCATTCACCTATCCAGCTACTCGGGCACTAATTCCATAACTACTGATGCCGCCCTACATCATCTGATTCCCAAACACATGTTCTTTTTTGTCATTGTGTCCCCATTCCTCCGGGTAGATGTGCCATGAATACCTCTCTATACCTGTCAACAAAATGAACTGCATAATGATTGTTAGAATCTGGTGTGTTCTTTCCTTTGGATTTACTATATGTGACTAGATTTGGAGAATCCAGTCATAGTTGGGAGGAATCCCCTAAGGTCATTTAGTGAAGTCCCCCACTGCAGATCAATTTTTAATTATGCATACCTATGTAAGTTCTAACCATTATACTTTTAAGTATCCATGGGACTGGAGCCTGCAAAATCTCCCCTGGAATTTATTCCTCTGAATAACCATGCCTGGTTCCATTTATAAAGTCCGTACTTTTATCATTCGTATGTTCATTTGTCAAAAAACAAAACAAAACCCAAGTATTTTCTCTCTGAATGATGCACTGTGCTAGGCGGTGATGATAGAGAAATGAAAGACTAGTTCTATTCCAAATTAACCCAGAATAATGGGAGAGAAAGATAAGTAAACAGGTAGTTTCTTAAAATCTTGCCCTAAGTGGGCATGGCAGGCTCAGTTGGTGGAACATGTGACTCTTGATCTCAGGGTCATGAGTTCAAGCCCTACATTGGGTATAGAGATCACTTGAATAAATAAACTCAAAAAGTAAATAAATAAAATAGAGCCCTAAGTACTATAGCACAGGTAAGTACTGAGTGCTTTAAATGCCTTCCCTCCTCCCCAGAGAGAGGTATTTAGAGGTGGGGAAGACTTTGTGAGTCCAGTAGGACAAAGGTCATCTCAGCCCTTAGCCACTCAACCCACCAGATTCTTCACTATTCAGAGGTTTTCTCCAACTAATTCCTTTCCAGTGACACTGATCACCCTGTTAAGATTCTCAGAGAAGTTCCAAAGAGAGAAATCCTTGTGAAGATTTACCTCTCTCTGGGCAACCATGCGGCTACTGCCCAGATGAGAGACAACTCTTGCATCTTTATTTGTGCTCACACTTGGACTCAGTTTGCTACTGCCTCGGTATATTTCACTAGTTTTTAGGGGGAGATTTACTCCATCTTTGAGCTTTCTTTTCAGAGAGGTCAATAAAGAAGCAGCTTCCCAGAGAAAAATACCGTATGATGGTTACATAATGTGAAACCCAGGTCTGATTACACCAGGCCCTTCCTTGAAATCATTTGACAGCTCTCCAGGGCCTGAAGGAGAAAATCCGGTGTCTTTAATGTGGCGTATGAGACCTCCGTGGTGAGCACGTGTGCACACTGCAGCATCTCTTATCGAGAGGACCCCGCACATCAGAGGCCACCAGGCAGAAGCCCTTCAGGTTGTGGCCAGAGGAGTCCTTGCAGGGGTCAGTGGAGAAGTGATAAGAACTTATCTACATTTTTGGAAGTTTGTTCTACATTCTCTGAATGAAGCAACGATTGAAGCAAAATCTATGTATAGCTCAACTTGCTTCCTTAATACTCTTGGGGAATGAGACAGACTACCAATTAGGAAGCAAAAAACAAGGAAAGAAAATAAGTAACAAAAAATATCCATATAGCACTTTGTTCAAAAAACACCAAAGAGGATTCCAGGATATTTCCTATTACTTCTGTAAAGATGTCAATCTGAAGGTCTGTGGTCAGTATCCTGAGTTACCCCAGTGACAACCCATTACGTATTTTCTTGACAAATCCTAAATTGGCCAATAGTTTGTAAACACAGCCCTCTCTCTGTCCCAGCCATTGCGTACAGGTGCACCCGGGTGAATATATGAATTATTGTAAGTGCTTAGTTATTGCCATACTTTTCTGCACCTACTTACGAAGTGTGCCTTGAATTCAGGGGTTGATATCACTTTTTTTCTTTCTGAAAAAAAATAAAATACAAAACACAAAAAACTCAAACCAGTTAAAGAAATGACACAACTACTTTTCTCCATGAGGCAATAAACTAGTTATATGAAAAACACCCTCCAGCAACTTGAAGAGTTAGAGTCAAAATAACCCAGCCTGTAACTAATAACATTTGAGTGTTGTATAATTATATTAAAAAATAATCACTGGATTTGTCTCCTCTGATGAATTAACTCACTCAATAGATATTTACTGAGCATCTATTAGACACAACAAAGACACACTGCTGTCTAAGAAATAGATATCATCCTTGCCCTCAAGGTGCAGAGTATTCCCATTCATTCTGAGGGCTTGGTTGCAAAAAGTCAAAACCAATACAGGACACGATTTGATCTGTCTTATTCCTTCATGCTGTCAAGCCAACTCCTCAGACACACACATACAAACACACACACACACTACATTGAAAACACTGATGAAGAATTGGCCTCCCACTGTTATTGACCCCAGTTCTAAATCACTAAGTGTCATGTACTTGATGCTCCCAATTTTGATTCTGTCCTTATTTTCCTACTTCTGTCCAGAAGGCTCATTTTTTCATAGGAACTTCTTTTTCTCAACCTCTGACTACGATTTTGATTCCTCCGGAGCAACAGCAGCTCCCCTTGTCTTGGATAAACATTTTGCCGTCTGATGTGGGGTCCAGAGGCCTTGGTGGGTTCAGGAGGGAGGGGACAACTCTCTCCCCACCACCCGGTTATAACAAGTCCTCCTCTAACAGCCCAACATAACCCTGCATTTCAAGGCAGCAATGTGTACAGGTAAGAAAAATGATCAGCTGTGAACCCTAAGTCAGGACTCTACTTTCCTGTGGCAGTATAAGAACACCAAGTATCACATTAAAATCATGAGCAAGAGCAATCCCTACTGCCACCATGTCAGCTGGAGTCCCCAACCCCTTCTTTACCTGATTGCATAAACGGCTCCCAGGCAGAGGGTGGATTATTTAGGTGCCTTAAGAGATTCTTTTTCAATCTGACTGATGGCTGTGAAACTCTTTTCAAACATGTCATTGAGTGTCTCTTTTTTTTTTTTTTTACTCAGCTTATGAAAATGTGATATATTTGACACGACTTGCTGTATCTGTTAGGTTGATTTTATTGATTCTAGAATTATTTAGTGTTAAATATATGACAGGCTTTGTAGAGAACCACTGAGAATACAAAAGCCAACTAGACAGCCGTGATCCCCTCCTTTAGGAAGCTTACCATCCTGTGGTAAAAGACATTTTATACACTAGGTTCATGGATCTATCCCAGGCAGTGTTTCACTAGGCGCTTCTAGTAGAGGTCCCTAAACACAAACTGTTAAAGCTCCTTATACTCCTGAAATTCTTTCAATAAGAGAAACATGTTTGTGGGGCACCTGGGTGGCTCAGTCAGTTAAGCATCTGCCTTCGGGTCAGGTCATGATCCCAGTGTCCTGGGATCAAGCCCCATTCTGGGCTCCCTGCTTGGCGGGGAGTCTGCTTCTCCCTCTCCTTCTGCCACTCCCCCTGCTTGTGTTCTCTCTCTCTCTCTGTCAAATAAATAAATAAATAAATAAATAAATAAATAAATAAATAAATAACTTAAAAAAAGGGAGAGAAACATGTTTGTGATTATTCAGCTGAAAGAGAATGACTGAAATGCAAACAAGTAAGGAAAGAGGCCACATTGGGTTAAATTCATACTCAAGTGGAAATGACTGACATTGGATATTATTTTGTGAATACAGCTCTTGATGGAGATGAGGTAAAGAGGAAGATAGAGTAGGTTTTGAATCAGGGGAATCACAGCAGAGAGAAACCTGGTGTTACAAGGGGGAGAAATTACCTACCAAATAATTTAGCTTATGGTGAGTCCTCTGAGATAGATAGATAGATAGATAGATAGATAGATGATAGATAGATAGAGATAGATAGATATTTGATGAAAAGAATACTAAGTTCTAGATTCTTGTTTGGGCTCAACCACTTCACTTTGGGTTCTGAAAAAGGCCCCTAATCTCTCTGGAATTTAAATTACTTGTTTATTAAAAGGGGGTAACATAGTCTATCCTAATATCTCATAAATTTATTGGGAAGGTAATATTGATCATAGGCTATACACATGTAAGGTGTTACTAAGGCAGGAACACTGTTACACTGCACTGGATACCTCAAATTACCTCCAAAAGATAAATGAAACAAGTGTAAGCAGGGGCACTGATTTAAAAGTAATTATACATCCATAAATCTTTGTTGGTCCAATAATAAAGTTCTACTCTCAGACTTCAAAATAATGAACTTTAATTTACCTGAAGCCATGTTTTCAGATTATAATAACTGAGAATTCCTTTATGCCTTTCAAAGGAATTATTATGTCATAGGGCTTATCTCACACCTTTGAAATAACTATATTCTGGGAGGACTGCCTGGTTTCTGTTGCCCAATTGTCCCACAGTTAACGTAAGAGATACATGACTCACTTAAAATACCATAATGCTTTTTATGTTTTTTAAAGGAGATATTGTTTCATTTTATACTAGCCGTGATTTAATTGTGGGTCATGAAACCCAATGGACTCATCGAGTCCTCAGGCCAACAATCATTACAAGTCCCCTCCTGGCCTTAGATGGCTCAGCTAATTCGAGACCCCAGACTCGACCAGGACCACCAGCTTCCAGACATGCCTCTGCCTTCACTGCATTTTGGTAGCTCTCCCACATGCCCTCTTGTCTGCTCCCAGTCCTTGCTGAGAGGTTAATTTACTGAGGTTCAAAGAAGTTAAGCTTCTGCCCTCAGACACATTGAAAAAGGTGAACCTCTAAGATTTGAACTTGGTTTCTAAGGCACCAAAGCCCATCTGTGTTCTTTCTACCACATCCTGCTGATTTGCAGAGCATCTGATTTCTTCGTAGTGAGAATCTTTTTTAGTGGGAGAGACCTGGGTTATAGTATTCTATTAAAAAAAAAAAACTATGTTAAAAGATGTTTTGTGATGTGTAGGACAAAGAGGGCTATTTAAATTGAAATCATTTTCCTAGTATCCAAGATCTCTAAATCTCATGCACATTAAGTTTGAATTAACACTAACAAGGGTCTAACAGCTTTGATGCTGTGTTCTTAGATAATTAAATTCTTAGGAAATCATTCCACATTTGAGGGAGAAGCGAAGGACACAGTGAGTTCAGTCTTAATTCAAAGTCACTTACACATTGTTACCTGCTGTTTCCAGGCCTTCACAGAATCAGCAGGGAGGATTTGATATTAAAAATGAGGGTTTCTCTCTTTCTCTTTCTACACCCCCCCTTTTTTGGCCAAATTCTCAGGGTGGGGGGAATGGTGGAATTGTCAACAGGAATTCTTCCTAAGCTGTCACTTTACTTTGGCATTTATCATATATAGAATACTCAGGCTATTCTGTATCCTGAAGTGGAGGCCCTAGCAATATCCCTTCCTTCAAAACTGTGCCCCACTTTGTACGTATGAAGTGCTTTATAGTTTACACAGCCCTTTTCCCATCATTGCATGTGACTCTCGGAGGCACCTGTAGATGTTTAAAAGATGGCACGTTCTTCTGTGTCACCGTCCAAAGAAAAGGTGTCCTGGCTGCCTATAGGCCTCATGAAGTAGCATTTATGTTGGTAACATTTTACATCCTAAGCTAACATTTGACCCTGAGACTTTGAGTTGTAAAATAAATCTTGTCATACCTGAGAAGTGATTCAGCAGGGGAATACCGACTCACAGCAACAAACCTCATGAGAGGCTGAGGAAGACACTTTGAATTCCAGCTGAAGATTTTGTGGTGGGAAACAGAACTACCAGGGGGTGATAACTATCAGATGAGCATAAGCAAGGCATTTTGTTCGGGGACAGTGAAGTTATCAGAAGGTTGTTTGATTTTCAAGATGAGAAAGCAGAAGCTCAGAGAGATGAACGAACTTGCCAGAAGCCATCCAGGTGGTAAGTGATGAAAACAACTGGAACCCTCCATCCCCCTTCTAGGGATGGAGCCAGCATTGGGGTAGAGGGGTGGCTGGTGGCCCTTGAGCCAGGTCCTGTTCCCTTCCTGGTAAATAAATGCTTAGATGAGCACCATGGATCTTATCCTCATGTCTCTCTTTAGGGTCTTTCTGTAACTAATCCCCACCCTTGGCTTAGTAAGGTGTCATTTCAGCTTTGTTCTGGTGTAGGAGGGTGATTTTTTTGCTTTAAAGATTTATTTATTTATTTGAGAGAGAGTGACAGTGGGGGGAGGGGCAGAGGGAGAGAATCTCAAGCTGACTCCCCACTAAGCGCAAAGCCCAAGAGTGGGGGTCCATCCCAGAACCCTGAGATCATGACCTGAGCTGAAACCAAGAGTCCAATGCTTAACCGACGGAGCCACCCAGGCTCCCCGTGATTCTTTCACTTCGAGGCAACTGTATATATTTCTACTTTGATCTCATAGGCATTGGCTTAGTCAGTAAACTCCTCTGTAGGCCGAGGTGGTGCCTACAACCAGGTCTGCACACCAGGCTATAACTCTTTCCAGTAGATGAGGCAGCAGTTATTATCCCCATTTTTCATATAAGGAACCACACAGTCAGAGAATTTCTATAATTCAGTCGGGGTCAGACAGCTTGTAAGTAAAGGTTCCAGATTTGATCCACACTTTGGCTTTAGGTCCTATGCTCCTTCTAGTGTATCACAATGGCTATGGGTAACAATAATCATACTATTCATCAAGCACTGTTCTAAATATTTTATTTTATTTTTATTTTTTTATTTCCCTAGTTTTTGATGTAAAGTCCCATGATTCATTACTTATTTTATTTTAAAACAGAGGGAGAGAGAGTGGAGGGAGGGGCAGAGGGAGAGAGAGAGAGAATCTTAAGCAGGCCCCAAGCTCAGCGTGGAGTATGATGTGGGGCTCGAATTCATGACCCTGAGATAATGACCTGAGCCACCCAGGGGTGCCTTAATATTTTAAATACTAACTCATTTGATCATGACAGCAGCCCCATAAAGCATTTCTCACAGTTAACTATTCTTTCCATTTTATAGATGATGCATTTATGGCACAGAGAAATCAACTAACTAGTTCAAAACTATGCAGTGAGTAAGTAAGAGCCCCAGGATTTAAACCCCTGACTCTGTGCTCTTAACCACACCCTTATGAGTAGAAGAAGACCGCCCCAGCGGGGGCTTCTGGGAATACCTGGAGGGTCTTGGCTTAGCCAACATCCTTTTCTCATCTATTGACAATGCTAAAATTCCAGCACTGGAGCCTCACTCTGATTTATAGAAGGGTGTCCTAGCTTCTAAAAATGCAAAGAGTCATGCTTGTGAATTACTCACATGACAATGTAGCAGAATATCTGAGGATATGCAGGTTTTGTGAATGGAGATTGTATCATACCAGGACCTTGCCGAGGAAGGGAGAAGAGGCTCAACCGCCAAATTTAAGGGTCCCAAACAAGAAGGAGAAAAAGGTAGTATCTACTCTCTAGGATTCTCCCATCCATCAGTCTAATCCTTACTGATAACTCAGAGAGTGGAATATTGTTTGCAGCACAATGCCACTTGTGGAGAAATAAGATTTCAAACTCTGGTCTTTCTGGCTCTAAAACCACTGCTCCTTCTAAATAGCATGATTGCTCCCAGGACATGAACATTTCATTGAGGTCACAATTCTACTCCTTCATCCCAAACTCTTGCCTCCTAAAGACATCACCATCCTACATGTGAAGACTTTAAATCTGTAATTGAATCAGACTATCAAGTGCCAGAATAATCCATGTTTAGCAAACAGAATGTGGGGGATATTTGAAGAAAGAATTTTCTGAGTGTTTGTTTTTGAAATGCCATTCCCATGAAGCCCCTAATTCGATTACTCCTGGCTATAATATCAAGCTGACAGTCAGGAGCCAGCACAGGCTTTACTGTCAATAGAAGAAATCTGAATAAGTGTTTCCCTCGTTTGGAAAGATGCCGTCAACTTGCAGAAAAAAGAAAGAGAAAGTGGGTCAGGAAGTGGGTCAGGACTGAACATTTCCCAGGCCTTTATGTTGGATCAAGCACATTCATAATTCCTCAGAATCCTTTCAACAGCCCTACAAGGTAGGCACTACTGCCTTTTTCTAGGCATGAGGAAACTGAAGAAAGTTAAGCCACCGGCATCAAGTTACCCAGCTTCCGAGTGTTGGAGCTATGTTTGCAGACCAACGCCACCTTCCTCCGTGAGCCCAGCAGGCACAACCTCCCCTGACTTCGCTTGCTCATGTCCATGAGCATTTCAGACATGTACAACTCCTACAATGTTAAGAAAGTTTAAATCTAGGGGTGCCTGGGTGGCACAGCAGTTAAGCGTCTGCCTTTGGCTCAGGGCGTGATCCCGGTGTTATGGGATCGAGCCCCACATCAGGCTCCTCCGCTAGGAGCCTGCTTCTTCCTCTCCCACTCCCCCTGCTTGTGTTCCCTCTCTCGCTGGCTGTCTCTATCCTGTCGAATAAATAAATAAAATCTTTAAAAAAAAAAAAAGTTTAAATCTATGTACCTACCCCATCTAGCCAGTCCTCTTTCTGCTCTTAGGCTCTTACTATCCTATGTCCCAGGCTTTATCAGGTATGATGTGACCATTTCAGTGCTCTTCTGAAGAAAGTACAAAATATACTTGTAAACAGACACCATATCTTGCCTGTTGCCTGCATCAGTGTATTTTCAATGCCTGGCCCACAGTAGGTATTCAATAAACATGGGAGAGGGAAAGGGAGGGAGGGAGGGAGGGACGGAGGNNNGGAGGGAGGGAGGGAGGGAGGGAGGGAGGGAGGGAAAGAAGGAAGGAAGGAAGGAAGGAAGGAAGGAAGGAAGGAAGGAAGGAAGGGAGGAGTGGGATGGAGGAAGGGAGGAAGGAAATGAATATTGTAGAAGAAAAAGTAAACTGGTAGAAATTGGGACTTGATTGCCTGAGAAGGAGTTAGAGAGAAGGGAGAGAAGCTAAGAAGACCCAGGCCTGGGCCATCAAGTGTCTTATTGTCTAGGAGATGAAAGTTCTATCTATGAATAGTGATCATTAGTTTACAGGGTGTATTCTTCTAAGAAATGAGAAAGATTTTCGATTATTTTTTATTTCAGAGTTCATATTCAGTTCCATCACTTGAATTACAAGCAAGGAAACAGTTTAACCATATACAAAATTTCTGTATTTATATCTGAGAAACTTTGCCAGAATACTTTTGAATAGGACTCACGAAAATGCTCCTGGCCAGTAAGCCATGGAAAGAAATCTGTTTTGTCAGTGAATCACCCATGTGTTTACACTTCGGAGCTACAAAAGCCTCATGTTGTTTTACTGAAACTTGCCCTGTGGTATATTATCAGAAGGTATATTGTAGCTTGGTAGGCTTGCTGCTCTGTGAGAAGGTCAGAGAATGGAATGAATACCTTGAACCATACCTCCAACTTTGTAATCTAATTTCTTTGAGTCTTCAGACATGTTCCTACAAAAAACATAACCCCCCCGCAAAAAAAAAGAGACAGAAATCAATTTTCTCATTTAATCAGCTTCTTTGTTAATTCAACCATAAATTATGTACTAGAGAAGTCTAATCACATTGTATACGAATCTTGCATAATTTGCATTAATTACAACCTAAGATGTAAGTGCATTATGTGCTATTGTATGTATTTTTAGCTTATCTCATAAAAACCAGTTATAGCTACCTTTGGCAGACATGACTGACTTTTCCAAACACACCGAAGTAGAAAAACAAAATCTTACTGATTAGTTTAGGAAGTGGTGTCTTTTGGTAGGGATCATCTTTTTTTAACTCTACTGGTTCTTAAATCATTGCTAAAGCAGCTCCTCCCAGATTTGCAGAGAACGAGTCTCTCTTGCAGCCCACAAGAGAGAACACCTACGAACCAGTTACACTGCTTACTGCGAACTTCTCGTGAGATGCTTGTGGGCCAGGTTCACTATACCCAGTCTTGACTGCTATTCTCTGGACCCTTAGTTGACTGATAGCAAATGTGGCTCCTGTTCTTTCCCATTTTATAGTCACAGGGTTAATTCCCAACTGTCTTGGAAGTAGTTATAAGGGGAATGAGATAACTCTCACAAACCTACAGGATAATGGGCTGAGGATGATAGATAGCTATGTAGACGGGAAGAAAACTCACTTTTATGGCTAGAGATTCCAGAATATGATATTCTGTTCACTTTCTTAAATTTTTAATTTTAAATTCTTTTCTTTCTTTCTTTCTTATTTTTTTTTTTTTCCAGTGCGGGGCTTGAATTCGCGACCCTGACATCAAAACCTGAGCTGAGATCAAAAGTCAGGCACTTAACTGACTGAGCCACCCAGGCACCCCTCTGTTCATCCTTTTACTCATTTAACAAACCTTTATTGTATGCCTACCATGCACTAAGAATGAAGTTGAACACTGGGAATTCTAAAATGAATAAATAAAAAATTCTCTATCTTCAAAGAGGTCAGTTTGGTAAAAGAAGAAGAATGTAATCAAATTATGCCAATATTATATTGCAAGTGCTTTAATAAAGATATGTGAAAAGAACATTAATTGATACAAAGGAGAGAGGACAGCATCATCTAGTAGGGGAGGACAATTAGGGAAGAAGGAGAAGATGCAGAGCTGGGTCTTGAAAGATGAAGGGGGATCATAATCCAGAGGAAGACCCAAGGAGATTTCAGGTCAAGGAAAAAGCATGTTCTAACATAAGGGCCACTGTTTGGTATGTGCAAGAAACCACAAGCAGTTTCTAGGGGATAGCAGTGATAAGATTGGATAGGAAGGGATGGATAAGCTCATGGAGCAGCCAGATTCTACTGTGTATATATATCAGATGCTTCTGTCTATCTGATAAGGAAATTGAGGTACACTTGGCTATCCAAGGCCACATAGCTGGGAATTAACAGCAACAAAATCTAAGTGCATGGAATCTGATTCTAGAGTCTCGTTTCTTCGTCATTACATGAGAGTCTGGACTTTATCTTTAGGCTATGGGGGAAAGTTTCAAAGAGAGAAATGGTATGGCAAGAGTAGGTTTTGCAAAGGTCCTTCAAACCCCATGCGGAACATGGATTAGAGAAGGATGTCTGTAAGTGCAAAACCACCTAGCCGACCAGTGTTTATCATCAAGGCAACATGATGAAGACCTAAGCTACTGCAGGGGACATGGTTTCTCCAGCACCAAAAGGTGATTGACCCAAGATGACACAGCCACCTAAGCTGGGACTAAAAAGTGGGGCCTGGACTCTGCTCCACCATCCCACACCATTTACAATCCTGTTAAATATGGTATTAAGAGAAAATACCTTTTATTCTAACATGCAGCTGGGACCCAGACTCACAGAACTCAGAGCTGGAAGAAACCTTAGGTTGACTCAGTACATCTGTCTTCCCCAGTTTGGAATTCCTTACAGAGCATCACTGTCAAATGATGTTCCATTCTTTGCCTGAAGTTGTTAGTAAAAAAACGTTTTTAGAATGATTAACAACATTTACTCGATAAACATTTATTGAACACCTGTTGTGGTCAAGGCATTATGTTTGATGTTGTGGATACAATAAACAAAAGCAAACAGTGTCTTAGGGAACTTACAACCTGATATTAAAACTTGTTTCCCTATAATATCCACCTATTGTCACTAGTTCTGTTTCCTAGAATTATAAAAGTAAGCTGTTCTCTTACGCACAGCAGCATTTCAAATACTGAAAGATTTGAAAGCTCGCAAGGGTTTCTTTGTTTTTTTCTTTTCTAAGATAAACATTCAGTTCCTTCAACAGTTTCTCATATAAGGCAGTCAAATCTGCTAATAACTACTCAGTTTGCAATGAATAAATTGCTAAGCATTACTGAAAAAAACACAGCATCTCTCACTATTAGCAGAGTCCAAGACGGACATAGAAATCAAATCACTTATAATTTGAAAATTACAGATGTTAGTGGCTTTGAGATATCTGACCACCAGAAATGGATGCTGTATTAGAATCCAAATCATAAAGTTAAAATAAAAATGCCATAATACATTTGCACATATGCTTAATATTAAAACAAAGTTATTATATAAATTTCAATAATCAGAAGCCTCTGGTTTAAAAATAGTATTAGAAAAGTAGTTGGAGAAATCTTCTCTCAAACCTCCAAATAAGACAGAAAATCCAAAAACTCATAAAAGCACATCAATAACCACTGTCAAGATAGTGACACATTATTCAAGAATTGCTCATTCATGACAAGCATTGAACGGTTTGAAAATGCAATCAATGTTCCAACTGTATCATCTGATCCTAAAAAGGATGTGATTTAGCCCTTCCCAGCTATCTCTATTCTGAAAGTTAGATCTGTTTCAACTTGAAAACAGGGCAGACAACCTTCTCCTAAATGAGAAAAGTCAAACCCAGAGTGCCCTTCCCAACTTTCCATATTAGCATTCTCTTTTCATAACCACTCTAAACTACAATTGCCAGATTTTAAAAGACAAACAAACAAAAAGAAATCGGGAAGACGATGTTAATGGTAGTGCAATGAATCTGAGGAGGTACGACTTCCACAGCTAAAACTGTGAATTGCCAGAGAAGACAGAGGAGGACACAAGGAATCCTGAACACTGTTGTTCACATACACTGCATCTGATGAGAGCGTCAGGGATCTTTGAGAGGAGGGAAGAGAGGAAAGAGCCTGTCTCAGTTCAGCACGAAACAAATGTGTGGTAGACACAAGGACTGTGGTAAGAACTCTAAGAATCAAGCTGCCATCTGCCATAGATCTGTTAAGGAAATCCGGCCAGCCTGTCAGTGGACAGCAATTGGGGTCAAGGGCAATCCACACACCACATTTGTTGGCACACACTAGGTCTGAATAGATCTGTCCTGTTAAAGGATGAGTATATGGAAAACAACAAAATCAACATGGGGACTGTGAAGAAACAAGTGCTATAGAATAAGGAAAAGGGAATTGTGTATTCCGAAGACTTCTGAAAATTATCTACTGCAGGAATTCCAGAAGAAATAATTTCGGAAATCTATTCGGCATCCCTCAATGCGTGCAAGAAGGTGTGATTTCCAGGAAACCAGAACCAAAAGCCACAAGAAAGAAGGATGGAAGTAAAGTAAAAACATTAACAAAATTAGAGCTTGTACAGAAGTAGTGAAGAACAGAAAGATACGGAGAGAAAATGGGATTTATGATGAAGCGGACAGATTTGGAAAACTCTCAAAGGAGAAAAAGGACAAAAACAGATAAAAATAATTAAAAGATAGTAGAGATGGAAGACAGTAAAGAGAATTCCAATCTTATAGGATGGACTGAGGAGCAAAGGAGAATTAAAACAGAATAATCAAAGAGTTAACTGAGAAAAACTTTGCTGAGAGCAAAACAAAAAGCAAAATGACAACCAATTTGAGCCCATAAATTAGAAAAGCTTGCTATATTTTAGGTAAAATCAGTTAACAACAGAATCACACCTATGTAGAACCTGGAAAGAATGGTGGTTTGCACTGTTTCACTGATAAATCATGGTAAATATTTTGGTGTTTGTGTGTGTGTGTGTGTGTGTGTGTGTGCGCATTCTCCTTCCAGTGAGGTATTTCATATAGAAGTCTATTTACATACATTTATATATAGCATATATGTGTGCAGACTACACATAGTTTTGTAGCTTTTTTTTTCAATTAATAATGTGTCACACATATTTTCTAGTGCCCTTACATGTTATAAAATATTTTTATAGTAGCCCATAATATCATGAGTTATTTAACTAATGCTTTCCTGTTGGTCACTTAAATCAGTTTAAATGTTCATGATTAGAGACATAACTGTATTAGAAACTTTACTACAAACAACCACATTTCTGTTTATTCCTATGAGGCAAATTGACAAACTTAAATTGCTAGATCAAATGATACAGAGTATAATTTTAAATAGTAAATTTAAAACTCATAAGCATTCCCTGAGCAAGCAGAGAATGCCAATTTCCTTCAAGATGACCCCCTACAGGTTAGCTTCAGACTTCTCTTTAATACTTCAAGTCAGAGGACAATGAAGGGAAAGCCCACCGAGTTCTAAGAATAAAAAGCTGCAATCCAAGATTTTTATGCTGAGCTATCTTAACATGTAAAGGCAAAAGGAAGATGTGCAAGAGCTCAAATAATATGTCACTATGTACCACGATTAAAGGAAATTCCTTGAAGATGAATTATTGACCCTTATTGACTTCAAAATACATGGAATATAAGGTACAGGAATTAGAAGCTTTGGTTTAAAAGAAGAGCCCCTTATTTTCCCTTTCTGGGATTCTATCATAAGCAAATGATCTAAAATTTGGACAGTGATTTGTTAACTCTACAAAGCATTTCAGGATTATTAAGCAAAATATTGGAAATAATCTAAATAACAGAGTTAGAAATAACTGGTGGACTAAATAATGTATTATGTGTTTATAAACCTTTATTAATGACATGGTAAAATAGAAAATAAAGTAAAATAATATTAAAAGGAAAACATGATTCAGATTTACAGAGAGAGAATGATCTACTTATGCAGAGGAAAACCAAAATCGATGCTTAAAAAAACTAGAAAAAAACCCAAACTCTTAAAATAGGTTGCCTCTGGGATGCCTGGGTGGCTCAGTCGGTTAAGTGTCCGACCTGGCTTTGGCTCAGGTCATGAACTCTGGGTCGTGAGATTGAGCCCCATGTTGGGCTCCACGCTCAGCGAATAGTCTTCTTGGGATTCTCTTCCTCTCCCTCTGCTCCTCCCCAGCTTGTGTTCTCTCTCTTTCTCTCTAAGATGCATAAATAAATCTTTTTTAAAAAGTGGGTTTCCTTTGATGAGTGCAGTTTGAATGTTTCTCCATTTCTTTATACTTTTTTGAACTTCCAAATTTTATGTAATGAGTATCAATTTTATAATCACAAGAGAAATACAGAAGTCAAAAAGTTTTGATGAAGTACCTTTAATTGCCCAAAGTGATAGTGACATTTAAACATTATAAAATTAATTTTTGTGAAGTACTCATAAACCCATTACCAAAATAAACTATTTTATATTGTATTCTCTTTCAATCTGCAAACATTTTTATGCCTATCATATAGTTTATGTACAAATTCAAATTATCTATTTTCCACTCAATTTTATTTCATAAAGACATATGCATGTTTCTGCTTGGAGAGGTATCACACTTGGTATGTTATTTGGTCAGTCAATCCCATTCCACATACACTCTAAAATTTATAAATCCATTCTCCTCCTGTGGGACATTTAGGTATTGGCTGTTTGTCACGATGAGCAAATGCCACGACTTCATACTCAGAGCTCTTCTTTTTTATAATTTCCTTGGGATAGTCTCCATAATTGTAATCATTGTGCATAATTATGCACATGATTATTTTTATGGCTTTGGTATGTGCTGCCAGATTGCCCCCCAGAATATATGGAGTCTATGTATTCTTAATACTCGCTTACAGGAAAAAAAAAATGAATGAAAGGAAAAGGTCGTTGGACTTCTTGGACATTAAACAGAAGAGACCGTGGAGATCAGCCGTCTAGTGCAATTCTCATTTTACAGGAAGAAACGGAAATTCAGAGGAGTCGTTGGCTCCAGGACTCCAAGCGACCTTCATACAGAAGATCAAACTTCGATCTCTTGACTACAGAGCCCTTCTTACACCACTGTGCTGAAGGAGTCCCTCTCTTTCCTCATCCCTCTTTCTGGAGCGAGAGATGAAGAAAAAGAAAATGCGTTTATTGTAGTTTAAGGCAGCAGGAAATGGGAACTTTCTTTGGATCAAATCCTTGCTCTGCCATGTATAACTCTCACCATATTGCTTAATCTTTCTGGCACTCAGTTTCCTAATCTGTAAAACAGGGATCCTAACACTATGCCCACCGTACAGGGTTGTTGTTGGGGATACAGATAATATTTGGGGGGCTGCCGCTGGCTTATTTGCCACCTTTGTGAAAAAAAAAATGCTCCCTCTGAAAAGCTGCACAAAGGCTCGAGTGCACTGGTCCTTGAACAGATGGTACCTTTGGGCCAGTTAGAAAAAGGTGCTCCTGCCTCCAGGGTGTGCGGCCCACGCAGGGCACACTGTGTGGGGAGCATGACACAGCATGATGCCAGTGCTCATTCACTCCTTTGTTCTGGAACCTTCTTGTTGAGGGGAAAACCTGCACGCCCTTACAGTAAGGCCCAGTATATGTGGCCATCAGTTTTTCTTATTCTCATTATTATTTGGAAGGAGAAGACGATTTCCTTGGGACACTCACCCCATCTGTCCTATCCCCACAAAAGAGAAGGTAGAGAATACTTCTTGGCAAGCAGGAGATGAACAGGGGGCTGAATCCCACTGCTGTGAAGGCCATAAAGGCCAAATGTGAGCGCCGACCTTCATTAAGTCAAGCTTTGTACCTCTGCGGAGGGGCTGTACTTTGCCTGACGCATCTGCTCTTCCTAATTTGGCCTGTTTGGGTAACAAAGCTCCCAGCGATCGTCTAAACCTCATTTGACGCACCTGTGAACAATTCGTTATATTAATATAACAGCAGGGGAGGAGCGGAGACACTAATAAATAGACTTTAGCTGCCAGGACTCCTTGCCTCAGCCGTGCTGGTCCTTTCTGTCTCTGCCCTTACACTCCCGGCTCCCTGCCTCCCTGGGAAGGTCCTGCGGGCCACAGGGAGGGTGTATCTTAAGCTGTCCGTGCCCCTATCTGGTCAGAGTTCAGTGCATCTATTAATTGTCTGTTATCAAGCTCTATAGGATTTTCACCTTATCTGATTTGAAAAACTTGGTCTTAGAAACGGAGCACAAGTGTTGCTAACTAAGGTCGCTTGGAACAGTATTTGGTAACTCTCCTCACGGCGGAAACTCCATTTATCAAAGTGGATCTGTACCACAGCAACACGCAGAGCGATTGGTCAATGTCTCTATTTTTGTTGACTCTCAGCACTTCTGTGCTGGCCTAATGTTGGAGAGAATGTTCCCTTTTCCATCACTTCAGAAGATACCAACATATGTTTGGTAATGCTCCATTTTAATGCTTTTTCAAAACCATGGGTCGTTTTTCTTTTTTTCTGCAAACACAACCCTCTCAACTTTAAAGTATGTAGTTCTGGAAACCAACATCAATCTCCAGGTGTTCCAACATGGCATACGGGACTCCTCTTGCTGACCCTCCCCCAGTATGCCACCCCTGACTTTCTCTCCAGTGTGTCTCCCTCTCTTCCTGTCTTGGATTCGACGCTCTAGCAGGAAAAGGAAATTGCAGTTCCTCATAGATGTCATGCTATTCCCTGCCCCTGTGTGTTTGCCCAAGC
Source organism: Ursus maritimus (assembly GCF_017311325.1). Classification (NCBI taxonomy): domain Eukaryota; kingdom Metazoa; phylum Chordata; class Mammalia; order Carnivora; family Ursidae; genus Ursus; species Ursus maritimus. Next base: position 57,863,569 of record NW_024423564.1, on the reverse strand, counting down.
GGTGTCTTTTACCGTGAAGGCTCCCAACCCTGCAACTGCTCAATCTGCCTTGTTACCTCTTTACTCATCCTTCACATTCTGCCCAACACGGGATTAATTATTTCTCATCTGTGTTCCCTCTGCATACCTTTATCATTAAATTAATTCTCTTCTATAATTATCTGTTATGTTTCTCTCCTCTCCCCACCAAAGTATGAGTTCCATAAATGCTGGGACTGGTCTTAGTCATATTTATATCCTCAGTGAATGAATAAAGCCATGTAAAGCTTTTGGCTGTGGGGCAGAGGAGGACTACATAAAAGGAACACATGAAGATAACCGACAGTCAGACATGGTCATGTTTGGTGTAAGTGAGAAGAACACAGGCCCAAGGCCAGATCTCCCTGACAGTTACTGGTCGTGTGCAATTAGACAAGTCACTTCGCCTCTCCAGGCCTTTGTTTTTTAGTCCACAAAAAATGTTGGGTGATCTAATGAGCTCAAGGGATTCTGGTGGAGTGAGGGGTGCCCACAAATCAGGCGGGCAAAACAGAATGCCAGCACCTTCCTTCCTCAATTCAGCTTCATCCGCAGAGTGGATTCTATGTCTTTAAATGTTGGCCTAAGAAAATAGTTAGCAGTTACTCAAAACTCCCAGATGCTGTACATGTATTAACTTATTGCCTCCTCTGAGAGGATAGTATTTGTTCCCATTTTTAAAAATGAGGAGCTGAAGCACAGAGAAGTTAAATAACATGCAGACAGACACACAGCTCAGGAGTGATGGAGAGAGAGGAAGTCTGTGAACTCAGAGAAAGGGGACTCCCAGGTCTAATATTCTGTGGTTTTATTATTAAGCTAAAGTTCTAGCATGTAAATCAAAAGTTAGCTACGTATGTAATGTAGTATTTGCAAAGTCCTAAGCCAAAGATGCAAAGCTGATGGCCTAACAACAGAGTCCGGGGGGGGCGCTATCATCATTTGGCTTGACATATTCAAGAAGTCTGCCGGAGGATGAAAAACTTTAATAGAACCTCCAATGACAGTGGGGTCCAGATAAATGAAGAGCGAGGGAGAACCATTAAATCTATGAGAAAGGGAATATAAAATTAAAATGGGTATCTCTACCAAGCCCAAAGCTAGCATGGGCTTCATAATCTATCATGAAGAGTTCCCTCTTGTCCCTGCATACACAGGACCTAGTCGGGCCTGAGTACCAGTTGTACCATTTACTGATTGCACTACCCTGCTTAGCTCCCGTGGCTGAGATGAGCCTCAGTCTTCCCATCTTTAGCACAGGGTTAATGATAGTGGATTGTATGTGAGACAACATGTAGTTTATAACAATGTGCAAAGGCACCGAGGTTGTTGCTATGTTTGGGCAGGCTTTAAATATTTTCAAAAATATCCATATAGTAAAAAGTGTATACATATAATTCTTGAAATAATAATAAGGATTTATATTTGGGGGGGTCTTAGATGTTTACTGTCATGCAGTACAGTTTAGCTGCTCAGTTTTCTCTCAAGGGAGGCATAGGGAAGAAATGCAATGCCCAAAATTTATTCTCTGAGGCAAGAGGGAAGGTATATGTATTACTCAGCCCTAAAAAATGGATAAAGAAGATGTGAGATTCATATATATTTGGCTATTGTGAATAATGCTGCTATAAACATTGGGGTGCATGTATCCCTTGGAATTAGTATTTTTGTGTTCTTTGGGTAAAGACCCAGTAGTGTAATTGCTAGATCATAGGGTAGCTCTATTTTTAAATTTTTGAGGAAACTCCAAACTGTTTTCCAGAGTGGCTGCACCAGTTTGCATTCCCACCAACAGTGCAAGAGGGTTCCTCTTTCTCCACATCCTTTGCCAACACCTGCTCTTTCTTGTGTTGTTGATTTTAGCCATTCTGACTGGTGTGAGATGATCTCTCATTGTGGTTTTGATTTGCATTTCCCTGATGGTGAATGATGCCGAGCATCTTTCCATGTGTCTGTTGGCCGTCTGGAAGTCTTCTTTGGAAAAATCTCTATTCATGTCTTCCTGGGGCAGCAGTGTTTTAACAGCCCTTAAAGAGTAAATATCTTAGAGACTAAATTCAAGAGTTACTCTTTGAGTTTCCTGCAGCATTTAGCTTAGCACCAAGACCTAATAGGATCTATTCTACTCTATTCTATTGCTTCTATCTTCTTCTATTTATTCATTCATCCATGAAACATTTATTGAGAAACTATTTTGTGCCAGGCACTACATTATGTGTGTGGATACAGAAATAAATAAGACATAGCACTTGTCTGCAAAGAATGATAATTTTGAGTCAGATACAGACATATAAACAACAAATGTTTGCTACATCTATACATTGGAGAGCTTCATATGTACTACACAGGCTACATCTAGCTGTAAAGGAAGTCTGGCATACAAGATTGGGAGAAAACTCCAGGAAGCCCAGCCATCCTGGTCTCGAATTTTTCTTAGTTCCTCCATCAATGAATACACACTAGCTTAATGTCCATGAGCACTGACTAGGAAACACTGAATACATGTCAGTGTTCTCCATGGACCATCCAGTCAATCCTTAAACACTGTTATATGGGTTTTACCATTTTCCCCATTTTATTTATTTATTTTTCCTTTGCCCCATTTTAGAGATGAGGAAACTGGGTCCTAGAGAAGTTTAGCAGCTTGCCCAAAGTTATTTGCCATGCCCTCCTTCACCTCTAAACCCCTTTTTATGTGCTGTCCTCTCTGCATGGAAAATGCCACCTCCCTATTTCTCACTGCTTCTCTCTCACTCACTACCCGCTCCCCCCATCCCAATGCCTGGATTCCTTCTAACTCCCATCTCTCCTTCCAGTCTTAGCTTAAAAATCACTTTCTCAAAATAGCCGTCTTTGATCTTCGACTATATTAACTTCTTGAAGCACACGTACTCTGCAATCTTGCCTTATCACCATATACTGGGATTGCTTGCAGAATTCTCTTCTCCTCCACCCAACGTAATCTCCATGAAGGCCATTCTGCCTCAGTTTGTTTTCATTCATTAGCATTTTCTGAGAGGCCAGAAAAGGGCTTGGCATGTAGAAGGTTTCAACAAATATTTCTCAAATGAAAGCAAGGGGGAGAAAAGTATATGAAACGCTCCATGCAGCCATCACACCCAAAAGATGTCCAAGCGCTTAATGAGAAATTCTTCCTGGGGTCTTATCATACTGTTTTCCCAGATGGGGAAAAGGACAGTCGATTGGTGAGCTGCACCAGCTATCTTAGCAAGTTGACATTTGTTGTACGGCAGGGAATTGCTCTTAGCACAATATTTCCTGGGAGGAGCAGGTAAATATTGAGACAAGATACACATCAAGTTTTTTCTGTGAACCACTGTACAATAATCAATTCCGGAGATAACAAAGGCGTTTGTTAACAGTCCCATCTCCTTTTTCAAAGCTCAGCTCTCAGGCTGGCAACGTTACAAAGCTCAAGAAAAGAAGTGTTGTTAGCAGATGCCAACCACTTGTCAGAGGAAAAATCCAAAGGCACTATGCAATACCTCAGCTTTTTTACATACAGATAGGCTTTCTGTCCTCCAGTTCATCAAAATTCCTGATGGAGTGGCTGCAGAAATGGAAAGTGAGCATTTTACAAGCAGATTAAATAAGAAAGAAAAAAAAAAAAACCAGCCCGGCAGAAAAACCTACTTGTACAGTCCTCTGGTTTTCAGGTTACACTTCCACAAGCAAGAGTTTATGGCTGAGCACATAGGTTTCCCTCCATCAGAGTACTTTGCATGCGAAATGTGTTGTTATTACTAATATTTTTTTTTTTGGTTGCCTGGGCTAGATTTTGAGGGCAAACCTTTGTTTTATTCACCTTTGTACCTTGGCCTCCCTGGGTAGCACACAGAAGCCACCCAGTGTATATTCCTTGAGCTAATGAATGGCTGACATGAATAAACATTCGGGGAGTGAAGCCAGTGCAGCCCCTATTTGGAAGAGTTACATAAATTATTCTTGGATGGATTTCTGTAGAATTTCTATTACACACTTTTGGAACTTGCCTATGCAAGCAGATTAATATAGTTAAAGACTCTTTTCAAAAGATAGGATCGGAATTGGGGATAGATTTTTATTTTTACTCTTTCTGCAGAGAAGATGTTTTTTGTTTTGTACTAAAACTGGTCTGATGAAGCCCAGTGGCTCCTGAATTCCACTGCACACACCAGCAGGAGCTTAATATATGTGTGTGGGCAGAACGGATAGATGGATGGATGGATGGATGGATGGATGGATGGATGGATCTTCCCCTTGTCTTGGCTTCCCTTAGTCAGTGTCTGAGAGAGCAGAGAAGAAACCTCAATGAAAAGACTGGGTCAAAGCAGGCACACACATCACACTTCATACCTTTGGCAGAAGTGACTACTCCTGATTCGAATAGCCAAAGGACAGAGTTTCACTGAGTTCAGTGTTTTATATCCCAGTTGACATCGCTATGCACAAAGTTCTGTTCTGGGAAGTTGATGAAACACTCTGGAGGACTTACCTAAATGCTCTCTTCTCTTTATCTCCAGTGAGCTAGGGGGATGTACGACCCTGGTTAAGCACCAAGCCCAGACATTTGTTCTGGGCCCCCTGACATACTGATTGCATTGCCAACCTTCAGAGCCACTGTCAGGAGAATCCAACTGTACAGTCATCTCCTATCCATGAATTGTGGCTACATTAAGCCTGAAAGAATATCCCAACTCTCCCTTATGTGTTCGAACCATTCAACTATCTTATATAGAGAACAGATTGGAGTTTGCAATTTTCGTGGGCACATTAAAGAAATAGAACTCATTTTTTCAATGTCTACTGAACTGAGGTCTTTCTTCTTCAGCTTCATCCGGTCTCCCTATTTTCTATATGCTTGATCTTTTTCCTTTTTGTTTTTGAGAGTTAGGGAACTTTGAAGTTGGAGATCCAACTTATGGATCTGCCATTAGGTGTGAGACTGCGGGTAAAGAACTTCAGTCCTCTGACTCCACTTGGTCATCCATAAAGTGGAAATAATAATCCTTATGCATCGGAGCTCATGGGAGGATCCTATTACTTAATGTAGTCACTGCCAAACCTAAATGTTTATGCATCAGTTTCCCACTGCTGCATAACAAATTACTATGTATTTACCAGCTTAAAACAACACCCATTTATTCTCTCATATTTCTGCAGGTGAGAAGTCAGCAGGCTTGGCAGCAGTCCTCTACTTAGGGGCTCACAAGGCCCAAGTTAGGGTGTCAAGGGCCAGAGGGGTTCTTATCTGGAGGTTCTGGAAGAATCAGCCTCCAGGCTCATTTAGGTTGTTGGCAGAGTTTAGTTCCATGTGGTTGTAGGACTAAGGTCCCTGTTTCCTTGCTGGCTGTCAGCAGGGCACTGCTCTCAGTCCCTAAGGCTCTCTGCATTCCTTCTCATATGACCCTCTCTCTCTGCTGCTCAGCAACATCGTGCATTGACTTCTCACATTTGAAATCTCTTCAACTTCTTTGTAGAGTAGACTCACCAGATAATCTACCTTTTGCCATATAATGTGACATAACCATGAGAGTCCTCATTTGCCATATTCTGGCTTCCACCCACACTCAGAGGGGAGGAAATTACATAAAGACAAGGGTCACTGGAAGTCATTCTTAGAATTCTGAATATGACAGTGCATCAGAATCACCTTGGATCTTTTTAAAAATACTGATTTCTTTGTTTCTACCAGAGGTCCTCTGAGTCAGAATCTCTAGAAGTAGGTCCTGAGAATTTATATATTTTAAAGCTTCCTGTAACTAGTCTATGAATATAATGTGAAAACCATAGAGTTAATGGATCCAAAGAGCCTTGAACAGTGCCTGATATATAACATGAACTCAATAGGTGTTATTTTCTGTCCCTCTTTCCTCTAACATCTTGCTACTCAAATGTGGTCCTTGGGTCAGAAGTATTTTCACCTCCTAGGAGCATCTCAGAAATAGATCATCTCAGGTACCATCCCATAGACTCAGAATCCATGTTATATCAAGATCTCCAGGTCACTTTTAACACCGCCTTAAGAAGCTCCCTTAGGATGAACCCATATCATCAACCCTAAAATACTACGCAAACTTATCCTTTCCAAATGGATGTGAATATAGAAATGTTTCAATTCTGCTAGAGCCAATTCAACGGAATCCCTGATCATTTCTCCACATTTACTGTACGAGCATGGTGCTAGAGAGTATATTAAAAAAAATAAAAGTCATAATCTGAATTTACTAATGTTAACATTGTTATTGGATGCATGAACCACAGAGCAATTCAAGACAGCAAGTTTGATAGAATGTTCTGGGAACTACCAGAGCATTTTATTTCAGAGTAGGCAAGGAGAAGACCTCGAGCTCGTTCTTGAAAGATATAGGTAGTCAGTCTTTTAAAACCTAGTTCAAATGTTACTTTATTCATTCATTCAACAAATATTTGTTGAGTTCCCACAATGCATCGGGCACTTGGAATGGACACTGTTCCTGAACTCCTGGGGCTGTGATTCCCTGGCTCTTTCCCTTGGCCTTGCGCCTTTATTGTAGCAGTCAGCACACTGTGCTGTGCGTTCTCACTCAGTGTGTCAGGTTCCTGTGAGAGGTTTTGCACTTCTCAGAAACCAAGTTAAATTTCTCTTAGTATCTGCTTCAGTATGACAGTGTTTGGCATACAGCAAGAGCTCAATGAATGCACAGAGACAATGCAAGGAAAAAAAAGGCATTGCCTGGGGAGCATGCATGAATAAAGGTGTAGAGGAAAGAATGACCCTAGCATCTTTGAGAGAAAGTTCTAGCCCAGTCTGATAGAAGGGTTCATTCTGGAACAGTCGACAGAGTAAGTTTCAATGGAGTGAGAGTATGGAAAAATTGGAATTTTAGGATGGAAAATAGACTTTTCAGTTAAATTCACCAGATATGTATTAAGTTAAGGGGCAGCAGGGAGCTACTACAGGATTTTGAAGGGAATGGAAGAGGTTTGGCATAGGGTGTGGTTATCTGTGGTACGTTATAAAGGTTAATTTTACAGATCTGGTGGCTCTGAACAGAAAGGACTAGTGTGGCAGAGCTGGAGGCGGAGAGGCAATGGATGGGTGTGTGCACCCACACGTGTGTGTTTACTGTGTGTATTTGGGGGTTGTAAGGAGAGAGGTATCATAGCTATCCAAGAAAAAGTCATGAACAGATGCTCAACATGGAAAAATTCCCATTTCGAACAAGCCAGAACGTTTAAAAATAGATTGATAGGCCAACTCTGTCCCAACAGAGCTCTGAGAAAACGTCCTTGGAATGCTGATTTACAGTTCACTTGTTCATGCATTCATTCCTGCATTCACTCAACAAACATGAACTCAGTGCTGGGCACTGTGCTAAGGTCTGGGATTGCAGAGGTAAATAAAATAAGGTCTCCTGTTCCTGCGGAGGGGGGAAAAGAACCCTACAAATTAAACTTACTCACTCTGTTGGAGGATTAATCGTATTAGCGATAAGATGAAATTGCTTGAAATTGAAGATGAAAAACGCCTTCTGCAAATTCTTTAAGCTTTCATTGAAAGTCTGATATTTTCTGGCTCAGCAATGTGGTAAAATGGAAGGCAGACAAATGAACTTGGGGCTGACTCCATTTACTACCTAGGTGAGTTTATGTCTGTTTCTTCATTTGCAAATGGTCATGATTCCAGGATTATAGGATTCTCATGAAATTTAAGGAAATGATCAATATATGCAAAGTGCCTTTAAGTGCATGGCACACCTCTGGGTTTGAGAGGCTGAACCCAGAAATTAACAACAACAAATGTAGCCATGCTCAGGCTACATTGCTGGGTGGTTTCCAGTTACGTTTGACTGACAGGAGGTACAATAGATCAGAGGGGATAAAGACAAAGCAGTTAGGATATTGCTTCCCATTTCCTCTTTCCCCCCCTCCTCCTCTATCACTCTGGCCCTGAGAGAAGCCACATCCCTCTGAGATGCTAGTCCCACTAACAGCCCAGCTCCATTCTGGAGCGTACCCTGACTGGTCTCCTGCCCCTGCTTCTTCAGTGCAGTGGGAATGCTTAACCCTGCCTGGGGGCTTCACTATCCTCTTTCGGTTTCCTTACTCTGCCCGGATCTCTAGATGTAGCCCCTTTGTTAGTTTCACCATTTGAACCATCTTGGTTGAATTATAAGTTTTATCAGTACCTTGACTGGTACAAAGACATTAATTTATACCAGTGAGGCCAAAACCTTTACAAGTGTCTTCTATGAGTTATTCTATGAAAAAGAGATTTCTATGGTCAAATAAGTTTAGGAAAGCTGTATATTTGATTTCCCTCTTTGAGAGTCACAATATATATTAACATATTAAAGGTTCAGAGAAGCCTGAAATGAAGAAATGTGTTTAATTTTATTTAACAGCGTTTTTTATACTCATTTGACCATGAAACTTTATTTCATGTAACACCTATTAACATCCCACACTTGAGGAAATGCTGAACTAGGCTAAACTAATAAGATAATTTGTCACATTTATAGCAGTTTGAGGGTGAAAGAACATTGGACTTAGAATCAAGATTTGCAACTTCTTGTCCCGAATCTGCCACTAACTCACCGGAGACCTTGAGCAGACACCTCACTCTAGTGGAACTCCGTCTCCACACAGGAGCTGGAGAAATGCTCTGTTTTCACTCCTACAAATCTGACTCCAGTGCACACTCATAGTATTTTCATCAACATGAGCAATCTTGGCAGTTTGGGTAGAAGTATTCAGGAATGTTTTGCTTTGTTTCTTTTGCAACTGCAGCTTTTCACCCCCAGAATTTTACTTCTTCACAGTTTTTATTTCAGCCGAGACTCCAGAATTTCAAAAGCACTTGTGTCGAACTGCACAGAAATGTTTGTAAAGCAAGATCCCGCCGTCTTCAATGTTCTTTCCATGATGCCACACTATGGTTTGCTTCTGCGGTAGTGAAGTGACGGTAGTGAAGGTATCCCCAGACCTAAGGTTTTGTGATGGGCTGTGTTACTTTTTATCCGGTTATTTGTGCATCATGGAGGGGACAGCCCCAAAGAGAGTCAGTAAAAACCAATCTTGTAATCCTCTATTCTCCGAAGGTCTAATCCAGGAAAGTCAAGTCTGAACATGTCTAGACTCTGATGATTCTTGGAGTGAGGTTAGAAAAAAAAAAGTCATGGCTATTAGATAGCCATCGAATATTGTCCTAAACCAGAGAAAAATCAGCAAAAAAGAACTATGTCTATAGCCATCATAGCAACATTGCAGACATTTAATTCTGCTTGACTGATATTATTCCATACATAAAGCACAGTCCAGATATTTCTCCCAACAAGGCAAATTGTAGCTTGCAGGAAGTGGAATTGAATACAGATTTCAGTTCTCAGAGTTTTAGATAAAAATGTAAATGAGGAGCAAGACAATAATTAAACAAATCATTCGCAGGAATTTTTATAGCCTACTTAAAAACCATCAGCACAATTCAAGACACAGCAAGAAATTCTGAGTCCTCAAAATAATTGATCTGCAACAAGGCAAACACGCATTTAATCACTATCCTGGAGTTGAATCACGGGAGCAGAGAGTTGGCATCTGATTCCCACTTTCTCACACTTTGCTTTTTCCCCCAGATATTTGAGGAGAAGGTAATGAATCAAATCCTAAAGAATGATCACCAAAGTACTCTGAATATTACCTAGTATTATGATCTATCACCCAACGTCAAAGCCATCTGAGACAGTGATGACTAGAATTACTTGTAAAATAAACCCACCCTTTTGAGACGGGGACAAGGAGAGGGTGGCACTCTGTGGAATGACTATGTAATTTACAAATAAGTGCCCTCACCAAAGATGAGTCAAAATTTCTGTAATGTGGAAATCAAAATGTCTGCTCCACTTCAGAAGCCTTGGATCACATTTGGAAGTAGAATTGTGATGTTTATGTTTGGTTGCCTCCCAAACTGCCACCTATCAAATTACATACCACTTTGGACAGAGTCAAAGCCATTTTAGATGAGTTTAATGTAAATGGAGATGTTCGTCAAGGTCGATGTGTGAGAAGCATAACAATGGCGTTAACAAGCATAACATTGGCTGGGAAGGACCTAGAGTGTAGGCTGGGGGAACGGAGTCCTACAGAAGAGAGAATCTGGAAGACGAGGTAGAAAGAATGATAGCAACTGAAAACCACAGAAAGCAGGAGATTAGGGCAAATCTTGTTTCCTTTCTATAAGTGAGACAACGAAGCCAAGAGGTATTGTTGTCCAAGTAGCCTAGTGAGGAAGTAGCAGAGCCAGGATGGCAAACAAGAAGGGACTCCTAGGCTGGTGCTCCTCTCTGCACATTTTGTTGGCCCCTTAGCCAGGCTCTTGGCCTGGGAGTTTTAGGATAGATCAGCTACAGGGGAAATGGCATTGCCCTCTTAACTTCTAAGACCCATGGAGGGTCATTCCAGGGGAAGAGATGCAAGGCTGTTACCAGTTTGATTTAACTGGGGATGTATTTTTACTTAGAAACAATACTCTACTCCTACCATTTGCTTAGCATGCTGATACCTTTATATTTATGGCACACAAAGGAATTGGATTCTGCAGCAAAAAATACACTAAAATCCTTCTTTCTTGCCTTCGTGACTTTGGGTTTTGTTATATAATGCACAGAGCAGGGAGGGTTTGCTTTCTTTCTCTACACAGCCCCAAACTTCTTTACCTCTCAGGAAAGTTCATCACCTTCTCTGTGTTACTCCTGGACTCTGTACATGACTTAGATTAGAAGTCATCACCCTGACTGCATTTACAGTGGAAGAAGAGGGGTCAAGAGCTTGCAGTTCGACAGATCTGCGTTGATATCCCAATCTCCTAAAAGTGACTCTGGGCAAGTTAAATGCCTTGTGCTTTAGTTTTCTTATTTAACAAATGGGTACAATAGCTACCCCAAAGAGGGTTTAGTGGATGCTGTCGGTGCCCAGGCTGGTCACCATCCCCCAGCTGCCCTGAGTGTTGATTGGACCCTTCTGGAGAAACACCCTCCTCTTCCAGGAAGCCCCTCACCCTGGAAGATCCCCCTGCAGCCACTGGCTCAAAGTGAGGCAAACTGTGTATCAGCTCCAGAGGCTATATCCTTGCTTAGTCCTTTCTCCCTGCACTGTCCTACTCCTTCCCTCTCCTTTTCCTAAGAGAACATCCCCAGTCAATCACTCACATAAGAATCCCCTTTTAAAAGACTCTGATTCTAGGGAATTTAAGGCAGAAGGAAGATTAAATGATAAACCAGTTGCATATTGCCCAGCATGGTTGAAGCATTCCCCAAAAGTAGCTATTATCACATTATTAGGCATATATCTGGAAACTAGTACAATTCCTGGCATGCTGCGGGGCTCAGTAAGTTACACAAGGTGAGGCTACACAAAATCATGTCTTGCCTTCTATGCATCGGATCCGAATACCTTGAATATAATATCCACAGAGGTGTCTGCACTGCTCCATTCTCAACCATCTCCATAAACACTCCCACCTGTATCCATTTCTATATATCGTCCTTTAAGCACAATAGCCATAAAAATGTCTATTGTATTCCTAAAGATGAGATGCCCATAGTGGAGAAGGAAAACACTGTTTCTGTTCTCAAGAAGTAGAAGTGTATTCTTAGATTTACTATCAACATAAAATAAAAGAACAGTGCATATCATTAGATTGCAGGAAGTATTTAAGGGAAAACCATCAAACTGTTTATAGGTTTTATAGTTTTATAAGTAACCACATTAATGGGATATTGATATATTTAAAGTAGCTACTTGCTTTTTCTCCTCTTGAAAATACTGGAGTAATGATAAATCTGAGTATATGATCTGAGGAATTCAAATAGCTGAACTTGTACTTTTTAAATTTATAATTCCCCAGTGAAGCAGACAGCAGGCTATTGCAAATATGTAATGAAATTAAACAAGATCCTGACACTGGATGATTCAGATGTCATGACTCGTGGGATACTTTTGCTAGGAAAATTGGTGGTGCTTCTGGGTTGATTTCATTTTCACAGCCATGAAAAGTCCATTTCCTTTCTGCTGTCCCTCTCCTGTGTGTCTGCGAAATACATGAAACCTTTATTGAATCCAAAAGACAGAAAAACGCAATGAGTTAATCTGATGCATATGGGTTCTCTTTTTGCTTCTATCAGGAAACATAAACTTACACCTCCCATTGTTTGTTCCAGAGAGCACTACAAGCTCAGACCAGGGGTGTTAGGGAGAAGTGGTTCACCTTCACGGTTCTGCAGTATTTATGGAGAAATTCAACAGTTGGACAAAAGAAGGGTACTCTTCATTAACAAAAAAAAAAAAAAAAAAAAAAAAAAAAAAAAAAAGGACACATTCTTACAAAATCCTACAAAATTTTCTCCTTCAGAAACTTTAGTGTTTGAGTTAGATAAAAACATAGGAGCTCTAAGGGTGTACTTGGGAATGTCAGCTAAGAGGTATTATGACATAGAAATATCCATAAATAGGTATTACAGTGATGCTAGATGCTCTGAAAAAATACTAAAAAGGAATGTGGAAGGGCTGGGGTACTAAGAGGGGAGGTATTGGGTCTAGGAGAAGAGAGATTGTGGCCTGTACTCGGCAGGGAAGTAAAAGAGAAGTAAGGAGGACACTGACCTGAGCCCCCAACCCAGGAAGCAAACTGTCACCACCAGATGGTAGAGCCTTCCTCTCTTTCCATGGAAGATGCCTAATAAAGAGCAATTAGAACTCAGATTCATAAGCCTATATTTTGTTTTTTTTTTTTTTAAAGATTTATTTATTTATTTTAGGGAGAGAGCACACATGTGTGAGCTGGGTAGGGTTGGGGGGGGGAATGTTGCAGAAGAAGAACGAGAGAGAGAGACAATCCCAAGCAGACTCCCTACCAAGCACAGAGCCCAACATGGGGCTGGATCCCATGGCTCTGAGATCATGACCTGAGCCTAAATCAAAAGTCAGACGCCTAACTGACTGAGCCACCCCGGTGCCCCAGATTCATAGGCCTACACTTCGGATAAAAAAAACCAAGGCATAGAGTAGAATGTCAAGTAAGTCTACCAAAGGCCACACATACAAAAATATTATTTTGGTCACGAGCCTCCAATTTCCAGTTCTACAGCACCCTGTGCTTTGCTCATATTATCTGACAGCAGCCCTATGAGATGAGAAAACTGAAGCTCCTGGAAGCTACTTGAAGTCCTCAAGGTGTTACAAGCCCTTAGTGGTGAAGCCCAGCCTTGAGCCCTTGACCAATCAGCTCCTAAGTTCTGGCCCTTTACTGCCAGGTGATACTGGCCAATGACGTGTTATAATCACTTATTTATTTGCTCAGCTCCATTAGAGATTGTTAGCACCTTTCAGGGAGGAACTGCAGGTCATTATCCATATATTCCAGAACAAACCACATGGCTTGACTCAGAAATATTTGCTGGATGAATGAATGAGTGAATGGACCAGATAAAATGGCACCTAGAAGAAACCTGATTCTTAGGCATGCCTACAAACACCGTGGTCATGAATGGAAAATGAAAAAAAAAAACAAAAAACCTCTGTATTTTATATTATGTGTAACATTTCCTGTCGTGCCTTTATCTATCTATAAAATTTCTCATAGCTCTGTGATGACTTCCCTAGCTTTCATTCAAAGCGATCACTCCTTTTAAATTGTGTTAGTAAGTTGATTATAACAGAAGAGGCCAGAAAGAACAATAGGCCTAGTTTCCTCTTAGATAAGTATCAGTTTCTTCTTCTGTGAAATGGTGATAATTCCTCACATTGGCACTTACCATTTAATATTTATCAGGTGATTTCTGTATGACACACATGTATATGCATGGTCCCAAAGCAAAAGAAAGAACTAGGACACAGTTCATGTTCTCGTGGATTCTCTAACTTAGTGTGGGGGGCAGACAGGTTAACAAGTAAATACAGTAGAGTGTAGAAAATGCCCACCTTGAAGACTCTAGCCATGTGCCAGGGAGGCAGAGAAAGAAACAGCTGGGCTCAGCCCAGGGGTGTTGAGAAGAAGCTCTTCAGTGTACTGGCTAAGAGCAAGGACGCTGGACCCAAAGGCTTGGGTGCAAACCCTAGCTTCACCATGCATTGCCTCTGTGACGCTGGGCAATGTACTTAATGCTTCGTCACTTCCCATGTCCTTGTCTATAAAATGGGAATATTATTAGTTCTAACTTTATAAGTTTGTTCTGAACATGAAAATGGACTATAACATCTGAAGTATCAAGCTCTATGCCCAACACGTAGTATATGCCCGATGAAGACTTCACAGAAGCAGCAGCATCTTGGACAGCAAGTTGGAATTTGTTGGAGAGACAGAGAGGTACTGCATGGAGTAGGCCTTCCAGGTAGCACAAAGTGCATGCCAAATGGTTGAGAGGTGTGAGCTTTTCTGTATTGTGATTTTATGATCCACTGTAAAAAATGCACTTTAGGTTACAAATTGGCGCACGCACGCACACACACACACACACACACACACCACTAAAACCAAAGTTTAACAGAACAATACCTACTGTGTGTAATGTAATTTGATTCATTCCCTTCCATTCTAATTTTTTAAAATGGTGACTGAAGTCCATTAAATTGATTTTGTGACCTCTTAGTGGGTTAAGACCCATAGTTTGCAAAACATTTATTTAGAATAGGGTAAGTACTGCAGTTTCATGAAGCGGAAGTGCTGGGAACAAAGTCTGATCATGCTACACATTGTGCTTAGTCCTGGGCCTTAATATAAATGAGAGTGTTTAGAGAGGAGGCTGAAAAGAAAGTCATGGTCCTTATCCTGGAGTCCTGCATAAACCATGTTACGGAGGCCCAACTTGATCCGCAGGTGCTGAGGAACCACTGGGGAATTGTGCCCTGCTAGGTGTGGGGGGGCTGTGTGATCACTCTGGGGGGGTGTGTGCACAATGGCTCTGCAGAGGCAGGACTGGAGTGATGTCACCGAGTTATGCTTTGATGAAAGCTCTGAATAACCGCTCGATTCTAGGATGATACACTTACAGTACATTCCATACCTCGTCCTAAAATTCAGTGCCTGTCCCAGGACGTTGGACTCTCTATCCTATTGATAGTTGTACAAAGATGAGGCTGAGGCTGGAGAAAGAGCAGGGTCTCAGGGCTGGTTTAGCAGATTTCCTTTCCAAGAGTAAGTGCATTCAGTAGGTACACTATCGGAGAAGCTAGTCACGATGCATTTTCTTTTCAGCAAGTGATCTGAAAATATTAGACGCCCCATCGGAACTCAAACCCACGGGAAATGATTTTTCATAAATAGAAATGTAATGCATTTTCTGAAATAGTATGAAGTTTGGGTGGCTATTATGGGCTACATTTTAAAAATTCTGTTGGTATTTGGTGTCAGAGACAATATGCAAGCAGAGTTTTTGGCAAATTAAGACTTAATGGTTAGAGAAACTAATATTTAATGAGTGTTCACAGCACGTGAGTGCTTTTATAATGTTATGATAGAAGCTCTCATAAGCAACCTTCATTTACACAAATTCTGAGATTAACGGGGTTCTCCTTTTGATGAATCTATAGACTAGTATCTATAACTTTAAAGAACATGAGTGGCTAGTAGACTTTTCTTTAGAAAACTTGTATACTTCTGTTCACCTGAGCAGAACTATATGCTCACCATATATTTATTTATTCAAATTGTACTTGTTAATTTTATCCTGCAATCTACTTAGTAACATGCACATGGATGCAACAGATTCACAAAAAAGAAACATTTCTTTTTATGAAATCTAAGTCGAATGCTTTGGAAAGATGATAAAATACATGAACAGCCTAATAAAACATTGAATTAAGTTGGATAGGATATAGGATAACTATAAAGGACAGAAGAAAGTGGTAAGAGAATTTTAAGTGCTTTTACACATTCATTTTACTTTAAAGAAGCTGACACTGAAAATCATTTTTTAAAAAATGCTTTATATGTATGTTTAATGCCAAGGTTCTGGCCACTGGGCCTTATTCTCCCAGAAACGACCTTGGCTCGACATCAGAACATTGCTAAATAAAAGAATTGTTATATTTAATTTGAAATAAACTAACGTTTGTATAGATTGTTTTTATTACTCCCTGCTAGTCTAGTTACCTAACGCAGCATAACAAAACACTCAAAAGTTGGTGGCTTAAAGTAGCAATAATATTTATTTTGTTCATGAATCTGCATTTTGGGCAGTGCTGGGTGGGCCAGCTGTACTTCCTGACAGCTGGGGCAGCTCAAAGGTCAAGGGCTGGATCAAGGGCTAGTGAATTCACATATCTGGCAAGTGATGCTGGGAAGACTCGGGACAGCCATGGGCTGGCAAAACAGGGACTCCTGGGACATCTCTTTCTATCTCTATGTGGCTGCTCTACCTGGTCTCTCCAACATGGTGGCTTTAGGGGAACCAGACTTTTTACAAATCAGTTCTGAGCTCCCAAGACACATGTTCCAACAGAGAGTGACCCAGCTAAGCTGTATTGCTTTTTATGATCTAACCTCCTGAGTCACATAGTGTCCCTTCCCCTATAACGTATTGATCAGGGCATTTACAAATGAGAACCCAGATTCAAGAAGAAGGAACATGGGCCCTGCCTCAAATGGGAAAACTTCAGTGTTACACTACCAGAAGATCGTATGGGGTGGGAGATACTTTGGCCATCTTTGGAAAATACTATCTTCTATAACTGCTTTGATTTCCTTTTTTTTTTTTTTTCCAAATAACTGACTAACGATTCTGATGCCATTGGATAAAAAGAATTTCACTGTAATTAATGTAATTCTTACAACAACATGCCTACGGGATAGGCATCAGAATAGCCATTCTGGCATCTGGAAGCTGAGGCTCAGGGAAGCTAAGTGATCAAAGCATGCCCTCTTTCCATTAAAACTTGCTGCCTTTCTTCTTCTGATAGGGATTTGGGACTTGTGTTTTCTATTTATGTCCATCCTAAGACCTAAAAACCAGTACAGCCCATTGGCACATCGAGACCCGGTAATGGACCACACGAAGTGGGAGTTATTTTAGTTTCATTACATACAATAGTCCAGCCTCCAGTGAGGCTAGGGGCTCCCAAGCTTTGTTGCACGTTAGCTTTTTTGAACAAAAATCCTGATACCCAGGTTGGATCCCATATCCATTAAATCACAGTGTCTTGAGGGGGAAGCCAGGCAGCAGTAATTTTTAAAGAGTCCCAGCTGATCCCAACATGAAGCAAAGCAAAGCTATGACCACGGGTCTTCCCAGTCGGAAGACCCTCCCGTTCAGGTTTCTACTAGGTCTTGCCTCTCTGTCTCTGTCTCTATCTCTGTCTCTCTCTCATTCCTGCTATTGCACTTGACACCTCTAATTCTTCCCCAAACTGCTTATCCCAAGGATTTGCTCCGAGTCTTGGTTTTCTCATCCACAATACAGGGTGCTGCTGCGAAGGTGACGATGATGGTAATCTTACACCGCCATGTTATCATAAGGATTAAAAGAGATAATGTAGGAGGTACTCAATAAGCTTGTTAAAATATTTGTTGAATGAATGAAAGAATCTGAATCATTTCAGAGATTTCTTTTATGACCAAAGAAATTAAGTCAACATGAATCTGGTTTCAGGTATTAAACTCAGGTTAAATATTCATTTTTAGGACACATTTGTTTTAAGTTTAACACATGAGTTCATGAATAACACTATGAAGAACCCATTCCTTAAAATATTAATATAAATATCTATGCACAAGGGGAAAATAATTGGGGAATTTTATCTCTTCTGACAAAGGGGAAAAAAGGCCGTTTAAAAATATTACTTTCTCCCCCTCAGACAGAGAGTGCAGGTGAGCCACAAGAAATCCAAGTTCACATGAAAGAGCTATGATAAAAAATGCAGGTGGTGTGAAACATTTATAAGGGCCGAGTGTTAGGCGGTATGTAGGCTTGAATTTGAAATGACATTTTGGCATAAAACAGATCTCCCACAGGCAGATTTGAAACTTCCAGAAAAGTCTTAAAATGACATCTTTCAAAATGAACAATCATCAAATATGCCCAAGTCATTACCTCAAAGTACTTTGCTAATGAGACAGGCTGAAGAAATGGCTAAAAATAATTGACCCCAGTTTTACAGCTGAAAGTTGTAAAAAAAAAAAAAAAGAAGAAAAAGAAAAGAAAAAGAAAATTAAAAAAAAAAAAAAGCTATTGCAGGGTACGAACCTAGAATTAGGCACTGGCAACTGTTTAGCATATTAAATACAAACATTAGGACATGTCTCACTGAGCACAGAACAATTGCCAATAGCCTTTTATGCACAAATTTAAAATTGCTTCACAAATTACTTGGTGTCATATTTTCTCCTCTAACTTTTATTCTACTTGTACAGTGCTAGTTTAAAAAGAGATATTCATACCAGTATCTAACGAGGGGTTTGCCCCATTCTCTCGTTAGATCCTTGCACAACGCTGTAAACTAGGCAAGGTAGGTTTTATTGTTCCCATTTTGTAGATAAAGACATTGAGGTCCAAAGAGGTTAATAACTTGCTCACGTTTACATAGTCGTTTAAAGACACTGCACCATCTTAGTTAAATGCAAAGCACAGTGCACAATGGGTACTCGTCTAAGAGTTTTTCAGGAAGGAAATCAAGATAGGAAGAAAAAAATTATGTATGTTAAGCACACATCATGTAAAATATTGGACAAACTGTGGAGAATTGCATAAAAAAGTTGATATAAATTGGATACACCTAATAATCTCCACTTAAAAACACGCATAACAAAAAGATGGGAATAAAATATACCAAAATGCCTATGTCTTTTTTTTATACCTTTATTTCCTAATTTTCTGTCATAAATACGTATTATTTTTAGAACTGGAAAGAATAATTAACTCATTAATTCAACTTTTCCAGCGAGTGTCTGCTATATACCAGGTATTGTTCTAGACACTGTGTTTTGGCCGTGGAGAAGATGGAGGAAATCCCAGCCTTCATGAAGCATATATTCTAGAGGTAAAATGGAAAATCAATCAAAGATATTTCATATGGTGAAAAGTGCTATGGTGACCTTAAGAATAAAATGGCATAAAGGCACAAGGTGGGAGTAGGGGTGCGGTGGGCCAATCGGAGCATAAACCAAAGGGGCACAGAGGAGCACACGATTGCAAGATCTCAAGACCTCAGGAAGAAGTGTTTCTGGGAGGGAAACGCTGTGATAAAAGCCTGAAGTAGGAACAAGCTTCAAGTGTTGGAAGAACAGCCTAAAGGTCAGTGACATGGAGCGGAGCTGGAGAAAAGGCACTAAGGGGAAATCAGTAATCCGGGGCCGGATCCTGCTGGGACTCAGGAGCAGTGTCGGAGGTCCGGACTTTATTTAAATGTGATGAGTACCATCGGAGTTTTCTGAACATGTGTTTTGGGGCAGGGAATCATGAATGATCTGATCTGCATGTTGTAAATATCCCTCTGGCTGCTGTGGAGGAAACAGCTTACAGGGAGCAGGGGAGGAATCGAGGAGGCCAGAAGCAGCTGATGGCAATTGTCCAAATTGTCCAGTCCAAACAAGACAAGATGATGGCTGGCTTAGTGTCGTACGCCTAGAGATGGCTAGAAATAATTTGAGTCAAGATTGTTTTTTTGGCCTGAGTTCAAATGCTGCTGCCATTTGCTAGGATGGGAAGACTAGGGACAGAGTATGCTTGGGAGAATGTAGAAGAGTCCTGTTTAGGACAACTTAAACTACCATGTGGACACATGGAGGAGGCAGTCTGGAGCCCAGGGGGGAGGTCAAAGTGGAAGACATCTATTTGGGAGTCACGGTCATATGGTCATCTACATGGCACTTCAAGCCACGTGGCCAACTAAGAGTAGCCAGGGAGAGAGCAGCTGGAGAAGAGGGCTCAGAACTGAGCCCCGAACTTCCCTAGCCTTTAAAGAGCTGGAAAAGGAAGAGCCAGCAGCCAGCAGGGGAGACCGCACACAGTCAGGCATGACACAGGAGGTAGCAGGAAACTGGGAGTTTATTCAAAGTTTTCGTTGAGGATGACAGAGAAAGAATTGGCTCTTGGGGTTAGCGTCCTGTATGTAAATGTCTGTGTGATGCCAGGACCGGATAAGAAAGGGGCATTGATTGCTGAGGCCAAGAGGCTGAGCTTGGTTATAAAGTCCTGACACTGCTTCTTACAACTTCTGTCAACTTGGACACATCAAAGACCTCGGGAACTCGGCCTTCTCATCTATAAAACAGTGGTAACAGCAGCCAACCTTGAAACCTGCAGGCTCAGCAGAGCACCCCTGCCCCGTGCTCCCCTCACCCCCGGGACTCTTCTCCCCACCTGTACTGGACTGAAACAGGCTGCTTCCTGGTCTGACACGACTCCTAGGTGGCGGGCTCAAAGGCAAGAACACTGTCTCTTAGATGCTGGCTCCCAGATGTGGAGGGCAAGGTCTGGTGCGTGGGAGAGAGGAGTGAAGTTCTTGCTCTTTGTATCCATATCTAGGGAGGGCGGGACCTCTACGTTTTTACTGGCAGTGTAAGTCTGGATGAATTACTTGCCCTCTCTGATCCTCAAGTTTCCTGATGGGTAAGTGGGAATTGACACCAGTGTCAGAATGTTCCAGAATGAGTGAAGGAGCTCCTCTCTGGAGAGTGCTCTGCAGAGTGCTTGGCATTAGCTAATAGGGAATACGTTATTGCAATTAGTGTTATGCAATCGTCTCAAATGCGCGTCCCTTTCCCTGCCCTGCTCTAAGCCCCAGGACGATGCTATGATGAGAACCACAGAGTCAGGTAAACCTGAATTCAGACCTTTGAATCTCTGTGTATCAGCTGACTTCCATATAACATGTACAACTTTCAGGAGCAGCATAAGCCTCAGGTTCCTCCTCTGTACAAAGGGGACAGTAACACCAAACCCAATGGGCTGTTGGAAGGAGAGCTGTAAAGTGTGTTTAAGCACTCAGCACTGGTGTACTGTGTGTGCACTCAGCAAATCCTCATTGCTGTCATCATCACTGTGATGGGCCAGGAAGCCCTTTGTAAGCTGTAAAGGACAATACGTCCACAAGAGATGCTTCCATTGTTGTTCATGGGAAGGTTTGTGGCTGCTGGGATAGAAGGCAGCCCTGCCCTTCACAGAAGCTGGCTGCATTTCTCCTTTAATTCCTTTACAGGAGCTGTGATCATTGACCCTCTAAGATTTGGCCCTAGATCACCCCCTCCAGGAAGCCTTCCCTAATTCATTGCACTTTGTCTACTCTTTTATTCTCCAAACACGGTATCTTTAGGAGTAAATTCAGATTTACAAAACAGATGAATTAGGGTTAATTAATTGTAGCAGCAGAGGATTCCTCAGGATAGCTTTAAATCATGCAACCCCAAAGCACAGGGGAACCACAGCAATTTACAAACATTTGATTAACAGTTAGGGGTGCTGAAATGTTGTTATTGCCCAAATTGAGGTCCAGATTTGGTCTAGGCTATTTAGCGCATGTATGTTAAACGTTGCTTTGCTAGTCTTCAGAGTTGGCTTTGCCTATCCTAAGATTTAGTGATAAATTCCCAATAGAGGGATCTGACTTTAATTTCCATTACCTGCAGGGAGGACATACCCCAAAGGGCTGTCGTAGGTGGGACTTGGGGACAAGTAGACTGCCATTCTGATTTTTGACCAGCAAAATTGTTCATACCTGTTATAACTGTCTTAAGTGCTTCACTGTGATGGAAAGTGTGAACTTTCTGGAATGGTAACAAACTGCATATCAAAAGTGGGGGTCTGAGGGAAATTTTACTCAAAGAAGCAAGGGATTGGGGAACTAAAGACCAAGATAATAGTTTCAGATTTTTTTCTTAATTTATTTCTTTGTTACTCTCCTGATCAATTATGATAAAACCATTAGTGGTGAGCCAGTGGGCTCGCTTCAGATATAACAATGAAGGAGGATACAGACAAGTTCCTACTGCTCAGGAGGCTTGGAAGAGGAAGAGCTCAGGGGACCGCGAAGGCACCCTTTCCTGTCACAGTACGGAAGAAAAGATGTAGGCTAGGCTGAGTGCCAGGCACTTCTGAGAAGTTAGTGCTCTGAGAAGTTCTGTACTCCGGGGCTCCATACATGTCAGGGACAGGTCCTGAGGAGTGGTGCAGAGGGCTGAACAGCCAGAAGGCTCCGAGAACTCAAACCCAGATTCCCTCAGGAGGCGCAGAGAGGAGCAAATGGGACAGCAGCCCACACCCCAACAGGCTCAAGTCCAGACGCTTCAGGGGCGCTGAGGAGGACCCAGACTGGAGGCAGAAAGACCCAAGGTAGAGTGCAGATACTGGTTCCTTGTCACTCCTCCCTGGCTAGGTACCCCGAGAGGCTAAACGTGAACCCTCATTACTAGTCTCCATCGTCAGCTGTGGGCTGCCAGCAAGACCATGGTGCATGCTCCAGACCCCCTCAGGGCTTCTGGTCCTGCTCCAGCCCTGCAAGACCCCCATCTTGCTCCAGACCTTGCCTCTGCCTCAGGAGGGATATCTGCTCTAGTTTTGGCACTTGACTTTTTATATTTGGTATCTCTGGCTCTCAACCCCTGGTTATCCATTGAAGCACTCAGGCTGGGCTGTGTTCTCTCCCATCCATCCCATGCGAACAATGATACAGTCTGCTATGAACAGTCTCCTTCTACTTCATCTACCCTCATTTAAACTTTTATATACATATTTTTTTACTGACAATTTTGATATAAACACATATTTTTTTACAAAATAAGAGATGACAACATATTCCTTGCTCTGCAACTTTTTTTGCCATTTTAATAGTCTATCATGAACATTTCTCTAGACTAGTATACATACTGAATCAACACATCCTTTTAACAGCTGAATAATATTCCATTATATAAATTGCCATAATGTATTTAACCACTGTTATATTGAGGAACGTTGAGGCTGTATCTTTTTTTTAACCACTATAAACACTGTTGTAATAAGCATCCTTATATACATGTACTCACAAGCCATATCTTTTATTTCTATTGTAAATATCAAGCTATTCTAATGGGTCACTGGGTGCCTGGGTGTAAGTAGGCTGACTCAGAATGGAATTGCTGAGTTAACTGGTATGCACATTTGAAAATCTGATAGGTGCTGCCCTGCCTGTTGTTATAAGACAGTAAAATTCATAGCCAGACTCTCTTGCCGCTCACTAGCTGTTGATTTGGGGCAAATTATTTAGGCTTCTGAACTTCAATTGCCTCATTTACAAAATCGAAATAATATATTTTTTAAAACATAAAGAAACTTACGCCACCTGGCACAAACTGGAAACTTACTCAGTTACAACTCTTTTATTATTTTTTGCTGTTGTTGAAAGGCACATCCTAAACTTACAGTTAGCAGAAAAACGAAACCACAGGCCCAGGGCTGGGAGACTCCCATGCTAATCCCAGCTCTCCTGCTACCTGTGTCAGCCCGAGCAAACTGTCTGAATCTTCTAGGTCTCCAAATGATCGGTTTTAAAAAGTGGGGCTCAGAGTAAGCTACCGCTCGGCTCTCCTGTAGTTCCTTGAGCACTGCCGTTGGTTATTTCATTTCCAGGGAACCGCTAGGAAAAAGCTATTGGCCTTTCAGATCTACTCAGATTATTTGTGGCGAGGCAGATACAAAGTTGGAAAACAGAAACGAACATTCCAGATCTGGCCCTTAAGTTCGTGGTAAAGAAACACAGGTGGCTCCTGACGAAGGCAGGTCCCCCTCTCAGATCTCAGGGGTGGGCAGATCTCAGATGTTGCATGGTAGCTACTAGGCAGTCAAAGTTTCTTTTTGCAAAGACGGACATTAAACCATCTCTTGGAGCAACTGGGGTTAGGAAATAGGTTGCGCTCTAAAGCACTTTTCAAAAGAGCTGGTTATAATTCCCCAATCCTCCAGGCAGGCTCCATCTTCCCCCAGCAGGCTCCCAAGGTCTCCATTGGCCATGACCCCACAGTCTGGTCCCTTAAGTGTGTGTCTGAACTCCGCCATCAGCCTTATGTCTGAGTGCCATAGTCCCGGAGTGGTGCCCCAGGGCCTTTCTCTTTTTTTTTTTTTAATGATTTTTTATTATATTATGTTAGTCACCATACAGTACATCCCCAGTTTCCGATGTAAGGCTCAATGATTCATTAGTTGTGTATAACACCCAGTGCACCATGCAATACGTGCCCTCCTTACTACCCATCACCGGTCTATCCCATTCCCCCACCCCCCTCCCCTCTGAGGCCCTCAGTTTGTTTCTCAGAGTCCATAGTCTCTCATGCTTCATTCCCCCTTCTGTTTACCCCCCCTTTCTTTATCCCTTTCTTGTCCTACCGATCTTCCTAGTTCTTATGTTCCAGGGCCTTTCTTTTGCCTCACAGAGGGCCAAGAAACCTTTGCTGAGTGAACAGAATTGTGTGATTGTTTTCTTTATATTGTTAAACTAATTAAATATTATATTTTAAGATATGAGCTTCCTTTCTTAGACTAGTTTTTTTTTTTGTAAATGCAACTAAATTGAAACTATGACTCATAAATCATCAGTGTGGGAGAAACTTTAGAGTATCATTATCAAAACCTTCATTTATTAATTTACCCCTTTACCCAACCAATGTTACTGTGTTCCAGAAGAGGAAACTGAAGTCCAAGTAAGTGACAATTTCAAGAGTGCACAGTCACTAGTGAAAGAGCTGAGGCCAGGACTTGGGCTTTCTGGCTCCTGATTTAGTGCTCACTCTGTCTGCCATGTTGCAGCAATAATCATCACTTGAGGGCCTGTAATTCCAAGTGTCACAGCTTTCCATGATAACATCTGCAATATGTAGAAAGGCTGGGGCTTCTTGAACTTTTCAGTTCTCTAGGATTTTTATCAAATTAAAAAAAAAATCACATCCCCTAAGTTTCCCTGTGATTGTTTTCTCCTAAATGGTCACGTTACTTAGTAGAACATTTGTTTGGGTTTCATCTCAAAACTAGAGAATCCACTAACGATATCTGGACAAGCACCAGGTTTCTAATAGAAAATATAATTCATTTAACAAAAAGTCAAAATCCATAGCTACTGTTATTGGGATGATGTCTAAACAATGAGTTATGGAGTTCAGACCAAGGCAAGGGCTTTAAACTGTGCACTCTTCCCACTCCCATATTAGATGAAGTCTGATGCCATATCCAAGGTGGAGAGTTGATATCATTGGAATCTGCAGAATTTGGGAGAAATGGTTGTAATAGATTCTTATTTAGTGTGTGCTGAATATATCATACAGGTAAGAGTTATTCAGTACTGAGAAGGACACAGCGTCCACATACTCACTGTCATAACTTGAAGTGTCTAACCACATCCAGGGAAGGTTTGGCCTGCCACAAGGAAAACAGCACAGGCTTTTGGAGACAGATGGACCTGGGTTCAAATTCTGACTCTGTCATTTTATATCTGTGAGTTAGGAACTCATTTATCCTCACCGAACTTCACTTACCTCTTGAGTAAATAGAGGTAACGATATCTTTCCCATAGGGTTGTTGGAAGATAACATGGGAAAAAAATGTAAATGCAACTGGTACAATGGTTCGCACATAGCAGGGGAAGCCACAGTCAAGCAAATGCGGATAAAATGAACTCAACAACTAACAACAGCAGAGCTGAGAACAGCTACAAAGGGGATCCATGCTGGAACCAATGGCTCAGTAAGATGAGAAATGCAGTCTCTGTAAGGTCCTACATGGACAATGCCATGTTCATTCACCAATAGAAAGAGAAGAAAGAGTAGCGTCTTGCAGGAGCAAAGAAATAGTTTCCCATGAAATAACACATGAGAGGCTTCCTGGCAAGACAGGAATAGGATGTCTTTGCAGCCCAGATCAACATGGGTCAAGGAAGATTTTTTCCAAAACAGGTAAGTCATGAACTGGAGCTTGAAGGTGAAATGAGATCCCAAAAAGCAGAAAGAAGGGTATCAGGGACACCAAAAGCTCAGAGGCTGGAACATAATTCATAGATTCTGCACCTGGAACTGAGAAAGAGTACTGGAAAAGAGGAAAAGGAAGTGGGAGAAACTGCGAAGTGTATTTATTCCAATTTGTGGAAGACCTTGGTTGTCAAACTAAGGGATCCGTGTTTTCTCCAGGTGATAAAGAAAAGTCACGTGCATGATCTGCTGGAAAGTAGTCCTTTAGGGAAGAATAATCTCAAGATTGAGCAGGAGCAAAGAAGAGGCTGAAGGCAGTGGGAGGCTATGGATTAATGCAGAGCATACCGAAGCTGGGCTCCTGGGGCCTGGGATTTGTGGTCCAGCATTACTGCCCGATAGCTGTGAAACCACAGGTAATATACACCAGCTTCTCTAAGCTGCAGTATCCTTTTCTATAAAAATGAGAATAATAATACCAGAATTTTATGTTCAAAAACACAAATAAATTAGTAGGTGGGGAATTACTTTGTAAACTCTCCAGTAGAGCTGTTACATAGAACTTTCTGTGATGATGGAAATGCTTTCTGTTGTGCTGTCCATATTAGTGGTCACTAAAAACACTTGAAATGTCACTAGCCATATCTGAAATGTGGCTAGTGTGACTGAGAAACTGAATTACTAATTTTAATAAGTGAGATTTAAATTTAAATAGCCACTATATTTGACAGCACAGCTGTAAAGTCTAGGATAGTGGAAAGAGAATGGACTTTTGAAATAGACCCAAACATGTCTTTGACCCAATGGGCAAGTCACTTAAATTCTCTGGGAGGAAGAAGAGCAGGTGCTCTTCTATTGTGACAATTCACAATAGGTAAACATCCTTGAACTATGCTCTAGCCACCAAAGACTTCCTGCAGCTCCTTGACCACACCATGCTTTCTTGAGCCTCTACGTTTCTGCACTCGCAGCTCTCTCCACACGGAACGAGCACCCTGCTTCGTCCCTCAACTTTGCTTGGAGAAAGTAGAATTTCTTTCACGCTTAATTAAGGCATCTGCCACACACCCTTCACAGAGTCCTTCCTAGCCTCCAGGTTGATTCTTCGGCTGTGTTACGAACTCTTCTCTATGTCCTCAGGCTGCCCTGTGATTCCCACCATCACAGCACACATCGCACTGCAGCCTGTCTCCTACAGGAAGCTGTTAATGCAGAGTGGGGACTCACTGCAGGGCAGGGATTGCATTTTTTTTTTAAGATTTATTTATTTTTGAGAGAGAGAGAGAGAAGGGGCAGAGGGAGAGGGGGAGAGAGAATTTCAAGCAGACTCCCTGCTAAGCATAGAGCCTGACGGGAGGCTGGATCTCACAACCCAGAGATCATGACCAGAGCTGAAATCAGGAGTTGGAGGCTTAACCAACTGAGCCACCCATGCACCCCAGGATTGACTTTTTTTGAGGTAAAATATGCATAGCATAAAATTTATTATTTTAGCCATCTTTAAGTGTACGGTTCAGTGGTATTAAGTGTATTCACACTGTCGTGCAACCATCACT
Source organism: Ursus maritimus (assembly GCF_017311325.1). Classification (NCBI taxonomy): domain Eukaryota; kingdom Metazoa; phylum Chordata; class Mammalia; order Carnivora; family Ursidae; genus Ursus; species Ursus maritimus. Next base: position 57,836,098 of record NW_024423564.1, on the reverse strand, counting down.
GCCGTCCATCTGCAGAACTTTTTCACCTTCCCCAAACTCAAACTCTATACTTATTAAACAATGATTCCCCACATTCCCTACTCCTCCTAGCCCCTGGTACCCACCATTCTCCTTTCCATTTCTGTGAATTTACCTTGGCTAGCTATTTGCTCTTTTGTTATTGGCCCACCTCACCTAGCATAACAACCTCAAGTTTCATCCTTGTTGGAGCACGTGTCAGAATTTCCTTCCTGTTTAAGGCTAATATTCCATTGTATGTATATCCACATTTGTTTATCCATTCATCCATTGATGGACACTTGCGTTGCTTTCCCCTTTTGGTGGAATGATTATTGTGAATAATGCTGCTTTAGGTATGGGTGTATGAGATCACATTTTGTATCATATTTTTCTGTGTCTCCAACTCAAACTGGTGGACCTGATAAAATGATAAAAATGATAAAAGATATTTTATTTATCATAGGATGTGAATGGAATTGCAGCACCAATGACTGTTCCTGAGAAGACAGGAGATGTCCAGTAAAAATACAGAGTAGGACAAAGTGAGAGAGGGCAGATGAAGGAAAGAAAGAAGAGAAGGAGAGAACAAGGCAGGCAGATTTGTTCACAGCTTGGACATACATACCACTGGACTTTTTTTTCTCACTGAGGGAAGTCCATCACCCTGGATGAACCCATCCCCAAATTTCACCTTAAAGGCTTTCCTTTCCTTTCTTCCATCTTTCCTGCCCTCCTTCCTTTCTTTCTTTCTTTCTCCCTCCTTCCTTCTCTCCCCCTTCTCTTTCCTTTTTCTTTTCCTTTGCCTTTTCTTTCTTCCTTCCTTCCTTCCTTCCTTCCTTCCTTCCTTCCTTCCTTCCTTCCTTTCTTTCTTTCTTCTTTCTCTGGTCTTGGAATCAGAAGCTTTATGTGTATTTGTGCCATTCGACTTAGTTGCCAACCCTGAAGCTCAGCTTCATCTTTAAAACAAGTCAAGCTTATTCTTGCCAGGTGTGTGTGTGTGTATGTGTCTGTGTGTGTAGGTGTGTGTGTGTGTAGGTGTGTGTGTGTGTGGTGTGTGAAGATTAAATATCAGTATACTCTATGAACCCTGAAGAACTATATGAACTATG
>NW_024423564.1:57724958-57834982 GCF_017311325.1 Ursus maritimus | reverse complement strand
AGATTTCAGTTTTTCCCTACAACTTTTCTTTCATCTGTATTTTAATTATAAGTCAATTAAAACCCATAATAGAAAAAGAGACTAGAGACTTAAGGAGAGTTTCCTTCTAAATTCCATTTCTAAACCTAGAGGCAAAGAGTGTCAAATTGTTAAAATTTTTACATTCTAATCACTTTCTGATTCTATTGAACTTTTGGGTGTTCTATTTGGGCTTGACACAGTCAGTGAAAATATGAAGCCTTTAAAACACCAAAAAGTGCTAACACACAACTACAGTAATACTTCAGCCACGGGCAACATTTAAAGAATCCCCAGCTACATAATCACATTAACATTTAATGTGCCCAAGTTCAGCTAAAAAATGTTTCCTCTCTTCTGCATCTCTTCCTCAAGCAAAAAATGCCAATGGAACTCAAGAATTCCATGTGTGTCCTGTGACGAGTCCCCCACAGAAAAACCTCCTCCAGACCCCTCTCCCACACAGACTGCTCCTCGAGGTAAACACAGCTTGTACATGTGGGCAAACATCTTTTATCATTTTATACACTTTATAGGTCAGCCAGTTTGAGTTGGAGACACAGGAGAGTTCCCAGAGAAATTCATTACTGCCACTCATTCTAGTTTTCTGTCTCAGTATAATTAAGCTTGGCTAATTGTCTATCATGATTAAAATCATGCCAATAACAACCTTGTTCTCGAGTCTGGCTCTGCTCCAAACTTGTTAATCGCTCTTGTTTTCCAGGAGGTCATTCGGTACCTCGCTTCAGCTGTGAAATTCCTTATAAATAACGTGCTTGGATAATAAGATCATCCTTGGGTGACCAGAAACCGTCAACATGGATGACACAAGCTGTGGCCAATACATGGGATGGCCGAATCACAACTGGAGTCATTCTCAGCAGCCTGGGACACCGGGCTGACTTTAATACAGGGCCATTTCGCTAGGAAAAAATGTGAAGTCCTGAATGTAGGTTCAAAGAATTAATTCCATAGGGATAGGATGGCGGGAGTTCATGAAACAGATTGGATTATATAAAGTGAGCCCAAAGCTGGATGTGAGTCAATATGGCTTCTAAAAATACAAGATTCGCCTGGATTAATTGAAATTCAGCAACTCACCTAACCTAGGAAGTATCAATTATAAGGTAGAGTATTATTTTATGTACCACTAGGAAAAAAAGATGCTGCCAATTAAAAGTTATGACAATATTTCCCTGTCATTTAGAATTTGTATTTTATACTTAGTGAGAAATCTCTTGGATGCATTCTTATCCTACATCACGCTGCTCTGGTTCCCCGCTTTCCTGAGTACAAATAACTTTTCATTTCAAAGCTGAATCATACTATAATCTTTTTAAAGATCCTTTAACTGTCAATCCAACCGAGCACATGTAGCAAGAGCAATGTGCATAACTCACAGAAGCAATGCCGGTATGAGCCCCGACCAAGGGCGTGAGCAGAGGTAATGAAGACTGCCTGCTGGCCAGCAGCGATTATAAGATGCAGTCATCTAGGATGCCGTCTCATTGCCCAGATACTAAAATGTGGAATAAATATGTATGCTAGGGCTTACGCAATATGGGATAGGGTCCCAAGCAAGAGATGATAACCCTGCTGTCCTTAGCGTCGGTGAGTTTCCTATCTTCGGTAAGAATCTGAGCTCTCAGAAGCATTTCTGGTGCAGCGCACTTCCTGATTTATGCTCAGCGTCCCCTCAGCTCTCATTGAACAGTGCCTATGGTGCCACTTACACCAACTGTCACAGGGCAATGGCATTCCCCCCCACCCCCATTCACTTTAGAGACTGTATGGTCCTCGACACAAGGGAGCCTTCCTTCTTCATTTCTGTCCCAGGAGTGACTACAGTGGGACCTGACACACAGTAGGTGCTCTACACTCAAGTGAAAAAAATGTAAGAAGGAATGACTATTATACCGGGATGGACTCTGGGTCACATAATGGTTTTCTCTATTTAATAAGAATTTGGAAAATATTACGATGATGTAGATGGCGTTTAAGCAGTCTTATTTACTGAAATACAAATATGGCATCATTTAAATTTCTTTTACATCAACAATGCTGGATTGATTTCCAACAGCTCCTCCTCTCCCTACCCCATCCCTGCACTCACCTATATATATCCTGTATTCTAATGAGGTGCCCTGAAGCCTTGATGCCAAGTGGATCCGGATGCAAATCGAACTCTGCCATTTCACTGCCTGAGGGTATTTGAGATTTTCACTCACTCTTGGTCGCCCTTAAATAGATGTACCTCCTGAGATGGCTGTGAGGATAAGATAACACATACACAGCACCTACGACAGTGCCTGCTATACCATAAATTCTCAAGAATTTTTCGCTACAAGTTTATATATACAATGTGACAACTTGAAAGAACTTTCATATCCCTCATGTCTTTTGATTGGCATGCCAATCCCTAGAGAAGGCTCTTCTATTCCTATTTTTCAAACACCAAAATACACTCAGAAAGAAAAAGTAGCTTGCACAAAAACACAGTGGCAGACTTGACCTTTAACCCAGTTCTTTTTAATAAATGACGTTCATTAAAAAAAAAAAAAAAAGAATTTTTGAGGTGGAGAGAATATTAGAGATAAGCTGGTCCCAAACCCACATTTGTCACATAAGGAAACTGAGGAAGAGAAAGAGAACATAATTTGCTTTCAGCACCACTGGCTGCTGGTGAAAAAACTAGGATTGGAGCCTACAGATCTGGCCTCTGAAAACATGCATGTTTCAGGATTTTTCACCCAACATTGTGTCCAACTCTGAGGAGGGAATCCTCAAAAGGGAGAATTATCGGGTATCATGTGATCCTCCCCTGCCCTCCTCTCCAGCCTCACTTCCTGCTGACAGGACTCTCCTCTTTCCTTCCACATGGACCTTTTTAGTTATCCCTCCAACACACTCATTCCCTGATGGACTTGCTTTCCCACTGTCCAGAAAGCTCTTCTCCTGATCCTTTCTGTCTTCTCAATTCAAGCCTCTGCTCAAATGTCGTCCTAAAAGAGGACTTCTCTATCAAAATTAGCCTTTTTATTTTTATTTAAGATTTTATTTATTTGACAGAGAAAGAGACAGCCGGTAAGAGAGGGAACACAAGCAGGGTGAGTGGGAGAGGAAGAAGCAGGCTCCCAGTGGAGGAGCCCAATATGGGGCTTGATCCCAGGACTCCGGGATCATGCCCTGAGCTGAAGGCAGAAGCTCAACGACTGAGCCACCCAGGCGCCCCAAAATTAGCCTTTTTAGACATTACGTCAAAGAGCCTAACCTACCACCATCTAACATTCTCAATTTCCTTACTCTATTTTCTTTATAGCACTTAGATTTCTTCATAGCACTTGTATTATGTATTTATTTACTTATTTAATATTATGCCTCTTCCACTATGATGCAGGTTTCATCGGGGAGAGTGTGTATTGGTCGTGTTCATCATTGTGTTACCAGCAGAATGGTGTCTGGCACATAGTATGTGCGCAATGAAAACATTTGTTGAATGTCTACTATGTGCCAAGCACTAAAGACAGGTGCTGGGAAAACAATTGTGAGTCAATAAGACATTCCTCTCTGCCAAGTACAGTTTTTTGTCTAGTGATGGACACAGACATTGAACAAGCAATTGCAGAAGTTTATGGTGAGAGCATATAATCTGCAGAGGTGAACTAGTCTTGAGATTCTGGGAAGATGTCCCCGAGGAGGTAACGTTCTGTGTACACATCAGATGGATAAGAGGTTTAAACTAAGTGAAGAGGGTGCAGGATGAGTGTTTCAACAGAGGAAACACTAAGTATACATTTCTGTGGCAAGAACGGATAATGATGGAGGGCAGGTATCAGAGGAATGGGGAAGGGAAGTGAGTGGAAGTCAGACTGGATGAGACTCGTTAGGACATGTTAAAGATTTTAGCTTCTATTCTCTGAGCCTCCAATGGAAAACCATTGGAGGATTTTACTCACAGAAGTGATACAGTGAGTTCTGTATTTTTTTTAAAGATTTTATTTATTTATTTGACAGAGATAGAGACAGCCAGCGAGAGAGGGAACACAAGCAGGGGGGAGGGGGAGAGGAAGAAGCAGGCTCATAGCAGAGGAGCCTGATGTGGGGCTCGATCCCACAACGCCAGGATCACGCTCTGAGCCGAAGGCAGACGCTTAACCGCTGTGCCACCCAGGTGCCCCGTGAGTTCTGTATTTTTAAATGATCAGTTTGGTGGTGGTTTGGAGAATGAAGTGGAAAACGGTAAGGGAAGAATTGGAATGACTGGTCAGGAGGTCATGGCAATAGACCCAGAGGGAAAGTGGCTCATACCAGGGTGGAGACAGTGGAAGTGGAAAGAATGGATGGAACAAAACCTTAGAATGGACCTTACAGAATTGGCCAGGGATCAGGATTGAGGAAGAGGACGTATCAACGATACCTCTCAAGACTTTCTTTTTTTCACTTGTGAAATGGATGAATGACAGAGAGATGGAGAATCCTGGAGGAGGTCAAGGTCTGAATGCTATTTTTGGATCTTCCAAAAGTGAGATGCTTTTGAGACATCTAAGTGCATATATCAAGTAACAAGAAACACAAGTCTGGAGCTCAGGAAAGCTTCACACTGGAGATATATTTGGGCAGTTTTTGACTGTCTACAAGGCTTTAGGGATATAAGGGGTTGACAACTGTCTCAGAGGGGCCTACAGTGGTGCTTTAAGAAACTCTATTCTGCAATGGCCTGGTAGGAAAGGGTGGATCTGAAAGAGCAAGGAGAAGTGGCCAGAAAGGAGTGAGAAAACCAGAACTGTGTCCCACTGTGGCCGAGGGAGGAGGGCATTCCATGAAGAAAGGAGTGATCAGCAACACCACACAGGGAGGAGAGGTGAGGGAAGACGGGTACGGAGGCGGGCCTTTGCAGTTGATGACAGTGAGGCCACTTGCTGATGTTAGTGAGGGCCGTTCAAGTGGAATGATGCAAAAAGTAACCAGATTAGAAGAGGCCAAAGGGAGGACAAGGAGATTTGTAATAGAGATGGTAACAAAAGACAGATCTTTTGAGAAGAGCTGTGAGGTTAGGGGAGAGAAAGAAAATGTTATAGTTGGTGGGGGATCTCTGGAAGGTTTTTTTTTGATGGATTAAAGACTGAAGAGACTCATGCATGTTTAAATGACAATGGGAAGAAATGCTATTTCAAAGGACATGTTTCAAAGCCAATGCAAAGGAATTGGTCTTGGCAAGGGAACTAGGACAACTCTCTTCTGTAGTAACAGGAGCGAAAGAGGGCAGGAGGGTGCAGATGTAGGTGGGTTTGCATGTTTAGTGGGAGGAAGGTAAGGGGCTCCTCATTTTCCAGATTTACATGGCATGTGAAGTTGGAGGTAATCATTTGCTGAGAGTCATAGGGTGTTTGAAGAGGGTGGAGAAAGTTAGAAATATTTGCTGAAGCATGTGATATTATTATTTATATGAAATATATATTTGGCCATTCAGATGACAAAAATGTATTTCTCATATATTAGGTCATTGTCCACAGTACTGGGCTCACAGTTCCCCCAAACCCTCAGAATTTCCTAAGTGTTTTTTGTCATATTGATGAGGTGACTTTTGGAAAGCATCTAAGGATAGGGGCTGGTTGCCAAAGGAGCCACGTGATTAGATGGTTGGAATTTCCATTCCCCCCCCACCTCCCACCTCTGGGAAGTTGAAACGATGGTCAATGATATAATCAACCATGCCTACATAATGAAGCCTCCATTAAACACAAGAAGGACTGGGTTCAGAGAGCTCCTGGGTTGGTGAGCATGTGGAGATATGGGGAGAATGATGAGCCTAGAGATGGCAGGGCAGCTCCACCTCTTTCCCACATAACTTGCGCTTTGTAGCTCTTCCATTTGGCTGCTCCTGCATTACATCCTTTTATGATAAATCGGTAATGTAGTACATAAAATATTTCTCTGAATTCTGTGAGCTGCTCTAGCAAATTAATCGATCCTGAGGAAGAAGGCATGGGAACCTCTGATTTACAGCAGTGGGTCAGAAGCACAGGTACCAACCTGGGCGTGGGGCTGGCATTTGAAATTCCAGAAACAGGTTGTGGGAAGCTCCAACCTGGGCTTGCAAGTGGTATCAGAAGTGGGGGATAGAGGGAGACTTGTAAGCCTGAGCCCTTAACCTGTGATATCTCATGTTCTTCCTGGGTAGATCGTGCCAGAATTGAGTTGACTCCTCAGACACCCCGACAGAACCTAACAGAGAGTGATACAATAAGTTAAACAGACTGTGTGGGATGTAGGTTCTTTTGGGGTTAGCAGTCACGCTAGTCTGTGGTGCAGGCATATATGCCAAGTAAAAGTTGGTTGGGTTTCCTCCCACATTAGGGTTTTTCCAGACGCATGTGGTGAAAAACTAGAGAAGCAAGGTGGTTAAAGACTGTAGCAAATGTGTTAGGATATATGAATAAAGAATGCATTTCTCATTATGTTTATTCATTGACTGGAAGACATTCCTCTTTCATTCATTTTTATTTTGAGTCCTTTTTTGGGTGAGATTTTAGGCTTACCCAGGTCATTTTGGTTCATGCCCACCCTCTATACTTGACTGTGAGCTGCTTTGAAGGAAGGGGCCATAACTAATTCATATCTCCATTGCCAATGCCTAGCTTGGTATTTTTCACATTGCTGATGCCTGATGAATGGCAAATAAATACATTGTGTAAGTTGAAGCATGTGGAGGATATTTAGACAGGGTAATTACCAGCAAGATATTTATCCATTCTCTAAGTATAAAAACAATCATCGCCACTATCCTTGATACGGATTTATAGTTTGCTGCTCAAAATAGAACAGAGTGAGCTGAAAACCAGACTAAGTTCTGAATGAGAGATGTGGTCATTATTTTTTTAGTTCTCTTTGCTAAGGAGATGTTATTTCTCCCCCTTCCAGAGAAATGAGAAAAGAGGAATGAACCAGGCTAGATCGCTTTAAAATTCTTCATTAGCACCCACACTGAATACATTTCAACGGCAAGAGCCTTAACACAGCTTTCACGGTATCTGATGCGCAGAAAACGAAGCCTGCCAATCTTGCAACATGTCTCAAGATGAAGAAGGTCAACATATCAGAAAATAAAATCAGTAGCATAGATTTCAAAGAAATTCATCCCAAGAGTTCTTCTCAATGAATGCGGCGCAAGATTGAAGAATTCAATTACATGAAAAAGAGGCCCTTTTTTAATACCATGCCCAGCTATTAGTTTTTTTGTCATTGCTAACATGAAGGCATATTGTTAGCCATCAGGAAATCTCAACAAATTCATGCATTCAAATCACAAGGGATTTGTTTGGTAGATGGATCTGAAATCTGGTCTGTCTCCAACTCCTCACCCAAGATTTCATTAATGCCAAGAAGAACGTTATTCTTAATCAGACATAGAAAAATCCAGCTCGTTGCCACTGAGCTGCTTTATTCCTTTAGAAAAGAATCCTGCCTTTAATTCTGATGGAACATTATAATTAACTTTTTTAATTCAGGGTTGACCAATTAAATTTCCTCCGTCTTAGAAAGCAGAGATGATGAGCATCATCAAAGTACATTCTGGAAAGCAAGAGTGTTTGCATCAAAAGCCTTAAAAATCCATCATCTCTTTTCTCCTGGTAAATTGAATTCTAGGGGTTGAATCCAAGGAACTAGTCTTTTAGACTCTAAAACATAAAGCTTAATGAACATACAAATATTTATTATAGCGTATTGTTCAGTAATCCCTTGTGATAGAGTGATGGCCACAAACCCCTTACATCTTCGCATGCATGCCCCCTCACAAGGAGACTGCGATGCTCCTGTCATTCAGAGATAGTTTATTTTTCCATCCCTTGGTTTTCAACTAGTCTTGTGACTTGTCTCAACCAAAAGAACATGGCAGAAGTTAAGTTTTATTTGTTTCAGAGCCTAGACCTCAAGAGATCTTGGATTGTTCTTGACTCTCTTGGCATGCCACCCTGACATCTCCATGTAAGAAAGCCAGTCTAGCTTCTGGAGGATGAACGGTGTTGAGGAGAATGGGAGCACCTCAGTGCTTAGCTGACACCAATGGCCAGACATGTGAGTGTGGCCATCTTGGACCTTCATACTCAGCGGACCTTCCACTTAAGCTGAAAGCCCCTGCTTACGTGAGCCCAGAGTGAACCAGTGGAACCCGCCCAGTAACCCAGTTAGACACACAAAAAAATAATAAAAAAAGGTTTTAAGCCATTTAAGTTTTAGGATGATACACCGTAAGGATTAGGTAGCTACAAAGCAATAGATAGCTGATATACCAAAAACTGGAAACAATCTGAACTTGAAACAAGAGCAGAATGATAAATTATGTTATATTCATACAATGGAATATAATGCAGATATTACAAGTTATGTTTGCAGGGAGTTTTTGGTAGCATAGGAATGTGCTTGTGTTACAATACTTAGTGAAAAGCAGGATGAAAAATTTTATATATAATGAGCTCTCATGAAGTGACTGAGAAAACAACTGGAGAAAAGACACCAAAACATTTCAAAGGATATTCATGGTGAAATCAGTCACATCTTTTAACTTATGTTTTTTTTACCTACTTTGTTCTTTATAATTGTATTTTGGCCTCTTCCCTTTATCTAAACCAACAACCATACATGCTTTTTATAACACTGGGTCTCAAATTGAGGCAGAACTTCTGTTAGTGTTTTTAGGAACGATGGTTGCCTATACTGATTTGCCTGACTTCCTCCTCTCAAAGCTCTTCTCTGTCTGCACAACAAGGGGACAACACAGGTCTTAAAATGAAAGAAGCCCACTGGGGTAAGGCTCTCACTTGTGGAAAATTTAATCTGGGCAAAATAGTTGAAGCGGGGTCAATAAAAAAATATCTTCCAGGTTAGGCATCTGCCAGCTTAATGGTTTTTCATAGCACTTTTCCATCTTTGGTGCTTTACAGCCCGTTTTTTATCCTTTGTTTGTTTGTTTGTATATCTTTTCAAATCTATGAGGTAGGAGTTTTTTTATCTGGTTCTTGCTATATCCTGATCATATAACAGGGTTTGCCAGAGAAGAACACTTTAAGCAAATATGTGTTAAAAGAATAAACAAGGTAATTGAGCAAAGACTGGCTTTCTGTTTCACAAGTCTCTGTCAGGTAGAGAATCCTGGTCTTGCAATCCAGAAATCTGTTCTAGAAGCTCTTTAATTTTAGAGAAACCCTTTCACTTCTCTGTGCCTAAATTTCTTGGCGGCGAAGAAAGAATGGTAAACTTTACCTTCAAAAGGTAGCTGAAAGATTAAGTGAACTTTATGAGAAAGCAAAAAATAAATCTTAAAAAATTTTACACTGATAATAGGTGGCCCTTATTCATGTGTCGAGAGCATTAACCCTTGCCTTTATTACAAGCTCAAGATGTAGGTATGACCATGTTTCCCGCTTTACCAATGAGGAAACTAAGGCATGGAGACTTAGGCAAGATAGGCTAGTTAAGTAAAGGAGGTAGAATTCATCTTTGGTAGAATTTTTTGGTTGGCTCCAAATCACATATTCATTCTGATACACTAATAATTGCATTTGGTAACTATGAATGCTGCCACGGGGATAGATGAATGTTAAGATTCTTCTATTTTTACAAATCAAAACCACAATGATATGCCACTTCACACCAGTCAGAACGGCTAAAATTAATCAGGGAATGACAGATGTTGGTGAGGATGTGGAGAAAGGGGGAACACTCTTACACTGTTGGTGGGAATGTAAGCTGGTGCAGCTACTCTGGAAAACAATGTGGAGCTTCCTCAAAAAGTTGAAAATAGAGCAACTGCACTACTGGGTATCCCCCCAAAGATATAGATGTAGTGGTCTGAAGGGGCACCTGCACCCCAATGTTTATAGCAGCAATGTCCACAATAGCCAAACTATGGAAAGAGTCCAGATGTCCATCGGCAGATGAATGGGTAAAGAAGAGGTGGTATATATATACAATGGAATATTACTCAGCCATCAAAAAAATTGAAATCTTACCATTTGCAATGATGTGGGTGGAACTAGAGGGTATTATACTAAGCAAAATAAGTTGATCAGAGAAAGACAATTATCATATGATTTCATTCATATGTGGAATTTAAGAAACAAAACAGAGGAGCATAGGGGAAGGGAGGGGGAAAAATAAAACAAGAAGAAATCAGAGAGGGAGACAAACCGGAAGAGACTGTTAATCAGAGGAAACAAACTGAGCGTTACTGGAGGGGAGGGGTTGGGGGGAGGGGGAACTGGGTGATGGACATTAAGGAGGGCACGTGATGTAATGAGCACTGGGTATTATATAAGACTGATGAATCACTGAACTCTACCTCTGAAACAAATAATATGCTCTATGTTAATTAATGGAATTTAATTTTAAAAAATAGTCTTCTATTTTTGCCCCCACAAACTTGGGTTCCTAAGATTGATAACATAGGATGTTCTAGTCATATTCATGAACTTCTCCCCAGAGCATTCTCCTTGAACCCTTTTCATTTTATTGCCCTGGGACTCGGACTGTACATTCTGGAAAGAAAAGAAATGCAGGTTTCTCAATCTCCAGGTCTTGCCAATTTATTATACACTAATTTCTCTGGCTTGAACTGCTGCTGCCCTGGTTTAGGTCCCTAATATCCCCCCCCCCCCGACTCCTGCCATTTCCTCCTAACTAGTCTGTTTGCTTCTTGTCTTGTATCTCCCACCTGTCACCTGCACTGTGTTAAACAATCTGTCAATAACTCGCATTTTATCATATCACTCCCTTTTAGGAAGTCCAAACTAACTAGCAGAACATACATAACACACTGAGACCAAGTCCCTTGTCTTCCTTGTCAACCCCACACTATTCATTCCCTGCCTGGCAGTAACTGCCTGCTTACCATTCCTGCGTGGGCTATATTACCTCCTGGTGTGTCTACTCTAGATCCTTCCTCTTCCTGGAATGCTACCCCATGAATTCTACCCCAAATTCCTTTTCATCCACCAGGACTCAGTTCAGGTGTCACTAGCCCAGAAAGTTCTCCTTAATCCCACAGCTGAATTTGGTGTCTCTCTTTCCTGTTCTTAGTACCACCCTCTATTTTTTCTACCAGAAGTTGAGCCCTGGGGTGGCAAAGGAGTCCTGTCATTGCTGTCCGAAGAATGAGAATGATGATAGGACCTACACCTCACAGGACTGTTAGAAGCGTTAAGTGACAACACACACGAAGTGTTTACAATAGTGTATACAGTGTCAGTACTCATGGGAAGCGCTCAAAAAGCATTGCGTATTGTCTTAGTATCTTTAGAACCTGTACCATATCTGGCACATAGGAGGCACTAAAGTAAATCTTCGCTTACTCTGAGGCACCAAATTGTCTATACTGTCAATGTTGTTTAACAATTTCATAATGAATTCTTAGCGTCTTCATTGTGTGTCCTTACAGTAAGAAAAAAAGTGACATTAAAAACTTATTCCTTCCAATAAAAGGTATCAGGACTCATTGGAGGAATAGCTAATTCTAGGTCCTGGGAAGATGATATACAAGATGAGCCCGAGGCACCTTATAGAACCAGAAAGTAAAGATGCGCTTAAACAAAATAAAGCAAAAACATACAGAATAATGGGATATGTTAACGGGACATAAAAACCAATGAAAAGAGCTTCCATCAGTCAAAACCACAACAATTTGAGCAAATACATAAATAAAATCATATTAGATTTTTACACGAGTCCATATGGATATAAATATGTGATTAAATATATAAATAAATGAGAGAGAATAGAGAGATCTCTGGTGCAGAAGAATTTCAAATAATTTCTGTGAACATTTTACCCCCAAAGAGGTGGAACAAAACTCCACACTCCTGAAGTGTGGACTGAGACTGGCAATTTCCTTCCAAAGAGCACAGTATAGAAATGGAGCGAGCTTTGGAGTGGAGAATCCTGACCAACACCATCTTGGCCAGGTGACCAACCAAGGTCCACATCAACAGTGATTTGTCTTGGTAATAAGTACCTTTGATATAATGTGATGAAAGGTACTTTCTCTTTGTGGTCTTCTTCTCCAAAACCTATAACCCGAGCCTAATCATGAGAAAAACCTCAGACAAACACTAGCTGAAGTAGTGAGGGACACTCTGTAAAATCCCTGACCATTATACTCTAAAATTGCTAAGCCCATCAAAGCCGTGGGAAGTCTGAGAAACTGTCACAGCTGAGAGAAGTCTATGGAGACCTAAGGACTAAATATTGTATAGTGTCCTGGACAGGATCCTGGAACAGAAAAGGGACATGAAGTAGAAACTAAGGAAATCTGAGTAAAGTATGAACTCTGGTTAATAATAATGTATTACTATTAGTCACTGGTTGTGACAAATATACCATACTAACATAAGATGTTAATAATAGGAGAAACCAACTGTGGGCTACATGGGAACTCTCTGCAAAATCTTCATAATTTTTCTGTAAATACAAAACTATTCTAAAATAAAAAGTTTATTAAAAATAAAATAAAAATTTATTTTAAAAAAGTGTCTATTACATGCAAAGCTCTCTGCAGGGTGCTTTCCCTTTTAAAAAAAGATTTGTATTTATTTGAGAGAGAGAGAGTGAGAGAAGGGGGAGAGGGAGGGGCAGAGGGAGAAGTAGACTCCCCTCTGAGCAGGGAACCCAACTTGGGGCTCAATCCCAGGATTCCGGGATCATGACTTGAGCAGAAGGCAGATGCTTAACCTACTGAGCCATCCAGGCACCCTGGGCAGGATGCTTTTCACCCATTAGCTAATTTAATTCTCATAGCAACAGATGAGAACACTGAGTCTCAAAGAAAGTAAGAGATTTGCCTAAAGTCACACAGCTAATAAATGTTAGAACCAGGATTCCAACCTGGGAGTACCTGTCTCCAAACCTTGTGATCATTTGAGGACACTTTATCGTGACTCTCGGGCAAACAGGGGTTTAAGTGGCTAGAGAGGGCAGTGGATGTCATGATGTAAGATGGGGATGGGTGGTGTAAGCATTAGCCTACCACAGGTATTTGGTATTACTTTCATAATTCTTATACTTCAAGGTTTCTTGATTAACTAATGTTATGATTCCAATGCTATTGCTTTAGAAGTGACCGCTTCATTTCTTAAACAACTTCCTCATCTACTCTAAGAAACAAGTTTTGGAACAATATTGCACTTTCCACTGCGCTTTTACTTAAGAGAAGGCTTTCACTGTGTTTTTGGCTTGGTAACTTTCGCTTAGGGGAAGTACTTCTTGATGTGCCAGAGTCCTCCTGAGCCCAGCAGGGCTGTTAAAATTGTTTGATTTTGCATTGCATTGCAAGAAATAAAGGAAGGAAAAACAGAAAAAAGGAGGGAGATTTACATCAATATCCAACTTCCTTTATACTCTTTCCATTGAAGCATCAATCAGGGTTTTTTTTTTAAGTATTTAAAAACGAAACTTTGGAAAAGAAACCAGTTTCTTTTTTTTTTTTTTAAAGATTTTATTTTTATTTATTTATTTGACAGAGATAGAGACAGACAGCGAGAGAGGGAACACAAGCAGGGAGATGGGAGAGGAAGAAGCAGGCTCATAGCAGAAGAGCCTGATGTGGGGCTCGATCCCAGATCGCCGGGATCACGCCCTGAGCCAAAGGCAGACGCTTAACCGCTATGCTACCCAGGCGCCCCAAGAAACCAGTTTCTAATCAGTTTTGATTATTCTTCCCTGGTGGATTCATACTGTTTTATCATCAGTTTTTTTTTTCCCCCTCCTCTTACATTTTCTGGGCTTCTGGCATGAATTTTACCACATGTGGTGAAATGAACAAAACTAGTATCTATACATATATGCAACCCAAGTTTTTCCTCCTGGAGTATATTTATCGAATCAGTCTATGACTCTGTGTGTGTGCATGTGCGCGTGTATGTGTGTGTGTGTGTGTGTGTGTGTGTGTGTGTGTAGAAAGAAAGCATAGCAACAACCGATTTACCATGTTGAGTCCAATCAATGGTCCGATGTTTGGCCACAAGGGATGGGCACTCTTGAGGATGCCCATCTCACCACTACTGACCTCTCCCCAGAGTCCCTCCATTCTAACTACCTGCTCACCGGCTGTCTTGCATTTCAAATCAACAGGCTTCACACTCTCCCCACTCATCCATCCCCGTCCTCTCACTCCTGTAATTGCACAGTGTCTCCATGGTTATCCAGGTGGGAATCTTTAGGGTGGTCTTGGACCCTTCCTCTTGGCACATTCCATTTCTCTATTCCATTGCCAACTCCTGCTGACTCTATCTGTGCTTTTTCTCAAAGTCCTCTTTTCTCTCCTCTCCATTCCCACAGCTTCTCCCATATCCAGGTGCTCATTACTTCTCACCTGGGCCTTTCCAATGATCTCCTAATTGGTTTCCTCACTTCCAGTCTCTCACGTCCATATTCTGCCCTCCATTCTTCCACTGGCTTAATTTCCCTAAAGTGAACCTCTAATCGTGTAACCCCACTGCTAAAAAAGTTAAATGGCTCCCAACTGCCTCCAGGATAAATGCCAAAATCCTTAGCTTGGCATTCAAGGCCCTTCCCCATCTGGCCCTAGACAACCTTTCCAGACTTATCTCCAATTACTGCTCTACGTGAATTTCCTATTCCAGCCAAATTGATCCACTCATTACTGCATGCATGTGCTGTCTCTGATTATGGGCCTCTCTTAAGCTCAAGCAATTTCTGCTGTTTGGATAAACTTACTCATTCCTTTCTGCTTGCCATTAAACGCTATGTCCCACCTAACCCACCAGGTTGTTCTTGGCCACCCGGCCCTAACTAATGGCCTGCACTGTTAACTTAGCCTTTTATTTTTACCATTTTGGTATGTATTCTATGTGCCCACCTCAACTACGGACCTCTCAAGGACATTAATGGTGATTGGGGCATACACTTTTAATGAGCTGGCTCTACATCAGCCTTTACTTGAAAAGAAAGGTCTGAGGGCCTGAGCTATGAGGCAAATCTGGCAGCTGTCCTCACAATGCACTCAGCATCACCCTTTCCCCCGATGAGTGGGGGGTCTGCATTGACCAAGTCCTCTCTCATTACACCTGAAGGTTGAGCTCTCTTCCAGGAAGCTCCGCACTCTCTTTTGTAAATAGACCTCCCATTTACAAGTGATGTCACCCTTCCAAGTTGTCCAGATGTGCCCAGAGAAGCCTGAATTCCAGTGGTGGATTGTAAGTTGTCTTAAATGGGGAGGGGGGTCGTCACTCTCTTCCCTACCTCCTTCCCTTTGCTGATATCCCATTACAACACACAAACACTCCTGAATCTGACTCCAATGAACTTCTACCACCATGATTCAAAAATACAGTGGGCCTTAGAGTAAGTGAAGAACTTTTATGTAGATACCTGTGTCCTACCCCCAGAGGTTCAGATTCTTTAGGTCTGAACCGTGTCCTAAGAACACATATGTTTAGCAAACTCTTTGGGTAGTTCCAATGGTAAGTGTGAAGACCACACTTTGAAAATCACTAATTTACAGTATGGTCCTTCATTCCTGCCCCCCTTACATCCTTTGAGTCAATTAGGACTACTTCCCATTTCTGAAAGTTTCCCTGATTATGCCAACTATGTGCCTTTGCTCCAGTGCTATGACAGCAGCAATGATTTTCCTTCGAACCCCATCTTCCCAAATCCTATCAGTCCCTAAGAACCTGTGCCTCATGAGGGCAGGGACTTTTATTTATGTTGCTCACTGTATCTTCAGCACCTAGAATAGTGCCTGCCACATCGGAGATGCCACAAGCTCTGTGGAATGAAAACATGAATCTTCAAAGAGGGAACTCAAATGTCACTGCCTCCTCAAAGCAGTCTCTGATTATGACCAAAAGAAATAGCCACAGCTTCTCAACCTTAGCACCTTTTCCCTTGTACTTTGGCCCACGGATCAGCAAAATTTTTTCTATAAAGGGCTGATAAATATTTCAATCTTTACAGACACTGCAGACATACAGATACTGTTGTAGGACATACAGACACTGTTGCAACCACTCAGCTCAGCTATTTTAGTGCAAAAGCAGCCCAAACCAATTTGTAAATAAATGGGAATGGTTGTATTTCAATAAAACATTATTTCAAAAAATCGGCAGGTGGTGGGCTGGATTTGGCCCACAGGCTGTACCTTGCTGACCCCTGCTCTAGTCAGTTGCGTACCAAATTTCTCCCTTCGGCTAGATTCCTGAATTATAAATTCCCTGAGGCGGGGACAGAACGTTATTAGAAAATAAACGCATGTGTGTGATTGTGGATGTGTTTTTCAGCTTCTCTGATCCTCAGTTTTGTCATCACTAAAACCTCCTGCTAAGACATTGTAGCTAAAGTATCTGACATCACGCCTGCCTTGTAATGCACGCTCAGTAAGTCTTCCTTTCCTTCCTCTTTGTCCTGAAAACAGCACTGCCCCCTATACAAGGCATACAGCACACACCAGCTGTGGACCTCCAATGTCGAAGGCCCAGGCCAGGGATTCAGCGAAGCTCGGAGGCGAACAAGAAACCACTCTGGATAAGGTGTCAGAAATATGTGATGCAGTCCCCCCCCCCCACTCACTAACCTCCCTGCACCCCACCCAGCAGGTTACCATCCTCCTTCTTGGAGACAGACATTTCATACCCTTTTCATTCTCCTCACACCTCCCAGATTCCCTGCTCTCACTCTCACCCTCTTGGCCAATGACGTCAGCTCATACTTCACTGCAGGCGGAAGCCACCTCGGCACTCTGTCACCTTCCCACAGCCAAGCTACAACACTGCCCTCCGCTCTGGGTACCTGTGCTCCTTGCCTTTCCTTCTGCTTCCCCAGCTGGTATCCCCACACCTCTCAGAGGCGGACCCCACCACTCACCAAGGACTTCAGACTTTTACACATAAATTCTCCTTCCGTGTCATCGGTCACCCACCAAACGTCTCGTATCTCCCATTTAAAAGCGAAACCAACCAAAACGTCTCCAGACTCCCTTATCTACCTCCCATTTATCGCTTCATGTCTCTTCAACTTTTACAACCAGATTTCTCCAACAAATTGTCTAGTATTGTTTCCATAGTCTCATTCCATTGCTCTTCCTGTTTTTCAGAAAATAAAATAAAAAAGAACAGAAATGTAAAAAGAAAAAGAAATTCATATAAATAGTTTCATAATTCACAAAAGATATATATATATATTTTTTTAACTTCAGGTTTAAACTTGGAACAAAAGTCACAAGTGATGTTCCCTCCTTGTTCATGTTTTTAGCTCAGTCCAAGTTGGCTTCCATCCTGACCATTGCCAAAGCCACTGGTGTCCTCTGTTTTGCCAAATCCAGTGGAGACCTCTCTGCCCTCATTTTACCCGGCAGTAGAATTCCAGACCTGAGCGCTGCCTCCTTCTTGAACTGCTCTCCTCCCGTGACTTACACAGTTTCATTCCTCCTGGTTTCCTTCTTGCTCACTGGTCTCTCCTTCTCAGTCTCCTTGACTGGCTTCTCTTCTTCTTCTCCTGAATCTTGGGCTCTTGTATCTTCTGTGTCTACACGTTCTCTCCTAGTGAGCTCACCATGGCTTTAAATACCATCTAAATGCTAATAATTCCCCAGTTTATATTTTCAGCACAGACCAATACCTGAGCTCCAGACATCATCTGGTTTTCTACCAGGGAACTTAAATTTAGTATGTCTTCAGTGAAACTCTTCATGGCTGCCCAAGCCAGCTCCTCTCTCACTTCACCTCAATTCAGTAAATGGCACCTTCTTGCTTAAGCAAAACCCCTTGGAGTCATCCTTGATTTCTCCCTTTTCCCACATTCTCTGTGCCTCAATCAAATCTATTATCAAATTCTTTTGGCTGAAATTCCCAAATCTATCTCCCCTCCAATAGGCAGCTTAATCCCATTCATTGTAACAACCTTCGGATATAATCTCTTTCTCTTTCATCATTAGTTTCCCACTACTCCTAGGTCATGACCATTGCCCAACAAACATGCTCTTGTCTCCCCTCTTTTTTTTTTTTTTTAAGATTTTATTTATTTATTTGACAGAGAGAGACAGCCAGCGAGGGAGGGAACACAAGCAGGGGGAGTGGGAGAGGAAGAAGCAGGCTCCCAGCGGAGAAGACTGATGTGGGGCTCGCTCCCAGAACGCCGGGCTCATGCCCTGAGCCGAAGGCAGACACTTAACGACTGTGCCACCCAGGTGCCCCTCTTGTCTTCCCTCTTAAAAGCAAAACAAAAACCATCTCCTGCCAGGATGATTGCAACAGTTCCTAACTGGTTTTCCGCTTATACTTGATGCTCCTACAACCTGGGTTCCACGTGACAGCTACAATGCCCACCAAATAAATATAAATCTAACTGTGTCCTTCCATACTGGAAACCCTTCCCATTGTTCACCATTGGTAAATGGAAACAAAAGCCAAAACAAAATGAAAACAAGCTTCTGCCTACCTCCCTAGCCCCCAAGAAATGCCACTCTTCTGACTCATGATGCTGCATCCACAAGGATCTTTCTTGCCA
Source organism: Ursus maritimus (assembly GCF_017311325.1). Taxonomy (NCBI): domain Eukaryota; kingdom Metazoa; phylum Chordata; class Mammalia; order Carnivora; family Ursidae; genus Ursus; species Ursus maritimus. The sequence continues at coordinate 57,816,448 of NW_024423564.1, read as the reverse complement.
TTGATTAAACCCAGCAAACCATTTCCCACCTCTGGGCCTTTGTGTTCGCTGTTTCCTCTGCCTGAAATGCTCTTCATCAGCTCTTCCCGTGGCTTCCTCATTCCATCCTGTAGGTCTCAGCCTAATCATCCCTTCTTCAGAGAGATCTCCTATGACCACCACAGCTAAAATACTATTATCAGTGCTCAGTTGCTCTATTTGGTATCACTCTGTTTATAACCTTCACAGACATTATCACAACAAGCTGTTCTTTGTTCATTAGTTACCTTTCTTTTCCTAGTTTATGGTCTGTCTGCCACTGAGGAATATAGGTTCCATGAAGGTAAGACCTTGTCATATTCACTGCATATTCCTGAAACTTAATCCAATGCCCAGCACATGGTAGCAGCTCAATAAATATTTGTTAAATGAACATATTTACATGAATAATACATTTTCAATTGCACATCTCCTTCCAACTATTAGAACTGCCTGCCCTCTCTTCCTCCAGTTGGCAAAGCTATCTTTATCATCCAAAATTCAGTTTAAACAGCACCTCTGTGTTGCCATTCCCCTGGGATTGGTCACTCCTTCCTCTGCCTTCGTGCTTTTTGTTCCTACCTCTACTGCAGCACTAGTAATAATGACAGTTGCTGCTGTTTATTGAGCATTTACTCTATGCCAAGTGTAGGGCCAAATCTTCTAAAAATATTGTCTAATGCAACCCATCCAACCACCCTAGGGAATAGGAACTATGTCCTCCATTGTAGAGATGATGAAACTAAGTCTCAGGGAATTTATGCAACTTGCCCAAGATCACAAAGTAAGGAGGAACCAGAGATTCAAACCCGAGTCTGTGTAATTCTAAAGGTCACACTCTTCAGCACTGAGCCCTATCTTGCATCTTATTTCACTGTAATGTCTTATATATCTGTCTCTCCCAAGCTCCCGGAGGGTGGGGAATTTTGTATAGCTCTGAATATCCCCAAGACCTAGCAGTCCACTAGGCACAGAATTGGTGCTTAAGAAATATTTGTGGAAAAAACAGATCTGTCATTCACAAGTTTATCTGAACACTTTCTGAACCCATTAATAAGTATTAACAGCCAGGATGAAAAAGAGCAAGAGAAAGAAATCGGGTTGGATGGCTCCAAGAATTAAGTACACACTAGGCTAAGTATGTGGCATCCCAGACTTGATGTTTTTCACACCAAAGACAATACCAAGGTCACTGCCAAAGAAGACAGACATTATGTAATTAGGGAATGCACTGCCAGCAATTACTCCAGAAGCTATTTCAAACTGAAACATGCCGGTGTTTGCTCATGTCCCTGTTCACACAAACAAAAGACCTACATCTTGGAAACTGTTTTGCTTTGTTTGTTTATAACAGCTCAAGTCACTCTTCACTTGGCAGCCAGTGGCATAATCGTGCTGGAAGCATTGCCCGGACCCCCGTTTTTGCTGGGGACTGTCGAAAGCAAATGAGAAGGTGAATGAGGTGCCCGGTTTATGTCTGGGGCCTATGGTGTGGGGCTGAGTCATGAGACAGTGGAGCCTGCAAGGTCCTGCCTCCTGGGGTATGACCCGTTTCCAGGGATGGTGGAAATGGAGGCTGTCTGTGGGAACTGTCTGGGAACACCTGCAAAGACAGGACAGACCAGGGATGTATCTCCCATTTCTGCACCAGGACTGTGATACTTTCTCATGTGGTTCCTGACAGCAGACTGGTATTTCCATTTTGCAGATGAGGAAATGAAAACTCAAAGGCATATGTAACTTGTTAAACGATCCCACCCATGGCTGAGCTCGAATGTAAGCACTAGTGTATCTGACTAGAAACCCTATGCTCATCTTTCCATCATGATACTAATTAAGCTCTCACTTTTCTCCTGCCACGTTGGGGCCCTTGTACTCTACAGCCGTCCCACAGCCCCTGCCCTAAACACTCACACTTGCTTTTACTCATTCCTGACTAGCTCTTCCCTCTGATTCTGCATGTCCTGCCTATTGCGACCTTCCCATTCAGGCATAAATGTCACCTTCCCAATGAGGGCCTTCCCAGCCCCCACCGTCACTCCGTATCTTCTTTGTTCCTTGGTTTTTCTCCACTAAACTTATTCCATCTGACCTAATAGAGATATGAATTTGCTTTTGTTGTTGCTGTTGTTGTTGTCTTTTTCCCCAAATGAGAATGTAAACTCCACGGAATCAGTGAATTTATCTTTTGTTCTCTGCTGTGTATCTAGAGCTGAAAACAGTGTCTCGCACATAGCGGGTGTTCAATTGAATAAAGGAACGATTTTAACTTGCAGACACTTCGCACATAAGCAGACCAAGTACATTCACTATGAAGTTAATGTGTCCAGGGTGGGGGAAGTTACTGGAACATAAAAAAAGTCAGATCAGAGAGCTGGCAGTAATGCAGAGTGTAGAGCAGGGGTTCAGGAGAGCCGCCCTGTCTGGGCTCACGTGCCAGCCCGAGCCCCACTGGTTCTGCCCCCCTGAACGAGGAACCTTAGCTCCCTGTGCTCTAGTTCGTTCATTTGGAAAATACGTATGATAACAGTATCTTTTGCAAGGGGCTATTTTAAGGATTAACAAGTTATTATGTATAAGGTATTTGAAACAGGGCCTGGCCCATCGTAAGTGATATAGAATTATTTGCTTTTATTGTCATTATCTAGTTAACTATCACTTTCCTCGAAGCATACTACTTTAAATTTTTCCAAGGTAGATCTCTCTTCAGGGCCCTAGAAACCCACTCAACCATGCTGAGCTTATTCTGAGATGAAAAAGAAAAACACTAAACAAAATAAAGCCAAAACCAACCAAAACTGAACCAAAAACTGGGTTTTCTTATCAGTCCTGTGTTTAAAATCAAGCCCTGTAATCCTACGTTCAGACATTTCGGCATTGATTGTTAAGAGGCAATTTAGACCTTCCCCGAGACATTAAAAGTAAGAAATTATAGGGCAATGATGCTGGAATAATTTGACCTATTTAGGGAGGGAGGCGAGCTTTAGTAGCTTATTCCCATCATGGCTATTCCCTTCGTTTCCTCAGAACTCAGGCTAGAGCTGGTGTCCAAACCCCGTGCCACATACATTTGAAGCAAAGTGCTGGTACCAGCTGGAGCCTACAGGTCAATAATCCTCTTCCTCTTGAAGGCAAGACCTGGATCATTAACAAAATTGCTACTGGGAGGTCGCTGCCCTATGGGCCACTGTGCCTGCTGCATATACTGGAATAGAGTTACCTTTCACCTTTCATTCATTCCTTTGCTCTTCAACAAGCATTCACAGATCGCTTTCATTGTGCCAGGCTCCGAGCTGAATACTCGGGATGCAGAGCTGATAAGAACGATGAGGTCCCTGTCCTCTTAAGTATTTGCAGTCTGATTTCATTGACTGAAATGATGGGCTGGGTGTGTGTGTGTGTGTGTGTGTGTGTGTGTGCGTGCGCACGCTAGGTTTTCTACCAGGGGTGTAATTCTCTCCCTCCTCTTTCCTTCCACCTCTACCTTTTATCTCTTCATCAGTCTACCCCTTGAAGATTTGCTGAGCATGACATGCCAGGTGCTGGGGATGACAGTTGAATACACAAGTTATCTCATTGGTAGGGAGTCTGTCTTGCTCCACCAGAATGTGAGATGGGGATGGAACCTCTGGGTGGCTCAGTTGGTTAAGCGGTTAGGTGTCTGACTCTTGATTTCAGCTCAGGTCATGATCTCAGGGTCATGAGATTGAGCCCCACATCGGGCTCTGCACTCAGTGCAGAGTCTGCTCGTCCCTCTCCCTGCCTTTGCTTGCTCTCTCTCTTTCTCAAATGAATAAATAAAATCTTAAAAAAAAGAATGTGGGTGGGGAGAATCCACACAAATAAATGCATTTAAGTGCTATAGTCTATGCAGGTGTGGGGCTTTGGAGTGGGACACAGAGAAGGGAACGGTTTTAAGTGAAGGGGAGGGTTCAGGAAAACTCTAGAGACAGACTATTGGGGTCAATGGGGATAACTTCCATGGTATGAGGTGAGAGTTCCCCAGAAGACAATCGAGGATGAACATATTAGCACCAAAACAGACCAAAATATTTTGGACTCTTAGGTGTTAATATGTATATGGCATGATGGTCATTAAAGGAGAAGAAAAAAAAAAGATTATGCTGGTGATATTACAAGACATAACACAAGAGACTTTCTTCAATCTCCAAACTCACAAATACAGAAATGCACATTCACACCCCGCAAGTTAAATGCCGTTTCAACTTTCTTAAAAAACTTGATCTCTCACTAGTTGGTCCTTTAATCACTAATGACAGCTACTGCTTACACACTGACAAGTAGAGAACAATAAAGCCATAGCACTCTGATCTTGTCATCTGCTTGCTCGGAAACTTCTAACAGCTGCCAATCTTCTACAGAATGAAGTTTAAACTCCTCACTGTAATTCTCCAAGTCCCTCAAGAAGGCTCCAGCCTTCTCTTCACTCTCTCCCCCGCTGCTCCTTTCACGTAGCTCGTAGAGTGCCACATCGGGCTGTCGGGGCCGCCGGAAACACTAACTTCCATTTCCGCCCATCGGATCCTCGCTCACGGAGTTTTCGTCCGGATGCGTTTCTCATCACCTTGCCCTGTTGAGATGCTACCCCCAGTCGAAGTCCATCTCCACGGCTACTCATTGATTCATGCAACCGCTCAAGAATTATTGATTGAGAACCCCACTAAGTGTCAGTCCTGGCTAATAGCAAGATGAATGAGAAATGGTTTCTCCTTCGAGGAATTTGCCGCCTTAGTCAAAAGTGGAGGAGGGAGCAGTTTGATGAACGAGTTCTCTGATTTCTCCAGGTGATCCAAATAAATCTCCTTTGTTTGCCAAGTGCCTAGCAGGGCAGGGCAGGGTGGGGCAGGGGCAGCGGTTACGGGCAGACGTAGAGTAGGTGCCAGATACTTCCATGCTCGTTCATTTATTTTGTTGTTTATTGGTATCTCTATGATCACGCTTAGCGGTTTTGCCTTCACAAGCCGTTGTTGTTGTTGTTTCTCTGCACACCCGTTTCTTCTATGAGAGAGCAAAGGTCTTGGTTTGACTGTTTCTAGGTATTTCTATTCATAGTGCCTTCCACATGGGACATATCCTAAATGTTTGCTGAATATAAGTGAATTGAAACAAGGAAAAGAAAAGGCAAAAGGTGGAGGAAAGGAGAGCTTTGAGGCCAAAGTTGTCCATTAATTTCAGTTTGAGTGTTTTAGGCCCGACTGTTTCCTCCAGGTTACTAAAGCAAATTTATCTGAGCAAATAAGCTTCCATATTTACATTTCTTTAAACCCTAATTTGACATGCAAATAAGCCACTAACTAGAGCTGGGCTTCAATCAGCCGTGTTTAAACAGAAATCCCCACAGCTATTCTTAGAAAGAAGCTAGCATTAGCCAGCGCAGGCAACAATGACAGCCCCTGCTGCGAAGGGCACGAATCTCCCTGTTCATCTCTGAAGGTCCCTATGCACCTGTTCCGGAGCCTCTTCCCCTGAGACTAGACTCTGAGGGCTGAGAGCATCCTCAAGTCCTTAAAAGCCAGGTGGTCCAGCTTTCCCAGCCCCTCAGCTGACGTCCCCTCTGCTAGGGGCATTCAGCTTCTCTTGGCACACCACCAGTGACGGGGAGCTCATTATCTGATAAAGGTGCTCTCACTGTCCACAAAGCCTTTCTTCTATTGAGCACGAGAAATTTGACTCCTTGTAACTTCATTGCTGCTATAGCCAAACAGAACGAGACAGCTCTCTTCCATAAAGCAGCACTTTCAGACATCCGAACACAGCCATCTGAATCTTTGTGCTCAGACTCACAGTACCCATCGCCTCCTTGTCGTCGTTACTCTGCATTGATTCTCAGCTAGCTCTTACCATCCCCTCATGCTGCTGTCTCTCTCGCTTCAATACACTGAACTGGCTTTTCCCTCAATGGCTTTTGCATGCCACTCCCTTCTGAAGGACGAGCTTTTGACCTTAACATTCAGATCTCAACTCAAATGCCCCCTGTTCAGAGGTGCGTCGTCCTGACCATCCCAGCTGAAAGAGAACCCCTCGCACGCTACCTCGCCCTACAGATGCCCGACATCCTTCACCACACTAACCTATATTTAAAAACCAGAACTCACGGCTATCTGAAATTGGCTAGGGCGATCAGGAGTCTGGTTCCGGTTTTTCATGTTCGGTCACTGACAGCTTGGAAAGCTCCCCTCTCCCTCTTCTGCTGCACATCTGGGCAAGCTGATATGAAAGCCTTTAGTGTTGGTGAGAGGTTCAAACCACAAAAGCCTCCACTCGTGTGGGATCCCTCGTGCCATCCCTACCCAGAGCCACCAGAAAATCTCCAAACCAGTTTCATTTCCAGACTTTCTCAAGCCATTTCACCGGTTTGGGAAGCCTGCTCTGGCCTTCCCCAGAGTCTATTACCTGAGTAATAAACTTTTTTATATCTTATCGGCTTATGTACATCCTCAACTTCAGTATCTGAAGCAGCTTTGGGGTGGGAGTCTGTTCCGTTTCTCTAGAGTTGCTAACCCGTCCGGTTTCTTTGTTAGTTGTTCATCTCTTCGGTATCTTTCTCTCTGTGGGATGCAGAAAGGTGCCTCTCTGAAGTTAGGGCTCCGTCAAATAAAGAAATATGATTCTCAAGGTTTTAGAATAGTTTTTGTTATAACAGCCCCCAAATAATGACTCCATTGTTATGACTTGTAGGACCAGTAAACTCAGGGTCAGGCACAGTTCTTAGGGCTTTATTTGTATTGACTCCTTTACTCCTCACATCAACCCTACAAATACTTATCTCCGTTGTACGGATGAAGCTGAGACACAGGGAAATTAAGTCATTTACTCAAGATCCCATGACAAGCAACAGTCAGGATTAGCATGCGGGGAATGGGGCCCCAGACATGCTTCAAAGCACCTTACTAGACTGTCTGCCATGACAGCTCTGCTGTTGTCATGTGGAGTCCCTGCCATGTACCAGGACACGTCATCACCTCCAAAAGTCCTCCCATAGGCTTCGAGGTGAGTATCCTAGCCTCTACTTGCAGATGAGGAAACTGTAGCTCAGAGGGTTGGAAGACTCTCCTGGACAAGGCGGGTGGACCCGAGAGTCCCTGGTTATTCCACATCAAAGAACCCAGAGGGCTTTGAGGGCATGAAATTGAGAGCATGGGAGAACAGACACCTATGCTGAGAAAGAGGTTAGCTAGAGGCTTGAGAACTGATAGCAAGGATTTGGAGAAATTGCTCGAGTCCTATCTCCTACTGCACATTAAATCAAAAAGAAGAATCCTTATAATTAACACTTAGTTGTTCAAAGAGTATAACTTCCCAGAACTTCTACTGATCCAAGGGAATTGTTTTCTTTTTATTTAAAAATGTAATTTTTTTATTGTAAAAGTAATATATGCTCACTGGAGAAAACTGAGAAAACAGAGAGAAATATGAGATTATGAATGATTCATATTCCTGTCATCCAGTTGTAACTGCTTATTGCAGAAGAGTGTTTTTTTTTTTTAAGATGTAAAGTTGGAAAGGTCAATTTTTAAAGACATGACATGACTTTTGGTTAAATTCTGACCTTGCTTCTAACTAGTTGTGTGACTTTAAGAAGTTATTTTATCTCTTCGGATCTTGGTTTCTCTGTAGGAAACACCTACGTTAATCCACCTGTCAAGATTATATCTTTTTCTTTTTTTAAGATTGTATTTATTTATTTGAGAGAGAGAAAGTGAGTGAGAGAGCATGAGTGGTGGGGAGGGTCAGAGGGAGAGGGAGAAGCAGACTCCCCACTGAGCAGGGAGCCCAACATGGAGCTCGATCCCAGGACCCTGAGATCATGACCTGAGCCGAAGGCACAAGCTTAACTGGCTGAGCCACCCAGGTGCCCCGAGATGATTTCTGAGAGTCCAGAAAGCAAGCATATATGGAAACAGCACGGCGACTGGAGCATAGTAAGCCTTAATGAGTGTTAATTTTCCTTTTTTTCCCCATTCCTTTGTAACTCTGAGCCCCACACTGCTTTCAATGAGTAAAGACAATGGATATTTTCTTTCTCTTGTTCTATACATGGCACTAATAATCTATTTGTTTCTATTCTGATACAGTTCCTGAACTGGTAGAGAATAAATTAATTTCTTGATTGGAGGGTTAAGATGTTTATTTGGTAAGTTTATATCAGTACTTTATTCTAGAAAGATCTGGGGGAATTTTTTAAATAAAAAATGTTGTTCTTAAGTTTTATTACAATGTTAGAAAAAATTAGTTAAAATTAAACCAAAATCAATTTTTATAATTTTTTACAGGGGAAGGGGCAAAGGGAGAGGGGGAGAGATAATCTTTTTTTAATTTTATAATTATTATTTTTTATTATGATATGTTAGTGACCATACTGTACAGCAGGCTCCACGTCCAGTATGAAGCCCCATCTCCCACAATCCTGAGCTCATGACTTGAGTCAAAATCAAGACTCAGTTGCTTAACCGACTGAGCCACCTCGGCATCCCCAAAATCAGTTTTTAGAGTTACTCTCACATAGGAAAGAATAATCAGAATAAGGATATAATTTGAAAGTGTATTAGATATTGTTATACTGCATCAGTTGAAAGCAGGCTGCATATTCCCTTGATGAACATAGTTTTTCATTTGTCGTTTGCATATACTGAGGAAATAATCTCAAAGTAACCATAGCTCCTCTTATTAGTAGCCCACAATCAAGAGAGAAGAGCAAATTAAAAATGATGGCAAATCTTGGTAATGAATGCTAGGATAGAAAGACACTCAGAAAAAGATGCCTACACAGATTGGATATTCAAGAAAAGCTTCCTAAACAGGCCCTTGAACTGTATGCATTAAGAATTACATAGTAGAGGGGCACCTCAGTCTGTTAAGTGTCTGGCTTTGGCTCAGGTCATGATCTCAGCGTCCTGGGACCAAGCCCCACATCGGGCTCTCCACTCAGCAAGGAGTCTGCTTCTCCTTCTCCCTCTCCCTCTGTGCTCTCTCTCTCTTGCTATTGCTCTCAAATTAATTAATTAATTAATTAATTAAAAAAAAGAATTATGTAGTAGAAAAAAGGGGAGAAGGACGTTCAGGCAGAGAAGACATGAGGAAGATATATGTCATGAAATCTAATGTTGCTTTCCAGAAACTAGAAGAAATCACAATCATTGGTGAGATGGGAATAAATACTGGTAGCTAACACATATTGAGTATTAACTGTGAGCTATAAACTGTTCAAAACAAGAAATTTATTATAGTGACACTCAGAGACCCAAGAACCAAAGGGCAAGAGTAGAGACAGGACTCAGAAATGAACTAGATCCGGAGAATTAAGACTCCCATTAGGAATGTCTTTCCCTTCATCTCCCCAGACAAGCTTTCTCTGCTTCCCAGACCCAAAAAACACGCAGCATAACTATCACAGCCCCCTGAGTTTTGCAGGTTCTCAAAATGTCTAGGGAGTGGATTAACTGATCCAGCTTGACTCAGTCAGCAGGGAAACAAGGTCAGACCAGGGGAACAAAGTCAATTTTAGGAAAAACACAGATCTGCCTGCAACCATGCTGTTGGGAGTACTGACAGAGGAGCGATTCCATAAGAGAGGGTGGCGGACAGACAGGCCCACTGGCCTCATCTGTGCAGGCAGTTGGTGATAAATCTGGAGAGGCAGGCAGGCAGGCATCTAATCATGAAGGTTTTTTTTTTTGTCTGCTAAGCTAAACCATATTCATCTCATGCTGAAAGTTATGAGCAGACTTTGAAGGATTTGGAGTATGGGAATGACATGAGGGTCAAATCTTCATTTTAGAAAATCACTCTGGTAGAGGTTTTCAGGTAAACCTAATGAACCGAATATGGGTGCATTTATCTCCATTCTCTCCCAAACACAAGCCCAAAATGACAACCATAGTATATATAAAGAAACAAACACATACACAAAGAACAAAAGAGGAGGAAGGAGCCAACACAGGGCATATAATCAAATTTGGGGGGAGAGTGGATTAGAAATGAACTAACCTGACAGAAAGTGAACACTGAGTGCCTACAGCAGGGGTATCAAGGTGAAGACAGGCCATTAGCCCCACACCTTCATAGAAAGGCTGGCATTTGGAGGCCCTGAGTCCCAAGAAAGACAGGGTAAAGCTCCAGGCTGAAAAACGGTTTGGCTAAGGCTATATACAGACCAGAGAGACAACCAGAGCCCCTTCCCTACCTTGTGTAGTCAGGTGACTACTACTCTCTCACCTTTTGAGGACATAAAGGTCTACTTCGCAAAGCAGTTTAGAAAAAAAAAGATTTTCAACCAAAGTCACCACATAGCCAAAACATCAATGAAATAAAAGGTAGAATAAAAAATTTCCAAACATCCAATGACTCAGAAACTTGACCTTCTGCATACATAGTCTTAGAAAGTTACAGGTGTATGTGCTTCTCCAAAATGAGGACAGTAAACCAAAAACACAGGAATATATAGAATCAAAAAAACAGAAAATTCAGCACAGAAGAGCAGTGATCAGGAATTCCAGAACAACATCCATGCATCATGCATGGCAATTAACTGGTCCATACTGGAGCAGAAGAATGGAGGTTTGTAGGAGTGATATCAAAGGAACTGAAGGGGAGTTTGGAACTGTATGTAATTACTTGGTAAAATTATCGGTAAATACTTGAGCGATCAGTCAAGGCATTTGGAAAAAAAGAGACAGATGCATAAATAAAGAAATAATAGCAAATGGAAAAAATAGGTGGATGTTAACTGCAGAAAAAACCAAAAATTTATAAGAGAAAGGAAATATAACCATGATACACAAATTGGCTCTAAGATAAGCAACAGTTGCAATACAGTCATAATAATGTAAAACTATTTATAGAACTCAAAATTGGGAAATAAAATTATTGAAAGGATAGGAGAGAAAAAGTGAGCATGGTAATGGAAAAAAAAAACCTAAATCTTCAATACCAAAACAAGATGTAAATGGATTATTTCAAAAATGTCAAACCAGGAAAAAATAGTATAAGCAGGTTATTTTGGCACATGAAAATATGTACCAGAAATAAAAAAAGCCTTAAAGTAAAAATTTGTTGCCTTGGAGGAATAAATCTTGGTGGGGGAGAGGGTAAAAGGAGAAGGGACTACAATATTCCATTAAAAGCTATTTTTTTTAATATTTAATTTATTTATTCGACAGAGATAGAGACAGCCAGCGAGAGAGGGAACACAAGCAGGGGGAGTGGGAGAGAAAGAAGCAGGCTCATAGCAGAAGAGCCTGATGTGGGGCTCGATCCCATAACGCCAGGATCACGCTCTGAGCCGAAGGCAGACACTTAACCGCTGTGCCACCCAGGCGCCCCTAAAAGCTATTTTGTATACCTGATATTTTAAAACCATGATGATGGAAATATATTGATTTAAAATGTCCAACCGATACCTAGTGTAGTTAGGGACTGTTTATATCTAAAAAACTTGGAGAGGCCACCTAGGAAATCTGTTTATTTTGTAAGATTTTGGAAAATGTACAAAATCAAAGCCTGGAATATTTGAGAGGGCTGTACTTTGGACTTTTCAGCAGAAAATCAGATTTTGAGCTCTCCAGAATTTATCCAATAAAGTCTATGGTTCTCCAAATGATTTTGATTGAATTTTGCACCAAATTAACCATCAAGCTTGTACCAGGAGAACCTGGGGAAACTTCCAAAGCACCATAATTCTGAGGGAAACCCAAACAGGCAGAAACTCTGTTACTGATGCGATTTATTTATTGCTCAGAGAATATTCGCTGACCATCTGCTATTGCAGAAATAGTGGTAAGTAGGAAAGATAAACTTCCTGCCCTCACAAAGCTTGACTTCTAATTTCTGTGTGAGAGAGAAGGGGATAGAAAAAAATCATTAGGTGAAACATTTTCCAAGTTTGATTTTTCAAAAGGCAAACCATTGGTCCAAGAAGCTCAGTGAATCTCAAGTAGAAGAAATACAAAGAAAACTATACCTAGTCACATCATAGCTAAATTATTGGAAGCCAGATAAAGAGAAAGTCTTAAAAACAGCAGATGGGAAAAAAGGAATGAAACACATTACATACAAGGGAAATATAATAAGATTAACAGCAGATCTCACAGGGAACCTTGGGAGATCAGCAGGCAATGGAACACTTTAAACCACTTCATGACAGAAAACACTGTCAACCTAAAATTCTATATTCAGTAAAGATATTTTTCAAAAAACAGAGCAAAATACATACATTTTACAATAAATATAAGCACACACATTTTTCCCCCAGCAGAATCACACTACAAGAAATGCTAAAGGAAGTACTGCAGGTTGAAGGGAACTGCTACTAGAGAGATAACATTTAAAACTATGCACACACCTACTTTTTTAAATGACTGTTGACATCTTAAATAAAAAGTAATGATAGCATGTTGCAGGGTCTGTAACATACATAGAAGTAAAATATATGACAGAACACAAAACATAATGGGGGGAGGAGGGAATAGAATCTCCGTTGACCCTTTAAAAACACAAGGTTTAGGGGCACAATGCCCAACATTGTTGGAAATCTGCACACAACTTTTCAGCCCTCAAAACTTTACTAAAAGCCTACTGTTGACCAGAAGCCTTACTAATAATGTAAACAGTCAACACATATTTCATACATTATATGTATTATATTCTGTATTCTTACAATAAAGTAAGCTAGAGGAAAGAATGTTATCAAGAAAATTGCAAGGAAGAGAAAATATATATGACTGGATAATGAAGCAAGATCTAACTATATGCCACTTACCAAAAACACGCACTTTACGTATCATGACACAGACAAGTAGAAAGGGAAAGAATGGAAAAAAATATACAATGTAATCACTAAACATAAAAAAAAAAACTCAACATGACTATATTAATATCTGATAGAGTTTTAGACAAACAGTATTACCAGAGATAGAGAGACATCTCATAATAATAATAGAAAATGTTCAATGCATCAGGAAGATATAATAATCTTATATATGCATGCTCTTAATAGCAAACCCAGACAGACAGACTCTGAAGTCTATCTTGCTCTCTTGTAAGGTCCAACTACCAAATATATCATAAGAATCATAAGCTGCATTTGTGATTATAAGTCTCACTCTTCCTTGTTGTTCATTCAATGAGATAAAAATATTTCCATTGATTAATGTTTGGTCTTCTCTGGCTCCATTTCTCCGGTGTCTTTCTGAGAAACAGATACACAACTATCTACTCATTCAATATATACTTGGTAATTGCCTATTGGACATATGAGTGCATAGAGCATCTATTTTATGCCATGCCCTATGTCAAATGCTAGAAAAGCAGTAAGTAATTAACACAACCCTTATCCTTAGAGCATTTGTAGACTAATAGAGAATCCAGAATAAACCTAAGATATTATACCCTTCTGAGATGTACACAATAATGGGATATGTCCCAATATTTTGGTGCAAATCTCTAGGAAAGCAACACTATATTGAGTCCCACAAAGCTAACAGTACTACTATTAAAATTTACTTTCAAAGAAAATCACTGTGCAACATTCAGGATGTCAGGGAATAAAGGAAGAGACTGGGAACCTGTGTTCCTTTTTTCCTACCCTCCCTATGTTATGATATGTAAATTGTGACATATAGAAGACCATTTCCCTCTAGTCTCCATGCTGTGTGTCATCATGTTGGGCATATGAACCAATATGGATTTTATGGACAGAACGTATGCCATCTGCACATTTAGAGGAAAGGATTTGTGGAAGTTCAGCTTATGATAGAACCCAGTAGGATCTTGCAATCTTTAATATATGACAGAATGTAATGCAAAGAAATTAAATATGATATTTGGGGAGTTAACCTCTTCTAATGCTTGGGAAAATAGCCCGCACATGACTAGAGGAAGAGACAGAAATATTACTTGTGGAAACAGCAGTTGTATTGTGAAGGGCATGAGAAAAATATGTATTTTTATTTCTTCATTCAACCTCCCTATTTCTATCCAATGAATGACTTTCTTGGCAAACAATGACATACAGAATGTTCATTAAGAGAGAGCCTGGCAGCTTGTGCTTGAATTCTTTTCAAATGTTTAGTGTGCTGTAATCCAATTAAATAATTTAAGGAAGGCATTAAAAAGCACTAACAAGTGCGATGGAGAGTGCCGTGGTGACAGGAAACAGCATCGGAAGGGACCCGGGGCCAGGTTCAAGTCTAGAATCCTATTGTTTCTTGGTGACCAGGGGAGCTCTTCTTGAGCTGTATCCCTGTACACCCAACACCATTAAAGCAGTCAGCCAATACGGTTAAATCAATCCCTCAAAACCTCGTAAGTTAGGTGATGGGAGACTTTTTTTATTCAAAGGAAGTTCATAAATTGGCAAACCAAGTATCAGGGACAGGCAGAATGTGTTCTCTGCCAAAAGAAGTTCTATGTGAGGAGGGAGGGAAGAAAGGAGGCTATGAGCAGGGAAACAAGAAAGTTGAAATCTAGAAGTGTAGACCAACCAGGGAGCTGAAGTGGCATAGTGTGAACAAATTGAAGGAGAAAGAAATGAAATGGGTGTTAAGTGAATGGAGGGGCAGGGTAGGCAACTTCAGGGAGGAAAAGGCAGGGTGATGGCCAGTGATGATGCATGGGTAAATGCTTAACAAACGGCCCTATGAGAAAAAAAAAAAAAAAAAAGCCCTGATTTGTAGCGTTTGCTTATTTCTGTGGTGTAAATAATCCCATCATGGCTGAATCCATTCTGGCAACATGATATCACTAAATGTGGAACTGAGAAGGGATATAGTGGCACTATTAGACAGTATTCCCAACGGATGTATACAATAGAGGTAAATAACCCCAAGTCACAGATACTAGTAAAATGTAGTAAAGTAACATGGAAGTGATGCATTCGAAGTTAATTACCTTTGTTCTTAATGTAATTTAATGTAGTTTCCTAGAATTTACTTTTTACCAATGGCTGTTTAACAACAGGCTTGCAAAATTCCTAATAATTGAAGAGTTAGGCTCTTGTAAGCCATCTAGGTTTAACCTGAGTATCAGTAGGGGTCCAATTATCATTTTCCCTTAAACATTTAGGTGTGTTACTCTGGGCTAGGGATGGGGTGAGGACTGGGGAGGAGTGATAGGGGTATGGGGTAGAGATTCTGAAAGGGACAGAGTCATTGTAGTTTTACTACAAAGCACAGCTTCTCTAATAAAGAGCTGGTAGGAGAGTGGAAAGTACTCTGGACACTGATAGTTATCCTTTCAGATTCCAACTCCAGTAGGTTGGATTAGATGCCCTTTCTCTTTGTTCTTTTATGTCATTGTCCATACCTTGGTCTGGCATTTTTCACACTGTTCTCTATTGCGGTATATTTATCTTTCCCATTAGTCTAAAAGTCACTTGAGAGCTCTCAAGAAGGCTTATTTTCGTTTGCCATATGACTGGCCCAAAGCAGAGCACTCACAGATAAATTTTGAGTGAATGAATCACTACAATTTTCTTCTATCTAGTTCATTGCCTGCTTCAGGAAGAGGTTTTCTATTTATGCCATCTTGTTGGCTGTGTTGGGGAGTTTGGAGGGGAAGCAGTATGGCTTTTGGAGTCCAACAGCTCTGTGCTGGACTCCAGGGTTCCTGACTCTGGCAGCTGGGCAACTCACATAACTTCCCTGAGCCTCGTTTTCACAGGGGAATGAAAATGTCATCTTCGTGCAGTTAAGAGGGAAAACTGAGATAATGTACATGATGCCTAGTAAGAAAATAATAACAGCAGCAGCAGCACACATTTATTGAATGTTTACTGTGTACCACTCCTTGCTGTTACCACTGTCCGTGTGTTAATTCATAATACTCATGATAACACCTTCAAGCAATATCTGCTATTATCCCCATTTGACAGATAAGGCAACTGAGACCCTAAGATGTCCAATAACGTGCCAAAAACTTATACACAGTTTATAAGGGATGGAACTGAGGTTCTAACCAAGGCTGACTGGCTCCAGAGATCAAATTTTCTTTTATGATATCAAAATGCTTTCATCTTAGGCAATAGTGAATATCCCCAGGGCCCATTAGAGAATGACACATATCACCCTACTGCCTCCACTCCTGACATGTTTATATCTTGTCGATGTGGGGTCTCCATCCTCTGTCTTATCTACACTGCAGTCCTCTTGCCCCAAATCATATTTCACAAGTCAGATTTCCCGCCTTGCATTGAAACCTCAACATTTCGCTATGCTTCTCACTTAGGATCTGTAGATTTTTATATACAGCTGATTCTTATATGACACCTGGAATAATGTTTTTCTGAATGAAGCCAGGTTTAATTATTACTTATTTATATCCTATTGCTTTCCAAAAGATCTTTTTTGGTTTGACTTAAAAATCTGCAGTAAAATAATGATAAAACAGAATGACAGTAAATAATTGAGACCAGGAATTGAAAATAGAAAATTCAGAACGGGAAAAAAATATGTATATTTATAAATACAAACTGTAAGGGTCATATGATTATGATAATTGAGCTTCCAAAATACATCTCTCTATATCTACCTACCTACGTACCTATCAACCTACCTATCTTTCAGCTTCCTGCTAGCCAAAGTGAAAAAGAATTCATGGACTGCAACAAAGAAAACCACTACCAGTTCAAAAGGTGAGAGAATAGGAATCCCAGTAGATCCTTTGGTGAGTAGGATTTTATATACAGTATGGAGCAAGGACAGACGAAATGGTCACTGTCCTCCATGATAGTGCTAGATCGAGCTGCATTGATCCTAATGCTTCACATGACCCCTCTGAGAAATGTCAAAGGATCTGAGGAATACCCACATAAAATCTGAGAAGCCAATTCGGTTGTAAATATTGAGGACACTGGCCAGCCCACCTTTCCTTCAAAGTAGAAACATTAAAAAATTATTATTTCCTTTTCTCCTGGGTACCTCTCCCTTGTTACTTCATTCCTGTTGATATATTATTTTGAGATGGAGAAGAAGATCTAATGCTCTCTTTGTCCTTATGGTTGAACCATTCATTCTGCAGTAATGCCCAGATTTGGATAATATAATCATCCAGGAGTGCTCTGAAATGAAATTACAGGACTGGCCTGGATTGGAGTTTCTCAGAAGAAGTGGGCCTGTACTGAAAATTACTTGCTGCCCTTTGCAAAGGTGGCAGTTAAATAACTCAACAAGAGGTCCCTTGGAGAAAATCAATACACACCAAATTGCAAAAATGTGGATGCAATTTGTGGGGAAAGTGGATTTGATGGGAGTCTGTGCTGGCTGCCAGCATGGAGTCATTCTCAAGGTGGAGGAAAGCATGTTATAGTACTCCATTCCAAATGCTGCGCTGGTCTGTTCCTTGCCCTGCAGACCCAATCTCCCCAGGGCCTCAGAAAACTTGACCGGTCAACTCAACCCCACTCCAGGCTATGGGACCAATTCTGCCTTGAGGTACAAGCCTGACATGGCTTCAGCCATGTTTGACCATGGGCGTCAGGAGCTCTGGCTCATAATGGAGAGCTCACCCTATGTGCCAGTCCAGGTAGTGGGAGTTTGTCCTTGGGCCTCACCTTCACCTGGGGTCTTTGTTCTAAGAATGGGAATCCTGTTGTGTTTCTCATTTCCAGAGTCTCTGGCTTGGTAATCTGCCTACCAGTCTCTAGGAAAAGCCTCTGTTTGCCCTTGCTGTCCTCCTAATGCCATCTCTTATAGGAAAGAGACTTCGAAAAATGTGAATGGCATACCATGACTCCCTTGCTAAAATTTCCCAGTGACTCCTCTTTGTAGTTAGAGAATACATTGGCCTGTAAGGCCTTCTCTGAGCCAGATCGTCTCTGTGCTCCAAACTGTCCCCAAGCTTTCTGCCCAGCTGGCTTCCTTAAGTCCTTCAGCTGAAGGGCACCTGCTAAGCAAGATCTTTCCTAACCACTCTTTCTAATATAGTTCTCCTTCCCTGTTATTTCTGGCATTGCATTAATTTTCCAGCTTCAAGCTATAGTAACAACATTTATTTATTTGTGTTCATGTTACTGTCTGAATCTTCTAACATAAATAACATGAGGGCAGGGAAGGAACTTATGTACTTTATTTACAGCTGTATTCCAAGTGTTTAGCACTGTATCTAGGTCGCTTGAAAAACAAATATTTATAAAATGAATGAATGAATCATGAACCAATGAATGATCTAGATCCCTGGTGCTACTTACACAGTTGCCTCAAGTGACCATTGCAAATCCTCTTGTCTTAATGGGATTCTACTATTAGATACTGTTGGACATTCATGATGATGATGCTTAACCATAATGCTACTCATTGTCTACAGTGTTTTCTCAAGCTTTGTGGGTTGTAGTAGAGCCCTTTTATTAATCTTAAATGAAATATTGTGATGAAATCTAAAAGATAAAACTGATGAAAATGGGTCTGCTCTGCTTGACTTAGGAGTGAGAAGACTCAAGTTTAGCCTAGCTCCCCTTAGATACTTCTGAAAAATCTGGAGCTCTCCACAGCATGGTGCCCTGGGCTTGAGGATTGTTTCATCAGGTCTGTGGTCCTCCTTCTAGACTGACTTCCCTTTGTAAACAACTGGCTCTGTCCACCTTTGATCACCAAGCACCAGCTTCACTCAAGACTGTGGTCTTACTTCAGTCTCTCCTGCTATGCCCCAGCACCGCAATTGTCATCGTCCCATGTCCTGTTATGTCACAGAATACATCACCAAGACCCAGGACTGGAACAGCTGGTCTCTGAACTTGATGTGCGCCAGTGACAAATCCCTCAACTAATACATAACAAACTTTGTTAGTCTGCTAGTGCCAAGAAAGCAGGACAGATTTCTGTAAAAGGATTCTAACAGATGGGGTAATTCGAATCCATTTTATTATTGTCTTAAAATGTATCTAATGCGCCCACAGTGAGGCTTCGAAGGACCCTGACAAAATCTGAAGTTGAAATTAAACTGAAAAGGCATATGCTTACCAGATTCTCAGTGTCAGCAAAGTCTTCCCTAATTACTGCTCTGGTTCCCAACAAAAAGAAGCCCACGTAGTCACCCTGCCCTGCGGCATGTCTCAATAAACCAATAAACCAAAAAACCTAACACCAAGTCCTAGGGGCCCTAGAGCTCTGATCTCCTAGAAAATAATAATAATAATAATAATAATAATAATAATAATAATAATAATATGCATTTGAAGCCCTTTACACTTATTCGTAATGCCTGGTGGTATGTTCAAGAGACAGAAAAACTATGCCACCAGAGGGCATGAGAGCAACCATTGGCCACAGATAAAGAGACCCAAAAATCTTAAGGTGTCCTGTGTGGGCCTCCCCTTCCAGGATGGGGCCCTGCCTCCCTCCCTAGCCTCACTTCCTGCACTGCTTGCCTCTCTCTTTCTATTCCCCTCCAGCTCTCATCACATTGCTCTATTCCCATGGTTTCCACTGTCTGGGATACAGACCCAGAACTAGTCCCAGAGTAGTGTCTCTGCCATGTCAGGCCTGGCGCTGGGTGCTGGGGATGCAGAAATGAACCACATGCAGCGCCACCTTTGGCGAGTGGGCAGCGTGGTCTGGAGCTCTGTGTTCCAAATACACAACGGATTTCAAAGCCCTAGTATGAAAATAAAATTTAAAAAAGAATGTGAAATAGCTAAGTAATACTTTCTTCTTTGATCCTACGGTGAAACGATATTTTGTAAATATTGTGTTAAAGAAAATACATTAAAATTTACTTATTTCTTTCAACTTTTAAAAATGTGGTTACCAGAGAATGTAGAATTTCACATACGGCTCACTTTATATTTCTGGACAGAATCGATTTAGCAGTGACTGCCAGTGATACCTGGTCCGTTGAACACTCTCAGGAGCTTTTCCAAAAGAAAGACTCCAGGTATCCGTTCTCTTGCAATTTTGATTCAGCAGGTCCTCATGGGGTCCTCAAATCTATTTTTATGATGTTCTCTGGGTTATTCAAGGGCTATGATCATCCCAGTTGGAGACAGTGGTCCCCGTATTACCCTGGGCTTTCCTCTATTACAGTGATGTCCAACCCTTACTGTGTCCCAGGATCGCCAAGAATTGATTTCAATTGGTCTGGGTAGAGCCCAGGCATTGCTGTTTTCTAATAACAGCTCCCAGGAGCTTCTCAAGTGCAGTGAGGATGGAAACCAGTGCTCTACCCCTGCACTTGACACATACCTCGTGGTGTGCAAGGTGCTTCTCTGTCTGCTTGGTTAGACTGTGAGCTCCCTGAGCTCCCTTCCTCGTCACCATAGATCTTCTATCCTGACACTTCCGCTACTAGCCCAGGAATGTGGCTGAATGAAGGGATCTCATTTCATCCTGTGTGACCGGACATTTTGGCAATGGCTTTTCTGTCCTGGCTTGGCTCCTGTTCCTGCCTCTGACTTTTCTGCTGTTTATTCTTGGGCCCCACGTATTTCTGAGCAGCTGGCATTCCCAGCTTCCTGCCTTCCTGGAGCTTTTGTCAGCAGTGAGGAGCGGGCTCTCTCAGTCCCCCACGCCTCCACTGTCCTCCCCACCCCACTTTGGTTCTAGAGGTTGAAGAAATGCAAGCTGCAGAAACGAGATGCTGGAGATGAACGCCTGGGGCTGCATTTGCCCTCAGCACCTCCTCTGACTTGGGCCCAAGCGCCGTTACTCAGCACACTAGGGCCGAGAGCAGCCTGTGTGAGTGCCGGGAGCACTGGGCCAGGGGCAGATCTGGGATCTAGGTCTAGTGCTGTACTGACTGCCTGGGGACTGTGACTGCCCCTCTCTGACCTCAGATTACTCCTCTATAATACGAGTCGGGCAGACCAGCAAACAATGTAAATTCTGCATTCACTAGGACCAGGGTGTCCGTTTGGGCCCAACCTCCCTCCAACTCTCCATTCTGAAGACCTAAGTAGAATCTGCCCTGTGCAGGTCATTAGCTGCAAGCTCAGGATATAGCAGGGAACACAGAGGAAGGGCCTTTGCCAAGGTCTCGCTTCAAAATTGTAGCCTTAGCATTCCACCTGTGATACCTTCGTTCCTTGAGAACTTCCCAAACCTTTCTCCTCTCATGCTTTCTCTCAGACCTCGGCTAAGCTGTCCTCCAATGTGCGAGGGGTGTGTCCACTTGCTCAGGAGTGGTCTGTGGGAAGTCAACACTTGCTCAGTCTAGGGGGACTGAGAATGTCTAATTAGCAACCAGAATGCTGATTCTCTTCAAAAAATATTTTAGAATGAACATTTCACCACCCCACTGTTGCCCTGGATGATGAGATGAATTGTAAAAACAAACAAATGAATAAAATCACTGAAAAGCTTTAAAATAAAATAACATCTAAAATGGGAGGGGGGGCTAGTTTTCTAGATTTGAAGTAGGGAATTCAATTATAAAACTGAAAGAATAAAGTAGCTGATTTAAGCACTTATTTTATAAAGACTATTTTCTGCTACCATTCAAAGCTGTGGCAAAAATAATAATATATGATTTCAAATTATTTTGAGTCACTGCATGTGTAACTGTCAAGGAAGAGAGAAAAGTGGGTATCTTTTGTTAACTGAGAAATTACCTTTCTTCTATAAATTCTCTGAGAAACCAGGGGACAGAATGCTGAACCGAAATGATTCTGCTTGGAAGAGAAACCTCTGAGCTACTTTGTAAAATTACTTGTTTTTTTCTGCCAAAGGGGGGAAATCTACTTCCAAATGAATGAATGGGTAATTGAAAATATGATAGGATTACGGAAGACAATAAAAATAAATGTAATTAAAAAAGGCCAAAGATCATCTCTGACTTGTACATAAATAATGAAGCTACGTGAGGTGGGTAATGAGAAGAAAGTCTCTCTTCAGAGCAAACTTGGGCACGTTGACAGGGGAGCCCAATGCTTCCAGGGACAGGGAGGAAGACAGCTGACATCAACCCAAACAGATGAGACCCAGGCCTAATTAGTTTTCCAGTATGGAGCCTAATTAGGGAGTCTGGACCCTAATAAACAGATGACACATTTAGGTGTTCATGGTGTTGGCTGTGCAAAACTTGGAGGCCCAAATGTTAGCAAGAAGCAGAACGTGTGTGTCCCAGCAAGGGCTTAACACATTTACTGAACATCTACTACGTGCCAAGTCCCAGCCTAGGGACTTTTAAAAAAAAATCAGGATGGGGCACCAGGGTGGCTCAGTCGGTTAAGCATCTGCCTTTGGCTCAGGCCATGATCTCAGGGTCCTGGGATGGAGCCCCACGTCCGGCTCCTTGCTCAGCGGGGAGTCTGCTTCTCCCTCTCCCTCTGCCCCTCCCCACCCCTCGTGCTCTCTTTCTGTCTCAAATAAATAAATAATCTAAAAAAAAATCATGATAGTACCTCATTTCACCCTCTCAGACAGATTTTGTTTTGCCCATTTTGTGGATAGAGAAACTGAGCCTTGGAGAAGTTTAGGCAAATCCTGCTTCCTACTGCCATGAGGATGGCTTTTGGGAGCCCCGCCTCCAGCATGCAGGGAAACGCTTTAAAAAAATTTTTTTTAAATTTAAATTCGATTAATTAACATATAATGTATTATTAGTTTCACAGGTAGAGGTCAGTGATTCAACAGTCTTATATAATACCCAGTGCTCATTACATCACGAGAGCAACACTTTTATTTATGAGACATGCAGTTACATTTTTTCAAATTTTATTATTTTCTTAATTTTTTTGTTTCAAGTTTTTATTTATTTATTATTTATTTATTTATTTATTTGTAAGATTTTATTTCTTTATTAGACCAAGAGATTGAGCAAGTGAGAGGGAACACGAGCAGGGAGAGGGGGAGCAGAGAGCCCGGTGTGGGGCTCCATCCCAGGACCCTGGGATCATGACCTGAGCCAAAGGCAGACACTTAACTGACTGAGCCACCCAGGCATCCCTCAAGCTTTTATTTAAATTTCAGTTAGCTAACATCTGGTATAATATTAGTTTTGGGAGTAGAATGTAGTGGTTCATCACTTACATACAACACCCGGTGCTCGTCACAACAAGCGCCCTCCTTAATACCCATCACCCGCCCACCTCCCTTCCAGCACCCCTCGGTTTGTTCTCTAGAGCTAAGAGTCAGGCTTATAGTTTACCTCTCTTTCCCCCCTGCCCAATGTTCATCGTTTCTTAAATTCCACATATGAGTGAAATACGGTATTTGTCTTTCTCTGGCTGACAGATTTCGCTTACCATTATATTCTTTAGCTCCATCCATGTCATTGCAAATGGCAAGATTTCATTCTTTTTATGGCTGAGTAATATTCCGTTGTGTATATATATATATATATATATATATACCACCTCTTTTTATCCATTCATCAGTCAATGGGCATTTGGGCTCTGTCTCTAATTTGGCTATTGTTGATAGTCCTGCCATAAACATCGGGGTGCATGTATCCCTTCGAATCAGTATTTCTGTATCCTTTGGGTAAATACCTGGTAGAGCAATTGCTGGGTCATAAGTCTGTTTTTAACTTTCTGAGGAACTGCCACTGTTTCCAGAGTGGCTGTACCAGCTTGCATTCCCACCAACAGCGTAAGAGGATTCCCCTTACTCTGCATCCTCTCCAACATCTGTTCTTTCCTGAGTTGTTGATTTTAGCCATTCTGATAGCTGTGAGGTGATATCTCATTGTAATTTTGAAAATGGGCACCTTGATGGGGGAAGGAAGATGAAATGGGATGGGTGTTGGGTGGAAGAGGTGGGGTGGTATTTAGGTCTATGTTTCCTTGGGGCCTGAAAGAAGGAAAGAAAGAACAGACATTTGTAAGCCCCCTATGAGGTGTCAGATTCTATTCCAGGTACCCCTAACAATGACAGTCTCACGAAGCATTCCCAACAGTACCAGCAATGGTGGTTAGATATTGCTATTTTGTGGCCTCAGAGAAGTTAAGTGACTTTCCTAAAGTCACCCAGCTCAGAAGGGGTAGAGAAGGGATCAGATCCCCGGGGGCTGTGCAAGAGTGAACACATGGAGCTGGAGTTGAGCATGTCCCAAGGCAGGGGAGGTGGTGGGCAAGGCATAGGTGAGTGGAAGTGTCCAGGGCACAATCAGGAGATATTCTCAGACTCCTAATGAGTTAACTAAGACCCAAGGAGGTGCAATCACTTGCCCCAACGGGAGAATGTATATGACTAAATAAGACACTGTCTGCAAAGGTGAGAGGCAGCAGCTGGCTCTCTGGGAGTTCCATAAATGTTACTTCTTTCCCTTCTTCCTGAAGTCACTCAGTACAGACCAGAGCCAAATCTTAAATCCAAATGAAACTCCAGAGGAATTCCTTCTTTTTTTTTTCTTTTAAGATTTTATTTATTTATTTGAGAGAGAGAGTGAGAGAGCATGAGCAGGTGGAGAGGCAGACGGAGAGGGAGAGGCAGACTTCCCCACTGAGGGGAGCCTGATGCGGGGCGGGGCTCAATCCCAGGACCCTGGGTTCATGACCTGAGCCGAAGGCAGCCGCTTAATGGACTGAGCCACCCAGGCGCCCCTAAAGGAATTCCCTCTGTACTGAATGGTGTGGAAGGGGTTGGTTCATGCTGAGCCAGGAGCTGGAAGGCCTACTATTGGGCCCAGCAGTGAGCCATGCCTCCAGGACACTGCTTAGAGGCAGGAAAGGAGTCCTGGCGTGGGGGCGGCTGTGGTGGAGGGTTGGCGGCGAGGTCTAAGCATGGTGAAATCATGAAGAGCTTACTAGGTGGGCCAGCACAGTGAATTAAGGGCATTCCAAGCATAAGGAACAGCATGGAGAAAAGCCAGGCGGCCAAAGACTTCTATAGTTGGAGTTGGAGCCTAAAGTACAAAAAAGGAAGGAGGGGGATGTGGCTGGGAAACTAGATAGGAGTTGGGTTCTGGAGAGCTTCGTGTCCCCGGCCAGAGACCCTGAGTTTATCCAGCGGTAACAGGAGACCATCAGAGTCCTTAAACTGGCCGAGCTAAGAACCTGGATTTTCATTTTCTTTTTCACTGGGATACACTGTATCCCTGTTTGTGGCAGCCACCCCTCAGATGAGCCCGATGAGGCCTGCCTCCTGGCATTCACACAGCTCGAGCAATCCTTGCCCATGGTGGATGGGCCTGGGCTGTGTGACCACGGGATGTGGCAGAAGAGAGGGTCTGCCACTCCTGCGATGAGGGTCTAAAACTCCTGCACCTTCCTGTCTGTCTCTCCCTCGGATCCCTTGCTCTGGGGGAAAGCCAGCTGCCACGCCCGGAGCGGCCCCATTGGAGACACACGAGTACCCGCCCACAACCCCGAGAATGAGCCTGGAAGCAGGTCCTCCAGCCTCACCCAGCTTTCAAGGGCGAATAGGCCCAGGTGACATCTTCCTGCAACCCGAGAGATCCTACATCAGAACCACCCAGCCCTGCCCAGTCTGCTCCCAGACTCCTGACCCTCGGGGACTGTGAGAAACAATGCACGATTGCTGTTTAACGCCAAGTCTGAGGGGAATTTGCCGGCAGCACTAGAGACTGACACACTGCTTCCAGAGGGGGGATCGCTTCCGGACAGCTGAACTAGGCAAGACCGCACCTCTCAGCAAGTATCAGGCCTTAGTCTTGTTCTCAGGCGTCTGACCTCAGACCCGCTCTTTCCCCTACAGCATGCTGTTTCTGTTTTCCTTAGTGATACGTCACGGATCACATTTGAAACACAATTATTTCCAGGCCAACTTAGGAGGAACTTCCTCAGCTCCTGCTCTGCGCCAGAAACTAAGCAACGCAGTGAGTGGCATAGCCTTGTAAGAGTCAAGAAGAACCAAGCACTGCCCTGTTTTTCTTATTAGGAAAAAATAGATATATAAGCAACTATCATAAAAGGCTGTAATGTATAAGAGAACTAAGCACAAAGTGGCAAGAAAATGATGAGAAAGTGGCAAATGACTCTGTTGGAGGAAGAGAACCAGGGAAGGTCCACAGGAAAGGTGAATTTGGACCTGGGCTGAGTGGAAAAGGATGGGGGGGGGGTGGAAGGAATTCCCAAGTAGAAGAAACCACAGGAGCAAAGATACAGCAGCACCCAACTGCTAAGTACATGTGGGAAGTTGTTAATGTGCTTGCTTGCAATCAGAAGGGTAGACACATACACTTACAGAGCGGCAAGAATGTGATCAGTGCACGGGAATATGCATTTCTGTCTGAATAATCACTCAGATTTCTGTGTGCCTAGTCGATCGCCTTAAGAATCAGATTAGCGATTTAACATTTTAATTCCTATGGCATTCTAGTATTTTCATAATAGAACTGCTGGCACTTTGCTAAGTCTCTTTCATACATACACATCATTTCATTTACCTTTCACAATTTGTTAATCCCCACTTCATAGATAAGAAGATTAAAGGTTAACAGAAGTTAAGTAATTTGCACAAGTGATGAATGGGTTGATGTTAAGCTGAGGCTTGTCTGAGGCCTCTGCTGTCTGATACATATTTTTCCTCCTCCTGGATTATGGCAACAGCCTCCTAATTGCCCTTCCTGCTTGCCCGGCTGCCTCCCTACACTGTTCCCACCCAGCAGCCAGAGTGGTCCAGATGAAATGTACTTGAACCTTCCAACATTCTCTCTCTTGGAGAGAAATCCCAGGGACTTCCCATGACCCAAAGGGCCCTGTAGGGTTGGCTCCTGGCCACCTCCTTGACTCCATGCCCGGCTCTTTGCCCCTAACACACTGCTTGAGTTGCCCTGGCCTGGAATGTTTGTTCCCAGGTATCCATAAGACTCTCTTTCTCCTTGCCTTCCCACCTCTGCTTGAAGGACAATGGATCCGAAGACCTTCCCCAGCTCCTCAATCTAATGTAGACCGCTCCCCTAAGCCCTAGCACTCCAGTCCCTCCCTAACCTCTTACCCTGACTCACTTTCCCCATTGTGCTTACCCTTTTATTCCTTTACGACTGGGTGGTCTGGCTGTCTTCTCTAGGATGTGAACTGCCCGAGGGCAGTAAGTTTGGTCTCTATTGATCACTGCTACTTCGGTGACCAACCTGTCCTGTCCTTGTTTCTGGAACTCTCCGGGTTTGAGCACTAAAAGTCTTATGTCCTGGGAACCCCCACTCAGTTCTGGGAAAAACCACTATGTCCAGTCACCCTAAGGCTACTCCCCTTTACATTTGGGGCTCAAGGCTCTGACGCCTGGGATCTAGTCTCCCAGATTACCATCTGTGACACTCACTGGAGACAGAACAAGTACATAACAATCATTTGGTCATTTGGTCACCTCCTCTGGAAACCTTCAAGCCTTCCAATCAACATTCATGGCTGCCTTCTGCTGGCTCCCACCTTGGGCAATTACTACCTCCATACGACACAACATGGTATGATATAATACAAACATACAGTACATTAATAGTGAACATTCTGGTTGGTTCTACCGGCCTTTCAGTTATTCACTAGGACTGCACACTTCTGGAGGAGTGGAGCTATACTTTGGTGTCCCCAGAATACTCCGTAAATAGTGAATGTCCAATACATACTTGTCGAAGTGAACATCTGTATAAACGTCGGTGAGGACTCCACAGGGAAGCATTAGTCTTGAAGGCAGCATTCTCCACTCACAGGAGGACTGAGGGGAGCACGCTGCAGAGTGGGGTGTGGCAAGGCGTGCTATGCAGTGAGCAGGCGGAGAGGTGAGTAGAGGGGAGGGCATGTGTGCACGCATGCATGGGTGTAGAAGCCGGGGGTGGGTATGGGAGGAAGGGATGGAGGTGATGAGACTAGGAAGCAGAAGTGAAAGCAAAAATGTCCTGAGGAGTCATGGAAACAAACAAACAAAAAAAGACTAGGTAAATAACTCAAGACGGCATATAACTGCAACTTATGGCTAAGGGTATTTCCAGAAGCATTGTGCATAAGATCGGACACATAACGAAATTTAAAAGGAGAATATATATGTTGACATAGAAGGATATTCAGCATGCATTTCAAATAGAAAGCAGCAGGCAATCAAACGATATGCAGTGTGGTATCTAGCGAGGTGGGCAACCTGCCAGGCTCTGGAACAGCCTGTTCCTCTCCCAGCTCCCCCACTTCCCAGCTGTGTGATTTGAGGCCGGGCACTCACCTTCTATGCCTCAGTTTCCTCATCTGTGAGAGGAAGATAATAATAGCACTCCTGCATGGGACATTCTGAGGATTGACTGCCTGGGTGCGTGCACAAATGCTGCACCTTGTTATGCTATTATCGCCACGTGAGCCTCTTTAGAGAGAATTTAGAGC
This sequence comes from Ursus maritimus, assembly GCF_017311325.1. Taxonomy (NCBI): domain Eukaryota; kingdom Metazoa; phylum Chordata; class Mammalia; order Carnivora; family Ursidae; genus Ursus; species Ursus maritimus. Next base: position 57,788,217 of record NW_024423564.1, on the reverse strand, counting down.
CTTTTTAGAGCTTTTCTAGAGCTCTTTTTATGAGAATCTCATGTGTGTATCTATGTGCATTTTAGAAAACAGAATGTCAGGGCAGTGACGGGATAGGTTGGTGGGAAGGCTGTGGGTAGTTTCGATTTTCGCCTTTAGGCTTATTTGTAGGTTCTAATTTTCTCCAACAAACGTCTATTCATAACGTAATTTTTTATAAAAAGTACAGGAACTGAGGTGGGTGTGAGGACCCTGAAGAACCAGAACTAAGGCCGAGGGATACATAGCAAGGAAAGGCAGGAGGAGGGAAGGCAGCAGGAGCAGGCCCCGAGGCGGCCAGTGACCCACACCTGGCTTCCCTGAGCCGACTCCGGCAGGGGGCTGCCCCCAGCTAACAGGCAGAAGAGACAAAAGGTGTCTAACTGAAGGGCTCGCTCAGAAACATTAAACACGTATATTGGCTACCGAGGGTTGTTTGAAAGGGCTTCACCTGTTTTTATAACCTGGTTTTACAATTTTTTAAAATTTCTTTTTTAAAATGAGTACCTGAAAGTTGAACCTTCTTTTAATTTGGATCTCATACTATGAAGTTAAGATATTCAATTCTTCTTAAAGGAAACCTTTCTGGGGCGCCTGGGTGGCTCAGTCAATTGGGCATCTGCTTCTTGGTTTCGGCTCAGGTTAGGATCTCAGGGTTGTGAGATCGAGCCCCACATTGGGCTCTGTGCTCAGTGGGGAGTCTGTTTGAGATTCTCTCCCTCCTTCTCCCTCTGCACCCCTCTGGGTCTCAAATAAATAAATAATTATTATTTTTTTAAAGGAATCCTTTTAAATCTACAGCTTAGCTTAATTTAGTAATTTCATTTACAGAATAAAAGTGTCAGTTGCAGAGTTGATTCCCTGCCAAGATAGGAGCTACCGAGAACTTCAAGCAGAGCCCACAGCTATGTTACTTCATTTGTGTCTTCTCAGAAACTTTAGCGAGGAGTTCCCTTGAACCATTAGGAGTGCATTTATTTTCCAACAAACGCCTATGCGCATAAAATATATAGAGAAGCTAAATGCAACGTGGCATCCTGGATTGGATCCTGGAACAGAGAAAGGACCTGAGCAGAAAAACTGGTGAAATCTAAATTAAGTCTATCATTTAGATTCGATAAAAGCACCCTGGTTTTATGTAAGGTTAACACCTTATATAAGGGGTGTTTTACACATACCACACAACATTAGGGTGAGGGGCATGTGGGAATTATCTGTACGATCCTCACAACATTTCTGTAAGTTTCAAATTGTCCCAAATTGACAGTTTATTTAAAAACATTTGGAAGGAAATACAACTTGAGTAGTACGTATTGAGTTCCCATTATGTACTCATTGTTTCCTTAAAGAGTTGTTGATCTGGGGATGTCTTAGGTAGCTGTTCACCTGAAGGGTCTCTCACATCAGCTGTCTCCTTGCAATACCTCATTAGCACCTCTTCCCAACCCATCCCTAATCCCTCTCCTCTGATCTCCCTGACTCCAGCCTCTCCCCAACCATCGGTCCTTCAGAGGAATCAGACTAATTGCTTATCGTCTCACCCAGTTCTAAAACCTGCTCCATTTTCCCAGTGCATAGAGTGGGGTTTCTTAACCTCAGCACCATTAACGGTTTGGACCAGATCATTCTTTTCTTGGCGGGGCGGGGGGAGGGGGATGGGGGAGGGGAGGATTTCCTGTGCATTGCCAGATGTTTAGCAGCATCCCCGCCTCTACACGCTAAATACCAGTGGCAACCATCCGGTTGTGACAACCAAAAATGTCACCAGATATTCCCAAAAGCCAAAGTCCCATGGCTGGAGACAGGGGATGGGGGCAGGGGTGTGTGTTGCAAAACCACCCGGGTTGAGAACCACTGGCACAGAGAATAAAGTCTACATTCCTTAGTGCGGCATTCAAAGTCTTCCTGCTATTCCAGTCTTCTGCTTTTCTCATTCACCTTACTTCCCTTTCATGATGGCATTCTTACTCTTTCTTGAGCATTCTGTTTACTTTCTTGCCTTGCTGTTGTCTCTGTTGGGAATTCTGCCCTCCCCATAAGCAGATTAAACCCTCGTGTTCCCTGGAGGCACAGCACAAACGCTGTTGAATGAATGAATAGATGAATGATAGAAAAAACTTTCTTATCCATCTGTTTGCAACCATGTAATGCAACACGATCTCCTCCAGCATAAATTCTTCCTGCTTTTCGTCTTCTCCCATTGTCTTCTGTGTTTATCCATTGCACACTACCTCTGTACAACAGAGACACTACCCGTGTACAACAGAGATATAATCATAGTTTCTTACGTATCCGTCTGTCTCTGTCTCTCCCCCTGGATCAGACTGTGAGCTTATAGGATGTTAATAAGTACTCAATGTTAACTTGGTATCTATTACATTCTAGGTTCCGTGGCAGGTAACTTAAAAATACCATCTCATTTATTTCCCACAACCACACTGTGTGACAGGCATTATTATTATCATCTCATTTTATAGATGAGGAATTTTAAGCTCAGTGAATTTAAGTCATTTTCTCAAGGTCGCACATCTAGCAGGTGGCAGAGCTGAGATTTAAATTTAAATCACATATCAGAGTTGAAGTTCTAAACCCCACACTGAGAAACTGTTTTTTACTGATCTTTCCAATTCCTATTGTACCAACAACAGAGGCTTTTGCATAATGGAACTTGCTCAGTAAAGATCTAGTCCTTTAGTTACAAAATCCAAGTAAAGTAATAGGCAAACCCCATCTTTGGGTCTTCCGGTCTTTTTACAGGAAGTGAACACAATCACTACTGACGTGTGATCAGTAGCATTTTTTTCTAAGAATAGCACAGAACCTGGGTGCCTGGGGGGCTCAGTTAAGTGTCTGCCCTCGGCTCAGGTCATGATCCCAGAGTCCCGGCATCAAGTCCCTACTTTGGGTTCCCTGCTCAGCGGGGAGTCTGCTTCTCCCTCTCCCTCTGCCACTCCCCCCTGCTCGTGCACACACTCTCTCTCAAATAAATAAATAAATAGAATCTATTAAAAAAATAAAGAAAATCACAGACCTTTCCTTCCTTTGCAACAGAGCCAACCAGCTTTGAGTGTTTTTGTGTGGTACTTGAGCCTAGTTCAGGTAGTTCCCTGGAAGGGATGGCACTGGGTTTATTGGATAAATATTAGACCGAGGTGGCTTTCAACCTAGAACATGGAAGTTCTCTAGTATTTCTTCGTCACAGCAATAGTAGCTTACATTCACATACGTACTTACGTGCATTAATTTATTTCTTCGTCATAATAGCCCAATGAGATAAGTACTATTATTGCCCCAGTTTATTATTCAGGAAACTGAGACACAGAGAACAATGCACCCAAATGTTATGGCTCCAGAGCCTATATTCTAAACCAGTGTCTTAGATTGCCCTTCAAAGAAATAAATTGTTTTGCGGAGTACTGAGGACACCGTGACTTGGAGATATTCAAATAGATGTTGAAATTCTTAATATTGCACATGTTGTAGAGAATATTCCTACACTGATTGTGTTCCTACATCACTTTGTTTAGATTATTATAATAGCTGTGGTCACCACCTATAAGAGAGTTGTTAAATAGCCCATTTTTTTGGTCTGTTTTTGGTTTTGGTTTTGTCTGCACCTCGGAGTTTCTTTATTACAAGAAATGGCTCTTAGCTTTACATCCTCGGTGTCTTCCACAATATCGGAGATGTGGTAGGTTTGCAATAAAAATTCGCTAAATTTGTTGGCTACGTCAGGGCTTGACAACAGAGGTTTGCAAAGGAGGATATGAAGAATGTACCATGCTCTTGAATCCCTTTAAGTCAAAGGCATTTTGCTTTCTGGAGCCTTGCTTGGCAAATGTGACGATGTCATCTAATGCCTTCTCGGTTTGGAAGGTCAGATGGCATGACTCCTGGAGAGGTTCCCTAGTTGGTCCCTACCCAGGCCCTGAGTCCATCAAGGACAATCTTTAAGAGTCAGATAAATCAAGTTACAATGACCCAACCACGCTCAGTCAGTTGAATCCGTTGAATAGCTAAAGACACTAATACATCTTCTGGAGGGAAGACATTGCATTGTGCAATGGGACAGATAATAGACTTTTTTCAGGTCAGCATGGATGAGAGCAAGAGCAAGTCTTTAAGATTTCCATTAGCTTTTGATAATTCTTTCTAATTTAAAGAAAGAACAAAGAAAGAATTTATAAAACATAATTTAAACAGAAATGAGATTTACAATGGACTGTTCTAAGTGCTGGATTGAAAAAAAAAGTAAAGCAAGGCATGAGAGTCCTGCAGGCACTGGGAAGTGGGCAAGACGATTCTTTACTGTTAAGAAGGGTTTTTGAGGGGACAGTTCTCAGGCTGGACAAGACTGACACCCCAGGAGCTGTCTCTTCGACGAGCAGAAATATGCTCGGCAGGCTCAGCAGGCTTTGGAGCCCCAAAGACCCGGCGTGGATTCTGGGTCCCTTCATCAGATTGAGATGTTAGATTCATGTACCTCAGTTTGTTTCTATAAAATGAGGATAATGATGTCTACCTCAGGGGCACTTGAGCGGATTTGTATAGGAAAAGCATGACATTGAGCAGACTATCAATAAATGCGACCTGCCCTCTCCAGAGCCGTGGCAGTGGCAAGCTCTTCACTCTCACAGAGGCTAGAGCGCTAGAGCTGGGATGCTGTAAACAGGATTCTCACATGGACTGGGAAGTGGGCCTCGGGGTCCTTTGATTCTATACCATCTGCTGCTGAATTACTATGTCTACACTCTCACTCTCTCTCTCTCTCTTACTGTATCTAACTACCTTCTCTACGGATGATACCCTCCCTTGAGTATTCGTGACTTCACGCCTTTTTTTTTAAAAAAAGATTTTATTTATTAATTTGAGAGAAAGAGAGAGAGCATGAGCAGGTGGAGGGACAGAGAGAGAGGGAGGACCAGGCTCCCCACTGAGCAGGGAGCCCGACCTGGGGCTCGATCCCAGGACTTTGGGATCATGACCTGAACTGAAGGCAGATGCTTAACTGACTGAGCCACCCAGGTGCCCCAACATCATGCCTTTTAATAAACCATTTAACCAGTCATCCCTTTCATTCACCACACAATAACAGGAGTCTTTCTAACACAAGTCCATGTGTCTATCTCCCTGCATTAATCTGTTTATCATCTATCAGTTTATCTATCTGTCCTTCCTTCCATCCATCCATCCATCTCCTCTCTCTTTTATCTGTTCTAGCTCTTCTCCATAGCTTTACCTTTACTTCCCCTGTTTTCATCTCTCCTGCTAAACTTCCTGAGGGTGTGACTCTCCTGGTGTTTAATACAGACTGTCCTTGTTAACTGAGGTACCTAGTGAGCTGTTTGTCAGCACATAACTTAAGATCTTGTCTTAGTCATCTCTGTATGCTTCGAAGGGCCTAAAGTTGTGTAGAGGACAGAGTCACATTTGCAAAGCACTTACTTAACGATGAGCACGATGCTAGGTACCTTACCTGCACTAGTTCACATCAGGAACAGCCCTGTAAGATACCATTATTGTCACATTACAGTTGAGGAATCTGAAGCTCTGAGGGGTTAAATATCTTGCCCAAGGGGGAGGGTTAGATGTGATTATGCAAAGACCATGCGTTTTCATCCTACTACACCTCTTCCATCTACACTAGAAAGAGCAGACGTGTCTTGACTTGCATGCCACTAACATTACCTTCCATGAGCATTATGAGAATAAGTCCCGGAAGCTGTGCCATCCCTGACCTCCACTGTTCAGTAAATATGGACTGTTTTCCCTGCCATCTCCTCCTCATCTCACGAGTGCTAGATGTCTATAAGCATTGCCTGGAGAAAGGGGAGAGCCAGGATGTCAGCGCCTCCCTTGGCAGAGTGCTGTCCTTCTGTGACTGCTGGCTTTGTGGCACAGAGCAGGGGCACGATGGTAATGATGATGGGTGAATAAATGAAGGAATGACTAAATGCATTATGAAGAGGCTGAGTTGGGTCGAACCTACTCAGATTCAGGGGAGCCTTCCACAGAATGAAAATGGAGAATTAGCAGAGTTCAGGCAACTTAACAGACCACTTGAGTTTCCCTCTCTCAGTGTGAGGACACAGGGCCACTTGAGGGAATGGCAGACCTGAGATCCCACCGCTGCCTGCGCCAACATCGTTCTATATGCAAATGTAGGCCTGCCATTTAAAAAGCTCTACTCCTGAACTCATTAGGGCATCTAAACTCAGACTCAAGCCTCCAGGAGTTTGCATAAGTGGTGTGAATCCCTTAAGAGCTGGGAGGAAACACCATCTTCTTGATGGATTAATTTATAGGCACAAAGTGGCAGAGAAGTGATTGCAAGGAGCTGCTTTCCTCAAGACTTGAAACAGGTGCTCCTAATTACTAACCAGGGGGCCGAATGCTGGGGTCATGCTCCAAGACAGAGTCTGGACAGGCGATGAGTGACTTCCTCTAGCAGACAAAACACGTTTACCTTCAAACAAAGTGTACACAGGAAAGACGCAGAGCAGTTGAGAGGACTCACTTCCCTCTCCGATGAGGAAAGCTTTTTGTAGGCACCCTCCCCCCGCTTTCCCCCAGTGGATCTGAGTAGTCACAACAGTGCCATGATATTCTGACCTTACACTGGACACTGCCATAGCCAGGGGGTAGGGGGTGGGTGAGGTCTTTCTCCCAAATGGGACATTCTAAAGTTAGCTTAGCTTCTTCTCACCCTACTAAAGCACCTGCCATGAATCAGTTTTCATTCCCCAAAACCTGGCTTAAGGTTAACTTCACAAATCTAATCAAGGCCAACAAAAATTCACTCAGCATCCACTCAGTGGTATGTACCATGCTAAACACCAGAAATACAGAAATGAGCAAAGCAGGATTTCTGCTTTCAGTGAACTCACTGTCCAAGAGGACAGGCAGGAAGAGAAATAATTATAGGACAGCATGCTGTGTGTGGTGGTAGTAGGGGGGAAAGCTGATGCTATCGGAGTATAAGGGAAGGGCTTCTCTCTTACCATGAGAAAGTATGGTTATAATTCCTGGAAGACAGGATTGCTGAGGAATGCACTGGAGAATGAATGAGTCTCAAATGGGAGGGCATGTCATTCCATGGAGAGGAACAGTGTGAGCAAAGGCACGGCCTGTGAACAGAGTTTTGTGTATAGGACACAAATCGGGTCACTGTCATGAGGGGCACTCTGCAGGAGCATCCTGGTGAGTGGTGAGGCTGGAGAGGTAGGGGAGAGACAGGTCACAGGTGGGCCTCCTTGCTAATGAGCAGGTAAGGCGGTGCTTTAACGGGGTTTCCACAAGGAAGTTAAGCATTCCGATTTCTGCTTCATTCCCAGAGGGATGATAGAGGAAGGACTGGAGGTGGTGAAACAGGACATAAAAAGATTGTTTTTTGACAATGATCTAGGAAACAGATGACAAAGGCATTCTGTTAGGAATGGAGAGAAGGTGACAAATTTGGGATAGATTAGTGGGGTTGATCATGTGAGGCCCGTGGGGGAAGGAGGAGGGTGGAATGTGGGATGATTTCAGATGCCAGCTTGGATATTAGATGGCTGATGCTGGTTTCCACCGAAACAGAGATGAAGGGGGTCGGATGGTGGGGGAGCGGGGGAGTAAGGAGTTGAGGTCTGGTTCTCTGAAGTGCCTGTGGGTTATTTACCTGGGGCTATCCAGCAATGTGTTAGTGTCACTTAGGACTAGGGATGCAGACCTTGGAGTTTTTAGCAGACAAATAATGGATGTTGAAATGATGTATGAATGAGGTTATTCTAGGGAAATGCATACAATGACAAGGCAGTGGGAGTAGGAGCCAATGTGGTAAAAATAGAGAAGCATCCAAAAAGAAGTTGGGTTGCTAGGAAGACAGCTGAAAAGCCAGTGCTGTCCACAGAAAGCTGTGGGTCCAGAGGGTGGGAGAAGCAGGCAGAGCTCACAGTCAAGTGCAAGTGCAGCAGCAGCAAGGTGAGGACTGTGGGGTACTCCCTGGGGCTGGCATCAGAGTGATCACTAGGGACCAGGGCCAGAGCTGGCTCAGGGATCCATACAGTGGAAACAGGATGACGAGGGTGTGAGGCTAACGGGAGGTTAACAGGAGAGGCAGTATTAAGAATCTTGGCTGAGAAGGGAAGGAGGGAGAGAGAGCACAAACTAAAGGAGACAAATGTCCAAAGGGAAGTTAGGTTGGTTGGCTGTTTGGGATGAAACACACCTGAGCAGATTCATAGGTTGAGAGAAAATAGCTGGCAGAGACAGGAGTTACAGAAAAAACCGTCAGAGGACATATCTGTTGGAGTAAATTCCCAAGGAGGCAAGAGGGAAAGGGATTGAGGGTCATGGGGAAGGGAGACCTCAATGGAAAATACCTTCTCTTCTGGGCTAGAGGAAAGGAGGTGAGAATCTTATAGACTCCGATAATCTCAGAGAAGCGCAGTGCGGTGTTTCAAACATAAGTCAGACAAACATGGCTCCAAAAGCTCGCTAAGACACTTAGGAGCTTTGTGAGGCTGGCAAGTCACCGGACTTCCCAACCCTTGTTCTCTTCACCTGTAACCAGGCTAAGGTACCTCCTTTGCAGATTATCAGTGCATGAGATCAGGTATGGAAGGGATTTAGCACAGTCCTGCTACATGGTAAGTACTCAGTAAATCAACCTGTATTATTTTTGATCATTGATCGTATCATTACACAGTTTCAGCTATTGATTTAGTAAGCTGTTGTGGTTTTCTAAACAGCACACCTAACCATCCCTGCCTTTGTTAATATAGAAGATGTGTTTTGAATTCCAAATAACTTTCTTACAAACTCTTTTGGAACAAAATTGTTTTCTTAAAAAAGGACTGCACCCTACAAAATACATATGTCATATACACTTATATGTATAATATACTATACATATACAGTTGACCTTTAACAGAAGTTTGAACTGGGTGGGTCCACTTATGAGGGGATGTTTTCCGATAAATACAGGACAGTACTGTAAATGTATTTTCTCTTCCTTAGGATTTTCACAAAAACATTTTCTTTTCTCTACCTAACTTTATTGTAAGAATACATCATATAAAACATATAACATAAAAATGTGTTAATCAATTGTTTATTTTATTGGTCAGTCTTCTGCTCAACAGTCGGCTATTAGTAGTTAAGGTGCTGGGGAGTCAAAAGTTATATGAAGATTTTTGACTGCACAGGGGATCAGCACTCTGAATGCCTGCATTGTTCAAGGGTCGACCACATATATAAAATAGTGCTCACGTATTTTGTCATTTTTTTTTCCTGTCGATTTTCTAGCTCTTTCAGTCTTAGAAATTTGGGTTTTTAATGAAACACTACCCTACAAGGATTTTGACTATGTTCATTTTGCATTTAATTTGAAACTGATTTTGAAAAGCTTCTAGAAAGGTTTCTCATAATGGAAAATATTAAAATGTGGAAACTCACCAGTGAGGTGGTGATTTGTCAGAGCAGAGAATTTGCACGGCTGGTCTCCCCTCTATCTGGAAAGTCACACCCTCATGGGTGGGTCAGGCTCGAGCCACGTTGCATTTACATAAAATGCTCATGCCTTTCAATCTTAGGCATCTTTTTTCTCTTTCCTTTTGCTTCTTCCTTTCTTTCAAGAGCAAATAAAAAAGCAGAGTACAGCACTGTCCTTACGGAAATTAAACAAGAAGCAACAATAATCACCTCGGAATAGGTCTTCGGACTACGGGTCAGGTGCTGTGCTCACCTGGCTCAGAGAGAGGGGAAAATATGGTTCTTTCCCATAAAAGACCCTCATAGATAAGAGCATCAGGATAGAGAGCGTGGTCTGTCCAGCCTCACAGTGCCAGTGAGGGTAGGATTTGCAGCTTGAATGTAGAGTTTCTGAGTCCAAGTTCAGTGCCATTCCCAGTTCACCACTGTTGATTCTCAAAGAAGAACACAGTCTTTGCAATGGGATTTACAAATGTTGGCAAGCATGGTATGAAATCCATTTTCTCAGCTAAGAATATTCTCTTTGTTTACTTTATATTCTACTTAGAAATGACCCTTGTCCTCATTCCGGTTGCCAGTGAAGCTATTTGGTTTGTCTACCTGTTACTTGACTATGTATGTTGAGTCCCAACGTCTTGGTTATAATTTTCACACTTTTACTTGGTGGTGGGAGTGAGGATTACAACACAATTTGAAAGGGGATGACATGTAGAACAAGACATACTCTGAGTAAAAAGCATCATGTTTTACAGTAATTAAAGAACAGAATGAGAATGATCTTTAATCATGTCATCCAATCCCTGGCTGGTCTCCTGGCCTCTGGAGTCATTCTCACCAACCGCTTTAGAGATGGCAAAAGCAGCCTCTGTGTGCACAGTGTTCTACTCACAGTGGATAGGAGGTGACACAGAGCATGGCCTTGCAGCCCAGCAGCTGAGAAATGGGGTAAGGATACAGAGAAACGGTACACACCATTTCAAAAGGAATTTGAGGGAAGTACGTTAAAGTCTTTCTAAGAGATTACAGCAGTTGAGCTCAGGGCCCTCCTTCCAGCTGGATAAGTAAGCTTGGGCAAGACGACGACAAACAACCATTCCTGACTTTTCCAGTGGTAAAAGCATCAAGACCGGGGAGACATCAGATTACAGGTATTAGACAAAACTTGTGGAGAAACCCAGGGGAGATCGTTTTTTTCCAATACAGGGAAAGGAAGCAACAGGAAAATCAGCATTGACAAAGAAAACCAGTGATTTGGGTTCTGGTCCTGGCTCTGTTGATGAACAGTGGGACTGCGGGGAAGAGCTCTGTCCCCCGAACCCTCTGCTTCCTCTTCAGTGTGAAAGAGCCACCAATCCCAACCTTTCTTATCCTCATTGGATGCGCTGGAGAATTAAGTGAATTCTCACATGGGACATGCTTTGGAAAATAGAATTTTAAATGCTAATGGCATGTTGTTCTATTCCAGGAATGTAGAGCCCATGGCAGATCCCAGGGGTGAGAGGAGTAGCCATCTGGGAGTGAGCCAGTGAGGAAATAAACTGGCTTCATTTTAGGGCTCAGAGATCCTATGAGGCTTAGAAAACCAAGGTGGAAATCAAAAGGCTTCAGCTGTGGTTGAGGTTGGGGCAAAGCCACGTTACTGAAGCTCTGTCACGTGGTGGCCAAGCACTCTGCCCCAACACTCCCCACTTACTAGTTTTAGGGTCTCGAGCGAGTAAGTTATTCATCACGATGCTTTTGTTTCCTCATCTGTAAAATGCGAATAATTGCACCTTCCTCATAAAGTTGCAGTGAGGACTGAATAAATCAATCTTTGTGAGGTCCCAGGTGCAAGCACAGAATCAATTTAAGGCATAACTGTCTGGGTTCAAATCCTTGCTTTGCTACTTCCTAACTGTACCATATAGAGCGGGTTACAGAGGTTTTCTGTGCCTCATTTTCCCCATCTCTACCAAGGGGATAGGAGTGTTCCCTATCTCACAGGGCTATTGTGAGGACCAAAGGAGTCACGTATAAGTACTTAGAAGCCAGGATAGGATAAGCACTCCACAAACAGGAGTTTTTATATCATCGCATTTATTGTAATTAATTATCATTAGTGAGCATACATTGAGCCTGAGTCAGAATCTTCAAGTATTTTCAGATCTGAATAAAACCTTAGGGGGCAGTGGACCCCCAGGACCCACACAGCAGTGTGTTACCTAATACTCTGGGGGCACACAGTTGCTCTTGAACAAACAGAGTCTGAGTTTGGATGTCAATGAACTTGAAACACACATTAGGATAATCTCTTAACCACATCCTATAAATATTCATTGTGGTTTGAACCCTTGTCACAAGGAAGGAGCCCAGCAGTTCCTTGGGCTGCTGAGCCTCTGGTGTCAGAGCAGCCAAGGGGACGCAGATGCTGCAGGAAGGAGCCAGGGCCTCACCTGGATGGGCCTGGCATTTGTCCTGTCCTGCCCCCTCCACCACTCACAGCCATTCCTCTCCACCGAGTGTTCAGCCACAGCCTTATTCATTCTGTTTGTCCAGTGCCCAGCATGGGTCCTGGCAGAGTATGCTCTATAGAGGTTTGCTGAATGCGTGACTGAAACATTAGTGGAATGATTGAATGAGGAATACATGTGCTCCTTGACAGCTGGGACGGAGAGGAGGTGGTCTTAACAATCCTCAGCTTGGACTGTGAGGCACCCAGGGTGTTCTATGATGGCCAGAAAGAAAGAGAAGAGTGATTCTGGAAAGACAGTAGCTGGAGATGTCAGAAGCTCATATTGCAATGTCCTAGGGATTTTTCCAAGCTTGGGTCCAACCCAGAGTGAAGTGGACCCAGAAGCAGAGGTCCTCAAGGAGAAAGCCATGCGCTGAATCAGCACTAGCAACCCTAGCTAGTGCATGGGGGCAGGGGATGGAGGATTTGGAGGAGGCAGAGAGGAGGAAACAGGACTGGGCACCTGTCTGGGCTGCTGCTCCACAGGGTGTGAATTAGGGGAGGCTCTGGTTCAAGAGGAGACGGGGGAAGCTAAGTAGCAAGCATTTGCTGAATTCCTACTTGGTGCGAAGAGCTAAGTGCCAGTCATACATTATCTCATTTAACCCTTATCCTTGTTTAATCTCCATGTTACACACGAGGAAAATAACTGCACGAATCAAGCACTGTTCTTAGATCACACAGCTTCAAACTCACCAGGATTCAAATTCAGATTTGTTTGATTTCAAAGGCCATGAGATTTTTTTGTCCCACAAATGACAGGGATGAGGGACTCACATATGCCCTTGGAAACCCAATCACACAGCCCTGGTCTTCAGGACTGGTAGACAGGGCCTGCCATTCTTATGTTCTGGCTACTAATTCAATCTTTATGTCGTCATCCATAAAAAGACGCCTACCAGGGAAGAAGAGGAAGTAAAATGCACTCATTAAAGGTTGCCGGAGTCCCTTCCTATATTTACATAAATGGAGGAAACTGCTGGCCTCATTACTGGGTCTCCCCCATGTGATCACAAGGCTGGCAGAGAACAGGGGACAGGGTGAAGGGGGCGTCAAGAGTTGGGAGGCTTTTAGCATTAGCCTTGCAAATGGCTTTGTGATCTTATGTAAATTACTTAACCTCTCTGGGCTTCAGTCAATCTGTAAAAAGGAATCACTAGCATAAATGAAAATGAAGCTCTTTGAACCTGATGAAGAGGCAACATAAATGAATAGTATTAATAGCACCTTTACATTGATAATAAGAATCCAACATCTAGTTAATTTCCAAAATGCTTTCATGCATGGCCCCAGCTCGGTCTCCTAAAGATCCTGTGATTAGGTTGGGCACTGCTATTCAACCCCATTCTACAGACTGGAAAACAGAAACTCATAATAGAGGATGCATTTTGTTCAAGGTCAAAAAATGGAAAAGAGGTGAAACTGGGTGCTAGAGAATTGGTATCATGTCGTGTAGACAATGCCTGTGGAACCAGATATAGCTATAGCCTAAGAATGAAAATGATAATGTTGTGGAATATTGCCACGTCTGTTGTAGAAACGAGTAAGCAGAGCCTCAAGAGTTTAAGAAACCAGCACAAAAACAGAGCCCTGGAGCTGTGATTAGGTTCATACCTAAGACCATCCAAACCAAAGCCTTATGTTTATTTCTTGCCCCAGGCTGCATATCGTGAGTCATTCTTCAACAATCTAACAAGTCAGGGTTTAGCTCTTTCACGTGTCCAGCTCTGCTCTAGACACGGGGAAACAATGGACAGAATCCCTGCTCTCCGGAAGCTTATATTCAGCCAATAAACAAAGAACTGTATGTGAGGTGGTATTATCGGTTAAATTGTGTCCCCCCCAAAAAGATAGTTGAAGTCGTAACCCTCAGTACCTCAGAATGTGACCTAATTTGGACACAGGGTCTTGTAGATATAATTAATTAAGTTCAGATAAGGTCATACTGGAGTGGGGAAGGCCCTTCTTCCAACAAATGCTCTCCTTACAAGCAGAGAACAGAAGCTCCCAGCGGGAAGGGGGCTACCTGCAGACCGACACAGAGATTGGAGTGACGTGTTTCCAAACTAAGGAACACCAAGGCTTGCTGGCAAAGGCCAGAAATTAGGAAGAGGCAAGGGAGGATATCTTCGACAGATTTTAGAGGGAGGCTGGCGCTAGCCACACCTTGATTTAGACTTCTGGCTCCCAGAATTGTCAGACAATACATTTCTGTAGGTTTAAGCCCCCCGGTTCGCAACACATTAGAATGTAAGCCCCGAGAAACTAATACAGGTGGTGATCTAAGTTAGCTAGAACCATGAAACAAACAATAACAAAAATTTAAAAATTAAACAAACAAACAAAAACACAGGGATATTTTTTCTGACTTTGCATCTCCAAATGAGCAGTACATGCACTGGCTCGGCCAGCCACGCGTGTGCTGTGCAGTTCTCTTCCTCCCGAGCAAGCTCCCGCGCTGTGGCTGCTTCCCAGCTCACCTCTACGCGAACTTGACTTGAAAAGGTTTACTAAGCAAATTAATAATGTAAACGAGATTGCAGTGAGCACCTCGCGTGCAGGAGCGGCACTGAAGGCCTACTGCACAGTAATTGTTTGCATACAAATGGATGCTGCAGCTGAAAATAAGTCTGTAATGCTCGGGAAAGCAGGCCATCAGGGCCCCTGACAGGCGACACTTTGGAGCCCATTCTGTTCCTTTTCTGCTATTATACAAATAATAGCTAATCTACAAAGTGCTTTATAACTTCTGCGTTTTTCACACCAGGCTTTTCCTTTCGTCCTCACAACAACCTGGGATGGTAGGTGTTAGGTAGGTTCCCATTTTACAGATGAGGAAATGGATGCTTTGAGAGGTTGGAGAGGTTGGGAAACTGGTCACAGACTCAGAGAATGCCGGGCTAGGACCTTGAACCCAAAGCTTCGGCCTCCAGATCTAGTGCGTGGCTGGAAGCTTCCTCCAAAACAAATCAGAATGTCTTTCTAAAAGTCAGTTGTTGGACGCCTGGGTGGCTCAGTCGGTTAAGCATCTGCCTTCGGCTTAGGTCATGATCCCAGGATCCTGGGATTGAGCCCTGCTTCGGGCTCCCTGCTCAGCAAGGTGTCTGCTTCTCCCTCCGCCTGCTGCTCCCCCTGCTTATGCTCTCTCTCTTGCAGGTGCACGCACTCTCTCTCTCAAATAAATAAATAAAATCTTTCAAAAAATTTTTTAAAAGTCAGTTGTTTATAAGCCTCTTAATAATATCCAACCTTTAATTGATTACTGAACACCAAGGAAACGTTATATCACTTAATGCTCCCTATAACCTATGAAGTAGATATTGTTCTTTGTAAAGAAACAGAGGCTTACAGAGGTTTTGTGACTTTTCTAAAACCACACGGCAGATAGATGGATCAGGATTCAAATCAGACCAAACCCCAGCTCCCATCCACTCATATCTTTACCCACTCCAGGAGTACGGGTGGCTGTTAAAAATCCAGAACCCTGGCTCCTCCACTAAGACTTGCTGAATCAGAACTTCTGACGGCAGACTCCAGATTACATTAGGTCCCCGGTGATTCTAATGCTGCCATCCTCTAGGGGACGCCATTTGCCTCTTCTTTAATCCAGATTAGGGCTCCTTCTCTTCTCCTTCCTTAGGGTCATTGATAGGCTGTAAATGTCCCCCAGATAGCAGAGGAAATTCCCACCAGCTATGTCTGTGAGGGTATCTCCAGCTGGGTTCCATAAAGATGTCACCTCCCCTGTCACCCCCAGGCAGCCAAGGGACCGAGGTATCTTTCAGGGAGGGCAAAGAGCCTGATGGGCCCCCAGTCTGGCATTTTCATTTATCACACAAATGAATGGATTTAAATTAGGTCACGTTGGGGACTTGCAAATAAAAACTGTGCCAGAGGGTGCTTCCCCAGCCACGGGCGGGGCTGTGCTGAGGGCTCTTCATCTGCTTCTATTTTTGAATTTCCCATCAAATCAAGGAGCTCCTGGCACCAGGCTTCCTTGGCATGAGGACTGTCCAAGGCCCTGATCTTTCCAACCTGCAGTGTTGACTCACAGCCAGGTCTCCGCTTCTGGCTGTGCTGGACCCAGGCAGGGAGCACTGAGTACTGGCCCTCTGAGCTCCATGAGAAGAACTGCACGGGCTCTGAAGTCATAGCCCCCCTGGGTTAGGTGTCATGCACCCTGTGCAGGGCACTGTTTCCAGCGGGACACCTACCTTCACAGAATTATTCTTCCAGGGGCCTCATGCCTGGGCTCTGTCTCTTATAAATGAGGGGACATTGGGACAGGTCCGTTAGCCATCTGAGCCCTTCTCACGGTGCCTGACACTCTACAGGTGCTCAGGGGATCCCTCATATGCTCGAGTAAGTCAATCCCTCCCATTTGCCAATGGGTGGGTGCATTAGGGGGAGGGTCAAAGGTCAACTTCTAATATTTAACTTATTAATCTCATTACACACTCATTTGCTATACATGTATCTGCTCCTGGAAGGAGGGTCTGTGTGGATTTGCATCTGTCCTTTCCCAGGAGCCTGGGCCTAACTTTCTCAGTCTGTCCCTAACTCTCGGAAGGGAGATAGTGGCGCCCTCTGCACACAGCCAGCATTTGCTCCCCGCTGCTGAAGCACTGCCGGAAGAGATCAATCACCGGCTGCAGAGGCAGCAGTGTCCCTTGAAGGACTGGATTTGCCAGGGTAAAGAGAAACTCAGCACTCCCAACGGGCAGGCAGCTAGCTGTGACCACCCTCATGTTCAAAGACCTCGCAGTGTTTTGGAAATGACCTCAAGCTTGGACGCCCCTGGAGTCCAGAAGCCACTGTAGTTGCTTGTGACCCACGTCACTAAAGGATACCTGGGTGTTTCATAAACTCAAGCAAGCCGGTGACTAAGAGAGCTAAAACTCGGAATTTTTGTTTTATTTTTAGCAGGTTTGTTCTCTCGTCCTCATCCACAACGATGACAGCTCCTTACATGCTGGCTGTCTTTATTCCGTGGCTTTGAAAACAGACGTCCAGAAGTCAAATCCTTACCTTTCCCTGAGAAGCCTTCTGACCCTGGGAGGGCACCCTCAGACTCCCCTGTAGATTACAGAACGCTCTCCCCTCCCTGAGGCTGCTGAGACAGTTCACGGAGGGGAAGAGCACGACAGGCTTTGTAAATAGGCTCTGCAGAGATCTAATTAACATGACTATTTTTGTTCCCTTATTTCTATTTTCCTCTCTTAATAATTACAGAATCCCGGATTTGTAGGAGAGCTGATCCCTGGGCCTCCACATCAGAATAAATGAGAGAACTGGCTAAAATACAGACTCCTTCCAGGCCACTGAATCAGATCTTGGGTTGGGGGGAGGGGGACCCTGTGGTCTACAGTGCAGCCGGTCTGAGAAATACGGATTGAGTCCCATAACATGTGTGGCTATAACATCTGGTCATATTACCAGATGCAAATCAACAGAGAGAGACCAAGAAAGTGTAAAGGATTTATTATACTCAGAGTTCTCTGGGAATCACAAGGCACACCACGCAGGGCCACTCAGGAAAAGCACTACATGGGCCACAGGCCAAGACAGGGGGTGGGACTGCTGCTAAAGGGTTTTGTTATGGTTTCTGTGGTACAGAAAGAGCAAGATTGGGCAAGCAGGTTCAGGATTGACTAGTTTGGATAATTTCAGCAGGCTCTGGGGCATAAGGACTGTCCCTAGTTGCCTGGTACCTGGCCCTGGAGTGGTTAGGGCAGGTGGATGGAGAGTAGCCTGGAGTGTGAGAACCCCAATAAGGGGAGTGGTTAAGGGTGGGGACTTAAATGGCTGTTTAAGAAGGAGGACTGACCAGTCTGGCCAAGATCTCAAAATCGGGTCAATTCAACCACCTTATGCCCTTTAGGATGACTACTATCAGAAGCAAAGATAACCACAAAAACAAAACTCAGAAAATAACACGTATGGACAAGGATGTAGAGAAATCAGAACACTTGTGCACCGTTGGTGGGTATGTAACATGGTGCCGTTGCTCTGGAAGAATTAGAAATGGAATTACTATGCAGCAATTCCGCCTCTGCATCTATGCCCCACAGAAGGGTCTCTGTGCGATATGACCACAGCCATGTTCACAGAAGCACTGTCCACAATCGTCAAAAGGTCAAAAGGTGGAAGCAAGCCAAGTGTCCATTGGCGTTAAACGGATAAGCAAAACGTGGTATGTACATACATGCAATCGAATATTATTCAGCTTTAAACGGAAAGGAAATTCTGATACATGCTACATCGTGAATAAAACCTGAGGACATTAAATGAAATCACCCAGTCACTAAAGGGCAAATACTGTGTCACTCCACTTATGTGCGGCCCTAGAGTAGTCAAATTTATAGAGACAGAAAGGAGAATCGTGGTTGTCAGGCTCCGGGGGGGAGGAAAGATCGGGATGATGTTTAATGGGTATAGAGTTTCAGTTTTGCAAAATGAAGAGAGTTCTGGAGATGGGCTGCATAACAACGTGAATAGACTTAACATCACCGAACTATATACTTAAAAATGGTTAAGATGGTAAATATTATGTTATGTGTATTTTACCACAATTTTAAAAATCTGGGTGAAGACAGTATAACACACAAAAAAACTATATCACAAGTGGTCATGCCATCTCTGTGTATCTCCAGGGAGCCAGAGCTCCCTGCCTCATCTAGCAGCCCCATCCATCCCAGCCCGCCGACCGTGAGAACCTTTTTCCTCATACTCATCTAACACTCGTCTTCCTGTAGCTTCTGCTCCTTGGCCTTAATTCTCCTTTGGGGCCACATAAGCTATGACTTACCCTTCTTTCTTACAGTGCCAACCCTTCCAACACTTGAAGCTACGATCCTTTCCCCTCTTGGGCTTCCTACTCAGTCTTTACTTGACAGGGGGGTCAAGTCCTCTCTCCTCCTTTGACCTCTGTCTGATCTTGCTTGTCTAGCAGGGAAGGGCAATGGCTTGAGAAGATGCTTGGACCATGTAGGGAGATAGCCATGGAGCCTGGACCAATGATAATAAGCACGGCTACCAGCCACTGCCCCTCAGCTACATGCCAAGCATGGCTCTGGTGCCCTAGAACCCGCTCAGCTCATCTGCATAACAATCCCATGAAGCAGATCTCCTGCCCACTGTACAAACAGGTTCATTTAGGTTCAGAGACCTGAAGATACGGTGCCTCAGCCAACACCCCAGGAGCTGGCATTAGAACGCAGGACTTCCTGACTGAGGTCAGAGCAGGGTGCCTTCCATTTCCTAACCCTGCCACAGAGGGTTATGACTGAAGAAAAGATTCTGAGCCAAAGCAAGAGAGATGTCTACCAGCCTGCAGGCCATCCCTGGGCCTCCTGTGCAGAGATGCCCGATGGCTTTACCCGTGAGGCTGCTGGGATGCCTTGTCTAACACCCAGGCATATTTTTGTCACTTTAAGAAATCAAGGCAATTTCTGTACTTGGCAAAGGTAAAACCTTTTAAAGCTTTGGAGGTTTGGGAAAGGGAATAAAAAAGACGTTAATAGAATGACATATTTTTAGTGTAACAGTTCAGAGAAAACTCTGGGGGAACAAAAAATAAAATGAACGACCTAAATATGTTTTTTTTTTTTTTTCTACACTATGAGCTTCAAAGGAGTGGGTTGTGCTGGATATTTGGGTGCCCCAAATCTGTAAAAGATTTGAATACAATGGGAACTCTCTTGGTCAGAGCTTCGCTTCAGTCTGGTAACTACATCCCCCCCTATCGCTTCTCGGCCTTTTGGCTAAGATCAAGTGTGGTAACTGCATCCCCCTGAATACGGGGGTGACTACTTTTGAGTTAAGTGAATGTGGGCAAAATACTAAACCTTTCTAGTTCTCAGTTTCATAATCTGGAAGGTAAGAATGGTGTCACTAACCTCAGAGAACTGTGGTAAGACTTGAAAGAAACTGATACATATTAAATTTATATTAAATATTTGTAATATTTAATATAGCACATTATATATTATATATGTATATTAATTCAATTATATTCGATCAAATTAATGGAAATCATGATACATAATAGGCACATTACCAAGAAAATAGAAATGTTTTCCTTTAATTTATTGCCTTTTATTTGAAAATAGGACAAACGACTCATTTAGGAAGACTATTAAAATAACTTCTGCCACTTTTGCTAAATTCCTGAGCACCCAGAAATTTCAGTTCTGCAGTCAGGGGCCTCCTCCTTGTGGGCACTGGGTGTAGGAGTCCGGCAGGGGCAGGAGACCAGGACACTGCATCTGGCTTCATCACAGGGCAACATGCCACATCAATGACTATGCTAAACCCCTGCCTTCTTTACTGACAAGTCTTTGACTCTGTTTAGATAACTGGTGGCAATTTGCTCAGGTAAGGTGGGCTCAGCCTCAGAGGGTGAATCGTGATTGGTCAAAACCAGCCACGGTAGTCTTATTTCCTTTTGCAGGTGACTGGTTTAGCAGTGAGCTTACGACCCAATCCTACCCATGAAATAAAAGGGAGACCTCAAGAAAAGATGCTCCTTTCTGATGAAAATCTCTTTACTTTCCTGCCTCTGTATGCTGGTGTATGAGGATGTGATATCTGAAGCCGGGCAGCCTCCTTGGGACCATGAGGGGGAAAACCAAGAGGATTGAAAAAGTAAATTCAGCATCCTCAAATTATTAAACTATTGATTGAACAGACCTTGGAACTGCCTACCCTACAATTCTAGTTTAGTGACGTAATAAACACTAATGTTTTTGACTACTTTTACCTAAGTCATTAGTTACCAACAGCTAAAATTCTAAAGGATACAAACACAAACTCATTCCATGACCTGACACACTTTCCCCTTCTGGGCCTTAGTTTCTTCTTGTATTAAATTATGGGATTGGACTAGATTCATGCTGGCAAACAACCCATGGGTCAGTTACAGCCCTTCTCTCTTACTGCCCTTATGAGTCTCTAGCCCTGTGGGATAGTGGTCAAAAACTGAATCTTATCAGTTAAGCCTATTTCCATCTCTTCTGGAATGAAGAGTCTCTTGGACATCTTGGCTCTTCTCTGTAAATGTTCATGGTCAAGGGTGAAAAAACACTCTTGTTTTTCTCTAGATCTGTTGCAGAACTGCAGGGTTAGCTGTGCCCCTAGATCCTGTATAGTGTCTGCTAGGATGCAGCAGGTCCTCTGGTTCTTTCGAATATCATTTTGCTTCTATAGCTGAAATCTTTGGTCTTAGACACGGTCCTTAGATTTTGTGATTTCTGATAGCAGGTGTCTTCCAGCTGCCTATGCTGGGCAGCTCTACATCCCCTCCCCAGGATATCCAGAGTATGGACAGGCACTGGGAAGCAGGAATATTATTCAGACCTATTATTGTGGATGCCTCTATGCACATTTGTAATATGCTCTCCTATGGGACATGGTGTTAAGCTAAATGCAGAACCTTCTTTAGAGCCTTGTAGTCTCTCCCAGGCAATGCCCAGAAGAGTGGGCTCTGGCCTCTTGTGTTCCTGGTCCCCTAATACCTGCCTAGATATCTCCATTACTAGTTCTCCCACCCCTTGTCAAGGTATGGCTACACAGCAAGAGGTAGAGATGAGGGATTAGTAAGACTCCTCCTTGGGGCGCATGGGTGGCTCAGTCCGTTGGATGTCTGCCTTTGGCTCAGGTTGTGGTCGTGGGATCCTGGGATTGAGCCCCATGTTGGGCTCCCTGGTCAGTGGGGCGCCTGCTTCTCCTGCTCCCTCTGCTGCTCCCCCTGCTTGTGCTCTCTCTCTCTCACTCTTTCTCAAATAAATAAATACAAATCTTAAAAAAAATAAGAATCCTCCTATATGATTTCCTCCACTTCCTCCTTTCTACACTCTCCCAGGACAAAAGGCCCAAGTTTCTGTCTTCTTTTTCCTGGCTGGAAAGAATTCTTCTGCATCAAATCCTCCTGCATTAGGACTCGTGCTTAGTGGCAGACAAGTAAGAAGAACCTCTAAACCAGAGACAACAGAAATCAGGAGAATTTTAAACATTGTGTCATTGGACTCTATTTAAAATCATTTTTAGCTTTTCACCAACATTAAACAAATTACAAGATTCTACATCCAAATCTAGATTTGTACTTTCTCTTCAAAACTTAAGAGGCGCTGGCAACACGGAACTCGTTCACAGCACAATAATCACCTTGAGTTGACTGGAGTGTTCTTCCCTCAAATATCACACGTACTGCCTGGTTCTTCACAAGCTGGGTCACTCCCTTTTGCTGTGGACCTTGAAGGCATCCAATTCATACATCTGTGTTCTCTTTCTAGCCCCTTTAGGCATTTAATCTTCTAAGATCCATTCTACTTGTACAGTTCTGGGACTCTATAATCAACATCTTTCCCTGCCCTCCACATCCAGCACCGTGCTAAGCACAGTCAGGGAATATTACCTTTTACAACCTGATAAAAGTATGATGATTACATGAATATATAATATGGTACAGGTAATTCTATAATCCAGTCAAGTATGTACAACTAACACTTATTTTAAAATGAGCAGAAAAGGGTCGTGAAACCTTCTAAGAGCTTTTCAGCATGTCCCTCCACTTCCGTTTGTGAACAAGCTGTGGGGCCTTGGGCAGGTTACTTGGGCCATCTGGACTCCTACATTCTCAACTGTGCAATGAGGAGGGTGGGATTAATTCCAGGGCTCTGCAATGATATGAGTTCAGCCCCAAAACCATACATCTTAACATCAGGAAGACTGACCCCAAGGGTGTAAGATAGGCCTCTGCCTTTAGGGAGTTTATGATCTAGTTGGGGCAACAAAGCAAAAGCAAGGACATGACATGAACCACAAAGCACAGAGGGGTCACTGAGTTCCAGGGGCTCGGTGCTCAGAATCGAGGATCCTAGAATCTGAATGAGACTTAGACCCTCTCCTCTTCCCACCAGTGCCTTCATCTAACTACCTCCTCCTCTTCTCTGAAAATGCAATTCAGGTTCACCCCTGTCCCTCCCGAAGCCCCAGGTCTGGGTGAGTTAGTGCCCTCCACTGTGGCCCTGCTGCTGTGCACAGCTGCTGTGTATTAGTCTGTCCCCCACCGTCCTGTGACTCTCAAGGCCAGGAATGTCACACACGTCTCTCTTCCAGGAACCCCGACCCATTGTATTGGTCACAGTACTGACTTCTCCTGGATAGAACTCTGCCAGCACCCTATTCCACGCTGTCCTAATGAAATGGCTGATAAAGATTTCCATCACACACCCCTCTGGTAGGCAAGTACAATTAGAACAGATTGTTTCTCCAGGAAATGTGAATCTTAAGGGAAGTGACATGTTGTGACAGAATATTAAAACAGTTTGAACCAAATCATTCTTTCAGCAGAATCTATTTGTTCCTATTTCTGTGATCCACCCACCTGTCCTTGTTTCTCCCCCACTCTGAATGTTCAATTCTTCCTCAACTCTGCAATCTCCATGATACTCTCCGTGTGTGTGTGTGTGTGTGTGTGTGTGTGTGTGTGTGTGTGTGTTAAGAACTATTTCTCTCTGTTGCTTACCACCAAGGATCCTAACAGATTCTGAGATCAAATCTTTTTCATCTTGGATGTCAACCAGAGAGTCTGGCCTGTGGGGAGCTCAGGGGACAAAATATTAAATGCTTGTTAAGTGAATTCATTCCTCGCCAATGCCAACATCCACTCTATGGCGTCCCTGACAGATGGCCATCTCTCCTCTTTCTACGAGACCGTGACAATGATGGGGAGAACTCAGTATCTCACGAGGTAGCTCAGGCTATTTGAAAAATTTTCCCAAATGACTTCTATCATGCATCCCAAATTGTTAGAAAGTTCTTCCCAAATGAGTTAAGATCTTACTCACATTAACTTCCCCCAGCTATTCCTTGTCCTTTGCTGGGACCATGAGAATTCTTCTATCAGATAATTTCAGAGTCAGGGCTAGCAACATCTACAGGGCTTCAGGGTTTGCTAAGAGGTCTCTAAGGGATAATAACACCTCACATTTGAAAGGCAAATAATATCTACAGGGTTTTCAAAGCTCTTTCCCAACCATTAGGTAATTTATTCTCACAAAAACTTTGAGACACAGATTGCTGTGGGATTACCAGTCTCCATTTTCCATATCAGGAGACTAGTGCAGAAAGACTGTATAATTTTTTTTTTCCAGGTCACACAGCTAATGAAGGGCAGAGTTGAGACTCGAAGCCTAATCTTTACCACTTAATTCTCCCTCTTCCTCCATTCTAGCATGAGTCCCTTACCACAGCATGATAGTAATCTCAGTGATGAAGATATGATTGTAAAGAGTTTACTTTGTTTCAGCCACTCTGCTGGTTAGTTTAAAATATTCAATCTAAAACATACAATACAATACAATATTTACTCTAATTCTTTGGTTATCCAAGAGATACATGATCATTTCCATATCATGGTTGAGGTAAACTGGGGCTTAGAGCACACAAGAGACTTGCCCCAAATTCCCAGGTAATAAATATTAAGGGCCGACACCTGAATTGTGAATTCGTACATCAGACATAGCAAGAGTTGGCTCATGGTTGTGCAAAGTTACCTTTAGGTACCATTCCATTCCCCAACTGGGAGTTCTTGGCCCTTGGGCCTCAGCAATATCAGCAGCTATTCCCCTCTTCACTCTGCCCATGGCTTGTGGGCCCACTCTTGTTCTGCTCTCCCACATTCTAAAGTCTCTCTCCAGCTCTCTCTGCACGGATTTGCATTAAATGTTTACCAAATTCTATTAAGGGCTTTTGTTGCTGAATGATTTACTGGGGGAAGAAGGAAGATTGGTCACACACATAGGAAGTATTCAGGTCATTTTATTTCTCCATCTGTGGGCAGCATCAACTTAAAAATGAAAATGCTTCCCACAGCTGCATTAAGACCACTAAAGAACACCTGTATTCTGTTACGCTGCTGCTCCCCATGGCCCTCCCCACAAAGGAATGATGTTTCTTTAAAGTTCATCTGCAAGGTTCTATTCCCAGTACTGATAACACTATAAAATAATGGTAAAGTTAATTATTGGTGAATTAAAATGGAAGTGCTATCTAAATTCTTAGGACATTCACATTACTATCAAATGAGTTTATAGTGATTAAAATGATTAATGACATTCCAGTAAATACCAGAGAATTATAATCCTGAATACAAAGAAGGTTAAAGTCTTATCATCATTAGAGTACATCAAGGCAAACGTGAGAGCTCTCCTTATCTGCTTGCATTAGGGAAAGAGACACAGAGCAAATAAAATCATTTGAATCTTTGCAAATACAGAAATCTGGGGGCTCATTTTATTATTTATGTAGCATTTGGAACCAATACATATTGTACAGGAGGAAAAACAATAGCTCACATGTAATTTAAGCAAAATAGACCAATGGAACAGAATCGAAAGGCCAAAAATAGATCCAAGCATATTGTAACATTTAGCACATATTTGAGAGGGCATATTAAAACTGGAGAAAAGGCTGTATTATTAAATAAAAATATTGAGACAACCGGTTCATCATTGACTGAAGGGAGATCACTAATGTCATCCCTAAATAGATTCCAGAACAAAAAGAACTAGATAAAAATACATGCGAATATTTCTATATTTCTATAGTGTTGAGGCAGGCAAGACATTGGAAGGTACTGTTTGTTCCAGAAAGACAAACCAGACAAGAGGAAATTACTAGATTTGCTAAGTCATAATTTAAACTAAATCAAAAGTCAAATACAGTTGACCCTTAAACAACTCAGTGCAACTTCAACCCTGTATAGTTGCAAATCTGTGAATAACTTTGACTCTCCAACAACTTCACTACTCATAGCCTACTATTGATCGGAAGCCTTTCCCATAACATAGTCAATTAACACATATTTGATATGTTACATGTATTATATACTGTATTCTTACAAAAAGTAAACGAGAGAAAAGAAAACATTATTAAGAAAACCATATGGAAGAGAAAATACAATTATAGTACTGTAAAAAATCCACAGGCAAATAAATGGACCAGTACAGTTTAAACTCATTGCTCAAGGGCTAACTAGAATAACCTGCTGAAAGAACCTATAATATATTTGAAAGATAAAGGCATCTTTGATTACATTTTTAAGATCTAAAGTCTATCTTTGATATATAAAGATATTCTACAAATAAATAAGAAAAAGCCAGTCTCCGATATAAAAATGAACAGACTTGAGAGAAGAAATAAAAGCAGCCAATTCAACTATGATGAAAACATTTTCCCCTCAGTGGGAGGGGAATAATACAAATTAAAACAACACATTTTTCAGTTTGACAATGATTTTAAAAGCCTTAGAGTTAACAAGTTGTGAGGTTATAGGGAGATCAATGGAATTCCTTAGGTTCTCCTGAGAGAATATGAATTGGCCCAGATTTATGTAAAACAGTTTAGAGGAAAACAGACAAACCAACAAACCTCTATAAACTGCATTAGTTTGCTAGGACTGTCATGACAAAGTTCAACAGATTAGGTGGCTTACACAACAAAAATGTATTTTTTCGCAGTTCCGGAGGCTGGAAGTCCAAGATCAAGGTGCCAGCAGGGTGAGTTTCCCCTGAGGCTGGCTACCTTCTCTCTGCCTCTTTCACATCATCCTTCCTCTGTGCACCCTCTTCTCTTCTGTCTCTTCCTCTTCTTAAGTCTTACCAGTCTTACTGGATTCGGGGTCCACCCTATTGCCTCATTTAACCTTCCTTACTACCTCTTTAAAAGCCCCATCTCCAAATACCACCACATTGAAGAAGGTTAGGGCTTTGACCTATGAATTTTAGGGAGACATAGTTCAGTTCATAACACACACACCCCATAAAAATATTCTTATCCTTTGACTCAGTAAATCTAGGTCTAGAATATTATGGATATTACCCTAAAATCCAACAATACGAACAGACAAAAAAAAAAAAAACCTCTTGGTCCTAAAGTATACATACTCTCATCCTATATCCTGCTTTCTAATCTCACTTTTCTACTTACATAAATTTGGTAGTAGACCAGTGATTAGATTCTTTTAAGATAGGGTCCATGCCTGTCTGTCTTTCTTATGACTTTTTTTAAGGGTAGTTTCAGATTTAAATCGAGAAAAAGGTGCAGAGATTTCCCACATTCCCACATACACATTCTGCCCCGCCAAGACATGCATATCCGTTCATTATCCACATCCTGCATCAGACTGGTACATCTGTTACACCCGATGGAGATATACAGACACATCATTGTCTCTCCAAATCCATGGTTTACACCAGGGTTCTCTCTTGGTGCTGTGCATTCTATGAGTCTGGACAAATACATGACATATATCCAACATTATAATATCACACAAAGTAGTTTTGCTGCCCCCAAAACACTCCGTGATCCATCTATTTGCCTCTCTTTCCCACCATGATTTTTGTTTTTAATTTATTTTTTTAAGCCATGATTTATTTTTTTTATGATTTATTTTTTTAAGTTAAATTCCTAAGTGCTCGTGATAGATAGCCAGGTGACGGTGAAATCGCTTTGTAAAGGACTATCAAAAATGTTAGGTGCTTTTCTCTGTACCCCCTGGGAGAACTCCATTGTCCTTTGAATGGAATGGATTCTTGGTAAGGAGCAGCATGTCCTACCTAGTACAGAGGGCCAGTGCTATGGAATGTGGAGGACTTGGCTGGAGTTCATTCTGTTCCTTATTGGCTGTGTGACCTAGAGGAAATCCTTCACCTTCTCTGAGCCTCAGAGTCATTATCTGCAGAACGAGGGAAATAATACCTACTTGCCGAGAAGTATAAGGATTAGGGATAATTTAGGAAAAGTATCTGGTGGCTGGTCCATGTTAGGTGTTCAGGAAATAGAGGCTGTCCCATCACAACCATCATGACGACCAACGTTCAAGGAGCGAACGGGCCACCAAATTCATGAAGGTGTAGGAATATCCACGTCAGTTATTCTCTAGAAGTTAAAATTCCGAATTGGGACAGTGTTTTCTAGAGGGAACAGTAAGTATTTTTGGAGGCAAATAGATCCGGGTTCAAATCCTGACTCTGGCAACTGACAAGGTAAGTCCGAGTGAGTTACTTGCACGTTCTGAGCCTCTGTTTCTTCGTCCGTAAAGTGAGGTTGGTAAGACTTATTTCACAGGGTTCCTGTAAGGCATGCTAAGATGACCCCACATCGAATGGTGTCTGGTGCACAGTATATGCTCAGTAAGTGGAACTGTTTTTTGTCACTGCCAATGCACACCCGCCTCAGACAGGTGTGCAAATGTTAGCAGTGTCAGAGGCTCTGGGGAAACATCTGGAGCAAAAGCTCTGATGAGTAGGTTTAGTGGAGTCTTTCATTCTTCCAAGAAGCATGGGAAGGAAGAGAAGTAATAAGTTATTTCATCTGTTACCTTCTCGCTCAAGGATCCCTGGCTACAAATATACTCTGTGATGATTTTCTCAGATAAGTTACAAATAAGCCCCAACTTGCCTAGAAAGGGTTTCTGCAGTCTAATAGGCTGGGGTGTTAGTCCTGATGCCGTGAAATCCCTTTAGCAGAAAGCCTCCAGGCTGTCAGTGGGGCTGGGCCCTTCCTGAGTGCTGGCACTTAAAGACACAGATAAGGGAAGATTTCCAAATATGAACATCTGGAAATGGAATCCGAAGGCTCTGAGGAGAAGGAGCACTTATTTTTCAAGGCTGCCTTAGGCTATGTCTTCCTGGGAAGGCTTCTCTGGGAACAGGAATCATGAATTTGAGGCATAACACCCAGGATTTTAACAAAAAAAGCTACTGGGGCTGTTTCTGGAGCAGCCTGGTGTCACTTTTCTCCTCAAGAAATTTAGATCCAGATGGAGAGGCCAGCCAGCGCAGCGACTGCCTGGGGCACCCAACTACGAAAAGGAACAAAACCTCACCGGAAAAATCTGGAAATATTGTGCCAATTAACACAACACACCACATAGGAATTTTACCTGACTGATAAAATTTAAGTCGGTTGCCATATTAGTGAGGAATCTTTGGGTCATAGACAATAGAAAACTGAGTCAAACTATTTTTTTTTAATTGTAGGTAAAAAAAAAACCCACATAACATAAAATGTATCATCTATATTAGTCAGCTCAGGCCACCATAACAAAGCACCACAGAGTGGGTGGCTTAAACAACAGGAATTTATTGTCTCACAGTTCTGGAGGCCAGAAGTTCAAGGTCAAGGTGCCAGTATGGTCAGTTTTCAGTGAGATCTTCGTTTTTGCTGTGTCCTCTAATGGCCTTTCCTTTTTGCAAGCATGGGGAGAGATCTTTGGTGTCTCTTCCTCTTTTTATAAGGACAACAGTTCTACTGGATTACAGTCCCACTTAGAATCTCATTTAATCTTAATTACCTCCTTGAAGTCCCTATTTCTAAATACAATCGCAGCAGGGGATAGGGCTGTAACTGTAATATAGGAATTTTGGAAGAACACAGTTCAGTCTATAAAGCCACTGTAACAACTTTTTAAAAAAGATTTTATTTATTTGACAGAGGGAGAGAGAGCACAAGCAGGGGGACTGGCAGAGGCAGAGGGAGAAGTAGACTCCCCGCTGAGCAGGGAGCCCCACACAGGGCTCCATCCCAGGACCCTGAGACCATGACTTGAGCGGAAGGCAGACGCTTAACTGACTGAGGCACGCAGGCGCCCGCTACTGTAACAATTTTTTAAGCATACAGTTCAGTAGCATTAAGCACATTCACATTTCCTGGGCAACCATCACCACAATCCATCTTCGAATTCTTTTCATCTTATAAACTAAAACTCCATACCTGTTAAAAAATAATTTCCCATCCCTCCCTCTCCTCAGCCCCTTAGCAACCACCACTCTACTTCCTATGTCTATGAATGTCACTACTCGAAGTATCTGATCTGAGTGGAATCATACAGTATTTGTCTTTTAGTGACTGGCTTATTTCACTTGGTGCAATGTCCTCCAATTTTGTCCATGTTGTAGCAAGTGTCGGAATTTCCTTGCTTTTTAAGGCTGAATAATATTCCATTGTATGGGTATGTCGTCTGTTGTTAATCCATTCATAATGCTCCCATGAACATGGGTGTAAAAATCACACATGTATGTTTATTGATTGTGGTGATGGTTTCATGGGTGTACACACATGTCAAAATCTATCAAATTGTACACTTTAAGTATGTATTGACATTACGGTAGGGCAACTATTTTTCTTTTTAGTATAGCTATAAAAACCCACATGATAAAGGAATACTGACTGGCACACTTGACTAGTAAGTTCAGGAAGGTTCAAACTACATCATCAGGATTTCAAGTAATGGTTATCAGAGTACTCTGCTTTTCTCTGAGGCTGACTTGTCCTGAGGCAAAAATGTGAAATCTCAGGTAACATTGTTGTTTACAACTGTGATGAGGGAACCGAAGGCAAACTGGGCACAAAGCAGAAGCTGACACCCTGTAATCCCCCCCACCCCTGGATGCATGCAACGTTCCTCACGCACTCCTGGCTGCTCTGAAGGACAAAGAAAGTCCTTGCTACCTACAGCCCATTGACAGGTCCTTGAAACAGGCACGGTGACATTCCTCTGGGAATTCAGCTGCCTCGATGTTAATACTTGGCTAAGGGCAAAAGGTAGTCCTAGCCTGACCCCCTCCCCTCCACTAAGATCCTGTAAGTCTACTTTAGATCCTGTAAGTCTACTTTAACGTATAAAAATTCCTTTGGAAACTTCCTTTATCTCTAACCCCCCAAGATACGTATTGGCAATCATCCCCAAGCGTATGGCCCACCGATATACATCTGAAGGGTTTCGTGACTAAGGTTTTATTAGATGGTAATATGACCCTTTCCCAACAGTAGCTAGCCCCCCTCAAGGTCCTGGAGACCTTGCTTCCAAAATTCCTTAGAGACTTACGCTACCCCTAGCCCCCTCCCCACTTGAGGGTATAAAATAGGCCATTCCTTACAACCCCAGGGCAGTATCTCTTTCTGCCCATGGGTCCTATCCCCGTGCTTTAATAAACCACCATTTTGCACCAAAGACGTCTCAAGAATTCTCCGGACTTCACCCCACTGAACCTCACCTGTACTTCAACTGGGAACATTAGAGGGCAGAGGCTAACTGCTTTCCCAAAAGTTCCATCTGAAGTCTGAGCTAATGCTCTGATTAGCCTAAGTCTGAGCCAATCATTTTGGTAAGTGGGAAGCAGTGCTATGACTGGTCAAGTCTGGATTGTGAGCCCGGCCATGTGATGTGCAGGAAGGATTTATACCATGATCCACACAGTCAGGTTCCCATCAAGAAAAAGAGGTTCTATTAGCAACAGATGAAAAGCAGACAAAAACTATAGACAAGTATTGCTGTCCCACTTCCCTGGAGACTGCCCTTATATGGAAATAAAAATACACAATTTGCTGGAGACCATTGTGCCATATAGTATTTTTTTTGTGTCCAATAGCTTCTCCCTACAGGTATAAACCTCCCCACCACTATCCACTGGCCCCACAGCAGCCAAGTGAGTCTGAAGTCAGCAGCCAAAAAGCCAGCTGAAATTCTGAAACTGAATATTTATTTACCCAGGGGAAAAAAATGATCTGTTGATTCTATTATCTGAATTTTAAATGCAGGAAGTTTGGGGAATTCAGAAAAATCACAATTCTAAGTATGCCAAATATGTTATTTTGAATATATTTGTTGATTTAAAAAAATCAGTTTTGGGGCACCTGGGCTTCCGATTCTTGGTTTTGGTTCAGGTGCTGATCTCATGGGTGGTGAGATTGAGCCTCTGGTCAGGCTCAGCAGGAAGTTTCCTTGGGGATTCTCTCCCTCTGCCTTTAGCCCCACTCGTGAGCGCTCTCTCAAAAAAATAAATAAATCTTTAAAAAAAAAAAAAAAGGAAAAGAAAATCACTTTCTCCCCACCTCTGTCAAATAAATATTGACCAAATATTTTAGAACTGTAATTTTGAAAGGACACCAAATTTTTCGGGCACCCAGATATCTCAATTTGGAACAAAGCTACAGAAAGTAAAGTGAGCACCTACTATGGGGTAGCACTAGGCAAAGCCCTTCCCACTGAGAATCATTTAAATTCCCCTTCTCTTCGCTGGGAGGCTTAGAAGTATCAGTGAGTTGTCCAGGGTCACATGCAAAATGAATGAGTGGCAGTTCTGAGATACAAATATGGTTTCTGCTGGCTCCAAACGCCAGCTTTTGTTTCTGTTTTCTGTGTCAGACTTGCAGTTTCATTGTCCTTTCACAGATTCCCAGTCCTGCCTTTGTTCGGCTGATGCCACAGATACTGCTGGGAGGCACAGGTCCCCAGGGCATAATTCCAAGGTAACATGCACAGGTTCTTTTGAAAGGCCACAGTGTTGAGCTACTGGGGTGCCCTGCCACATACAGTTATTGTTAGGAAGCTCAGCATTGATTCCAAAATCCTAAACATGATCTAAAATCTTGGCTATGATCTGGCCCCTGCCTACACTCTGACCCTCTGACTTCATCTCCTTTCCCATCCCTCTTTCCTTAACCAGACCAGCTACCCTGCAGGTGTATTAGTCCCTTAATGGAAGGAGCTAGCTCCCCTTAGTGCCTTCACGCGGGTTTTCTTCATCTACCTGGGGAAGCATTCCCCACGCTCTCATAGCTAACTGTTGCTCACCTTCGGGTAGGATTTTAAATATCATCTCCTTGGGGAAGGCTTCTCTGGATCACCCGACAGGGTTAAATCACCTTGTTTTGTTTTCTCAGGGTACCCTGCGCCAAGCCTGTCTTCCTTAGCACTTAGGACAATTAGTAATTAATTACCCATGCAATTATTGGTTTAATGACTCTCTCTGTTCACGCACCTATTCATAGATGAATTTTTTGAGAGCCTACTGCTTGTCTGCTGTGTGCTCACTGTCTGAGACACTGAGTCTAGAGCAGTGTGGGCATATGAGACGACTGAGATTTGCTCTGTCCTTCTTTCTAGGTATCCTCTAGCCCAGCCCCCCTGTCCCTGCCAGAGCAAGAACTGAAAGGATGAAGGAATTAAGAAAGGAGAAAACAACGTTAATCACTGATGTTAAAGCTGCACTCCAGCCCCTTCCTATGTGGCCTGACTCTCACCTTATTATCTGAGTCCCCAGCACCTAGCATACTACCTGGATAGAACAGGAGCTCAAAAACACATATACGGTTTAATGAATCAATGAATGACTCAAGCAATCAATTTAATTTGGCATATGCCTTCCTCATAGGTGTGCCCATTAATTACCAATTACCAGTGTTTACATTCCAGTGCTTAACCATTTTTTGCTGGCTTCTATAAACTCTCTGGGATGAGAGAATTGGCTTCTCAAACGACTTCCAGCATAAATTAGCCCATCTGAAAGTGAGTGTTTATCCTGGGCTCTTTGAAATTCACATCATTCGCACCAACACCCGGCTCAGACAGTTCTTTAATTCCAGTCACCTGGGATTTCTTCCTACCTTTGTTGCCAGCCCCAGCCTAATGCCACTTATCTTATCCACCTGGATTTACATATCAGAAAGGTCTAATCAAAGCCTGCCTGATTGTCACATCCACCCCAGTTACAAATCTGCCATCTAATCAAGAAGCCATACAGCAAATCAACATGCACTTCTTTCTGAAATCTTTTGCAGAAAAATGGGAGAGCAGGAGTCAGAGCTGTGAACAAGGACAGCAGGAGTCAACCAGGGGAAAATTCCCTCCCTGGCTGTGTAACACAGGAAAGAAAGAGACAAGGCAAACAAATGCTTCGTCTGCAGTTTGATACAACAGTGGGTGTGGGAGGGAAAACTAATGACCACAAAGTAACATATTTCTAGGGTCTTAATTGCATTTTCACCCTAATATTCTCAGGACTGACAAGGCTACAAAGTTAGAATCAGAGATCTTATAGTCTAATACCTTCCTTCTACATTTTATGACTGAAGTCATGTTCAGAGATGGGCATAGCTAATGATAATATTAACATCTATGGGTCTTTAAAATGGGCAGGTTTTACAGGCATGATCTTATTGTACCCTCATGCCTATTTTGTAGATTCTTGTTTTCTTCCCTTAATACAGATGAGGAAAACCATGCTTAGCGATGTCCCCTTTCCCATCTACACAGCAAGTATGCAGTGAAGCCAGGATTCAAATTCAGACTGTTTGTTCATTCAGCAATTTCTTTTCATTCTACTAGATCAGTGCATCTTAAACTTAAATGTTCACATGAGTCACCTGGAGATTTTGATAAACTTGGTAGGTCTAAGGTGGGGATCTACTTTTCTAACAAGCTCCCAGCTGATGCTGCCAGTACATAGAATGCAAATAATCCTGACTCCATCACTCTGTTGCTGTGTGACCTTTGGCAAATCACTTAACTTCTCTGAGCCTCAGTTTCTTCATCTATAAAATAGACATAATAGTATCTACTCACAGATGTGTTGCAAGGATTAAATGAAACATGGTCCCTAGCCTACTCAGTGTCCCATAGACAGGAAGTGTCAGATATTACATTCATAAACGCTGTCCCAGGCACTATAGTGTGGATACAAACATGAAATCATATGGCCTCTGGCCTCAAGGAGTTGCAGTCTAAGGGGCAGGAAAGACATGGCATCAATGGGCAGAGAGAGGAGGGCTATGGGAACTCAGAAGTCAACTTTCTAACCCAGGCATGCAATCAAAGAAGGTTTCCGAGAGACAGTATCTTTTTTTGGCAACCCCCAATAAGCACCAGAGGAAGAAATCAGGGCAGATGGCCAGCTGGAGTATGGTTACTGCACAACACTACAAAAGGACAATATCTCATCCAGGGCCTGAACAGCCCTTAGGAACTAATATGATCTTAGGTGAGCCTCACAGATTCCTGCAGAACTTCTGCCAAAGGATTTACTTAATGCTCATGGTTTCCTCTTCCAGGGCACAGAATCTAGACCTCTGGTTTCCGTCAAGACTCTCTCAACTCATCCATTCATCCATCCATCCATCCATCCATCCATCCATCCATCTACTCATTGAGCTATAACTCCCTTATATATTAATACAACTCTAAGCCTTTCTCCTACATCTTTCCAGACACCTTTTCCCTTCACCTCTCTGGCTTCCTAAATTCTATCCAGCCCCCAAGACCAACCATATCATTCACACCAGCTACAAGTGAATGAGGGCTGTTTGCATTGAACTCCTTTGTCTCTTATTTAAGCTGAAGTTTCCACTGAGATTCTTCTCTTTGATTTGAACTACTTCTTTTTCTAAGGGCACAGTTTAACAATTCTTTCTATAATTGAAAAAACAGAGGCTGAAGTGAAATGACCCATGAGCTTATGGCAGAGCCTAAAAGCAGTTTCCTGATGCCCGGTAGGGCTCTCACTACTACAAGTTACTGTTAGAGCAGTAACTTAAGAAAAGCACAAGACAGGGATACACGCCCTGCCGTCCGTTCCCTAAGGCATGTTGGAAAGCTGGTGACAACTTTGGCATCCTCTCCAGAAGTGCTGGAAACAGCCAAGCGCAGCGCAGGACCCGGACCTCTGAATCGCACAGCTCCCCCGACCTGGGCGTGAGTTGGTTCAGCCACTGACACGCAGCAGTAGGAGCTCGAGCACATTAAAAAATACTGCTGAGCCTCAGTGTTCTAAGAGGGGAGATGGAGACACTCAAAGCTGCTGGCAGTTTTGCTGTGATGATTCAGGATGGTAATATATGTAGAACACCTGCTTAGCTAGTGTTCAACTGGTATGGGGGCATTTCAAGGGTTTTAAGCAAAGTCACTCATTCCCCAGGAAAAAAACCTTTGGCTGGCTGGCTGCACACAGCCCTGAGGCTACACACAATGTGAGGTCTTTAGCCTAGAGACATCGCCCTTTGGAACGTGCACCCTGAGTTCCTCCCCAGCCTCAGTGCTCATCACAGCATCTCCTGACCCTCTATGCCACTCTCCAGCCCTGCAAGAGTAACTTCCAGTTCCCTGAACTCCACTGCCCTTGCTTTGGACCAGTGCTTTGCCAGGGCTGTTTGCCAATTCCCTCCCTCCCCGCCCCCAACCGCACACACCCTCTGATCCATTAACGCTCATGTTTCCACTCTAACCAGGTCTCACGTTTGATACTTTCTTGGGGAAGTCTTTTCCCATGCACCACCAAGTCGGGTGCAGTCAGCGTGCCCCTGCAGCAAAGGCACACTCTGTGGGTGGAGTGGGGTGTCTACTCTTCCCCATGTCTGCACCCCCCGCAAAGATGTAAGCTCAGTGCGGACAGGACCTGTATCCGAGAAGTCTGTGCACCACCCTCTCTCTCTCTCTCACCCTGTTCAGGGGCCTGGCACAGGGTGGGAAGTCAATAATAGCTGTAGGTTGACTTGATCAGAATAACAATGAGAGTACTGAAAAAAATATATAGAATGTTACCACTCTAGGGTGAGCAAGACAAATGGGCTTGTCCCATTGTTGAGGCTGAAAATGTTGCACAAATAACTTCATTTCCAGTCTTTCCAGAAAAAAGCAGGACTTAAAATAAATGAAATAAAATAAAATAAACCAGCTACGAGGTGGAGCAAGGGTATGACAGCCAATGCTGCTTATCTGTCAGGAAACAGTAAAAGAAGCCAGGCTTGTCAGTGTAAGGTGCTTCGAGCAGGGGTGGGGATGGGTTTAGGCAGGGTCTCTTTGAACCGTAGAGAGAAAGCCACCTCTAAATCCTCATCACTGAAAAGCCAGAGCTTTCCTTTCCTTGTGCCTATAGAATGCATTAGCATAAGCATTGTCATGTAATGAGTTGTCAGGCTGAAGATGTAATTATTGCAAAGCGGAGAAAAATTTCAAAAGTTGAGCTTTAATGGAAAAATGAGATGGGAGCTCTGGTGTTCAAGTATAAAACAAACTTTTTAATATTCATTCCTCCTGCACTCTTTGAAATTCACCTTCAGAGCTCCAAGGTGAACAAGGGGAAAAAAGTTCAATAATTTTCAAATCCTAATTATAATTCATCACAGGTGATTAAACAAAGCTGTGGGTATTTGCTGCTTACCACTTTTCCCCCCTTACAGTGGACATTTAATTTTAATTAAAAAGGGAGTTGTTTGTTTTTTTTAATGATGCCTGGTTACCTGTGCTATTTTTTATCTGTTTCTCTTTCTCTGCATAGAGACTCAATCCTTCCAACCTGCAATGCTACTAGAGAGAAAATACTGCATACATATTAACGCCTTTTATTTCAACGGGGAGCCTATTAGTTCATTCACCTTCAGGGTCTCCCCACTTCCTGAGGGAGCCCATTGAAAATCCACACGCTGCCTTCCCAGGTCCCTAGCATTTAGCCAGGGCAATCTCTCAATTTTCTGAAATGCAGTTTCTTTATCTTTAAAATGGGGATGATAATAACAGGAGACCACTTTGCTATCCAAGGTAGGCACCCCGGGAAAGAAAGATCATTCCTTCTGTGTGTAGCTTACACAATTGAGGCTCACTATGAGATCAAGTAACCTCCTGAATGCTCTCCAAATGTGGGCTGTTGTGTTTGTTACTGATAACTATTTGTCCGCGTATTCACTCAACAAACATGCTGGATTCCTTTTGTGTACCCAGTGCTAGTTTCTAGGGATTGAAAACAGAAAACAGACCTATATGCCAGCTTTCACCATGAGGACGCACCCCGTCAGACAAAGAGACATGAGAACAGTTTTGACTCTATTTGATCATTACAGAAATGCTCTGAATGGGAGATGGGATGAGGACTAAGTCTCTATAGCTCTGTAGCCATGTGACTTTAGGCAAGTCCTTTAACATTTTGGGACTCAAAATCTACTGCATTAAAAAAAAAAACAAAACAGAATCAAGACTACTGTTTATAACAAACTTTGAATACTGTATAAATATTATTTTCCATCTTCTCTTCCACGAATCTCCTACGTTCCATTAACACTTCCTAGCTTTTATGTCTGAGACTTCACTTGCTAAGGCACTTCCCTCATTGATACGTCTGCCATACCCATAGTCAGCCTTTGGAAGTATGGACAGATGCCAGAATCCCTGTGAGGCCTTCTCACATGCCTTAGGAAAATTCAATTTCCTTGATACTGTTTCTATAATACTCCTCTGTTCTTGTCCTCATTTCAGCTGAGATCCTGGAGTATATACTGAGTCACTGACTCAGTCCCCCTCCCCCAGGTGGTAAGCTCTCTGAGGACAGAGTCCTTGTCATTCTTTAGTAGATATCTGCAGCAAGGTACTGAAGGACAGCTAATGAATGAATGAGGATGTGTTTGTTAGGATTGCTTGGTTGCAAGCAACAGAAATGGATTTTAACTAACTTAAATGGAAACATAAATTGACTGGGAGAATATCACGTAATTAACATTTTGGCAATGAGGCCGGAGGACCAGGCTCATGGATGGATGAAAACTAGGGCAGATGGAGTGATGTGAGAAGCGTGAACGGGTAGATCACAGCCAAGAGACTCCACTCCAATACCCTTCCCACTATTGTTGCATACCATTCCAGAACTGAACACTGTCACACAGTCTGGTTGGCTAGAAAGGGCAGAACATCTTGATGGTCAGTCCTTCTGATGGCTACTTCTAAGGGAAAAATGTTGACCCTTAAAAGCAATTTTGGATGCTATTTCCAAAAGAAAGGAGTTCAAGTCCTGGGTGGCCCCAGATAATGAGTGTCCATGGCAGACTGAGTAAATAGATGAGTGCCTTGAACTTTGTGACTTATTTGTTTTGGGATCCCAGTACTTGGCACAGTGTCTATAAGTGATCCTTTTGGTTCATTCTTAGAGATCTGGTCTGGAATTCTTTGCAGAGAGGCAGTCTTCATTCACACCTGCCACTGGAGAGACTGAACTCTCCCTCAACACTTGAACTCAGTCCCTTCTGTGTAGAGCTTCCTGCCAGACGGTGCAAGCTCTGATCTAATCACTCCGACCGTCTTCACAGTGACTGGTCTTCCTGTTTCATAACCCTGTCGTGCGGTCCACATCAGCCCTTAAGATGCCCTAGAGTAGTCATCCTGGATGGGCAGGGACACCTGAAGTGTCTTTACTCTCTAATAATGCAGATTTACAGTTTACAGTGCCTTTTGCCACTTCCTATCTTGCGTTGGATTCTAAAGCTTCATTCTCCATTAAGATCAAGTTTACACAAGAGGCTGTCAGCAAAGCAAACTCGAGTCAGACATTTTTGGATGAAACCCAAAGCCCCGATAGATAATTCACAGGTGAAGAGGATTAATTTCATTACCATGCTCCTGACACACCCCTTTCAAAGTGGTTTAACACTGCTGTTTAGAAAATGTTATTCGCCTCCTGCTTCTGGTACCAGCCACATTTGCATATTCATCAAAAGTGTGTGCACAGTATTAAACCTGATGGTTACTGCACTCCTCATTCCCGATTCCCTCTGAATGCTGATACCTCTTCCTCTAGCTGGAGCCATCATTTTCTCAAGGTCAGCACATGCTGTCGTCTCCCTTGGGAACGGGGAGCACGACTGCCCTGAAGAAGCCATGTGCTGCTGCTTTCTGCTCACTCACTGGGTGTGACTGTGCGTGACTTCAGCGCGTGTGACCAGAGGGGTGTGTGAGGGATGCATGCATGGGGGGGTGAGCAGGCATGGGGGCAACACTGGGAATGGACACAAAAGAACTGGTACAGGTCTAGGCTCTAGCACCTGCCTTGATGCTAATTTTCTCCATTCACTGAGTTTCAACATCCTCATTCGTGAATGAGATAAATTCCCCCTTGCTGCTATGCTGACCACACGGGACTACCAGGTGAAGGCAGTTTGTCAACTACAAAGCTATATAGAAAAGTAACAAGTTTTTGTATTGATTTCTTGTTCTCTTATAAAAGAAAATAAGGAGAGAAAGCCCATGCTAGTCCATCCCAGGGTGGAGGTGGGGGTGGGGAGAGGAAGAGGGAAAGAAAGAGACAGACAGAGACACAGTTTACTGGGTAGCTCCCAACCATTCAGGTTATCCCAACTGAGACCTCAGACATCATTGCCTAGCAGATATGAACCTTCTGCAATGTGCTGTCCCTACATTTCTGGTCCACAGAATCATAAAATATGGTAAAAGCTCGTTTTTAGTCACTAAGTTTTGGGGTGGCTTGTGATGCCTTGGCAGGTAACAGTGGCATATTCGACTTGCCCGGATATTCACGTATGGGCAGGCACCTCCAACTTCTCCCATGGAGGGAATGGGACTCAACTCTCAGCTAAGAAAATCCCTACATGCAAATGCGGTTCCAGCCTCGTGATGGCCTGACAATTTCATGTCCTCAATGCCGGTGAGAGACGTGAGAGTGGTGTACCTGGTTTTTACTTATTTCCTTTGCTGTTTTTCACTTAGACACTTAGATCTGAACCACACTTGGAAAATTTTATCTATTGTCTCTTGGCACCTCAGGCAAATCTTTCTAAATGTATGTCTACAAAAATAAGTAATAAAAATAATTTTTAATGATATGAATTGCCATGGAGAATGTAAAACAGGCTAATGGGACAAAGTTACGGGGCAGGTAGTGCACGATGCTTTAAGCTAGAGTGGTCAGGGAATGCTTCTCTGAGAGAGTGATGTTTGAGCAAAGAACAAAAGGAAGAAAGGAGGCAATGCCCCCTGAGTTGACATAATTTTCTTTCCCCCGACCTCCTACGGTCCTTTGTGTGCTTGGTGGCATACCTATTAGAGTCAGTGTGTTCCCAGAGTCATTTGTGTTTCTGTCTTCCTAGCAAGATGGTGAGGTCCTGGAGGACAAGAGTTCTCTTATTTATGTCCATATTTTTCTATGGTCTTGCATATAGCAGGTAAATGAGTGGCAAGCAAAATGCAAATAAAGTGGGAAGCGAAACAGAGGACTTATTTCACATATTTACCCGGAAACTGTGTCAAGGCCCTTCGTGGACATATAGTAACTACACAGGAAGGGACTAAATGTACAATCCATACTTAATAGCAGTGTTTTAAGGGTTGGCTTCAGAGAGACGATGTTGAGTTGTAGCCCTACTTCAAAAGAAAAAGCTTCCTTGACTCCAAGTGCAAGTTCCATTTCTTGCCATGGCCTGTGTTTGCATGAGCATTCATTTCAGTGTTGCCCAAACCCAGTAGGTTCCCTAGGATTCTTAAAAACAAAAGAATTTGTTTTTTTTATTCATTCATTTCCTTGTTCCACTTGCAATTATTTTTTCCTTACTCATAATGTTAAATCGCAGCCTCTTTTTAGATAGCTTCTTTCCTCAGTTACTATCCCTGAACACTGATGTGTTCTCCTGGACACAGTCTAATCCCCAAAGCAAAATCCTGATTGATGGCTATGGGTACCGTATCCATGATTTGCATTCTTGTCTCCAAAGATCTTCAGTCAGCCATACCTTGTGGGCCAATATTTTTCATGATATATTGGTAAGTCATTAAATCAATTTAGTGGGTTATGACCAGAATTATATTTAAATAGAATAACAGAAAATATCATATTATATCAAATTTAAAGGTATGCTCTTTTTGAGTCTTGTGTTTGGTTGTGTATGTATCTACATACTTTTGTACTGAATCACACTTCAAAGGGTTAAACGTTACTATTGTGAACATTTGTCCAATTACATTCCCTACCTGTCATACTTTTTTTCTTTATGACATCCTCAGTTTTCATGTGAAAACATTCATTTTCTAAAATGTCCAATATGACCTAATGTGGCTAAACTGAACTCATTATCTTCTCCTTGAATCTATTCTTTCTTTTGCCTTCCTTATTTTTAAGAGTTATCTTCTATCCGGTTGTGGAAACTAGATGTCATCAAATCTTTTTACTTCAACCTTGAAAACCTAACCAAAATATATCCCTTCCCGTGTGTCCTTTCCAAAAGCTCATCCCTTAGCTCAGATTCTCACCATCTCTAGACTAACCATCACAGTCTCCATGCAGTAGGCCTTCCTGTTTTGCGTTCAGCCCTGCCCAGTTTGAACTTCATTTAACTGCTGAATGAAGCTTGTCTAGGTAAACAATTTAGTTGGACCACACACATCTATTTTCTTTTCCTCTAGTAATCTCATAAAAATGAGAGAATAACAGAATGGGGGCTGGATAAGCAATAAATGACGGAGGGACCGCCAGCACACGAGACGTGTAAGCAAATGTAAGAAAGTCTGAAAGCTCCCGGATGATGGGTCCCCCAGCAAGCAGTCAAGTGACAACAGAGGGGAACAGATTCAGCTGATCAGGAGGCTCATCAGCCAGGCAGACCAACAGAGGGTTCAGAATTAAGATTTGTTGGGGAGAACAGAGCGTGGTACACGAGGGCAAAAAGAGGAATTGCCAGATTGCTGACACCCTTTCTTCCTCCTCCCCTCCCGTATGCACCCTATAATACCCTAATACTGAGGCAGGTCCATTTCCAGAAAAAGTCTCTATGCTCTAGACCCTCTCCATTGAGAGATGAACAATCACC
Organism: Ursus maritimus; assembly: GCF_017311325.1. NCBI lineage: Eukaryota > Metazoa > Chordata > Mammalia > Carnivora > Ursidae > Ursus > Ursus maritimus. Next base: position 57,745,814 of record NW_024423564.1, on the reverse strand, counting down.
AAAAATGTGTGTGTGCATATATACACATTAGATATATATATAATATAAATATATATGATATACAGAAGATAATGTCTATAAAAATATGAAAAGTGAATATAAAAAATATATATTATATGTAATTATATTTATAATTTGTTTATATAGATAGTTTAACTGTGGTTGTTTCTTCATGTGAAAAGTAAGGTCACCTCTAGCTCTGACAATCTATGATTTTCTCTCCCATGTGCAAATTTATTTCTGTCCTCTGATCATCAAACCAACCTGCTGAGCAGATATTTAAAAAAAAAAAAAAAGGAAAGAAAAAAAAGGCCTGCATTGCCCTCTTAGGCTTGGGCTTCATCACTGCAGTATCCTGAAGGAACTTCCAATAAAGCACTTGAATCTTCAAATCTGAGGGCCTGGTAAGCCATAAGACAAAACATCCTTTAGAATAGCCTGGAGTTATTCGCCTTTCTATAAATGATATCATTTAACTATTATTTATCAAATGCTCATGGTATGTCAGATGTTTGGCTAAACATTTAAGCATACGATCACACATGATATTCAAACAGCTTGTCAAAGTGGACATTATCATTCCCATTATGCAGAAGGGAACACTATGGCTCAGCAAAGGGAAGCAACCCAATGCCATCACAGAGCTCAGTAAGTTGCAAAGGCGATTCCTATGTCAAGTCCACAACCCTTTAAAACATGTGCTTTGAACTACATTCTACCGCCTAGCGGTGAAGCTCTATTACTGGCTTTAAGTCAACTCCCCTGTGTCTCAGTTTCCTGATCTGTCGAATGTGGGATATCCCCGACTCCTACTGCCCTTAATTTGTTCTGAAGGTATAAGATATTCAGCTTAATTCTGCCTGTGTAAAATTCTATGTGTCATAGAAATGCATGTTGTAAATATAAACTGCAGTATGAATGCCATGGGGTATGCTGTTCAGCAGGATCCAACTCCCTATGACCTTGCACCAAGCCTTTTTATACCTCTCATGGTCGGCTTACAGCCTGTAGGCATTTGTATGTGTAATCCTTGGTCTAGAGGCTGAAACCTTACCAAATGATAAATACATTTTTAAAGAGAAAAGGTAGGGGCTCCTGGGTGGCTCATTTGGTTAAGCATCTGACTCTTGATTTCAGCTCAAGTTGTGATCTCAGGGTTGTGATCTCAGAGTCGTGAGATCAAACCCTGCAAGGGGCTCCATGCTTAGCTCAGAGTCTCTTGTCCCTCTCCCTCCCCCTGCTTACACACACTTGCACTCTCTCTCTCTAAAATAAAGAGAAAAGTTAACAGTTCATTAGAAGGTGTTTCTTCATGCATTTCTCTGTTCTTGCCATCGGCCTATGGAAATGGATCCTGGTTTCCGTCTCTGGAAATTCAGGAGAGTCACTAGGTTATTTGTAAAGATTAAATAAATACAGTAACATGAAAGCACCTTGCAAATTCTAAAAGGCAGAAGAAATGTAAAGTATTACTTTAACAAATAACATATTTTGTAAAAGTTCCAGCCTTATGCCAAAAAAATTAACTTAAAAACATAGGCCCCACCAGTTTTTATACTCCAGATGTTAAAACATTTTGTTTAGCCACTTCATACATCTCAAACCTATGATGTTTGTTTGAAACATAAGTCCTATTGTATTCAAAAAATGACATCCTCTGAACACACAGAATTCCTCTGGACAGGTGCAAAGTTAGTGCTATTTGCAAATGGCTGCAGGAATGAGTATTCACTGGGCCCCCGCCCCACTATGTGCCGGGCAGAATCCTCGGCTATGCTCACCTAGAGGAGTCTCCTTGTGTGTCCTGAGCTCTGGATTCTCCCAGCACTTGATTCCCTGCTAGCACTCTATCGCTGTTGACCTGCCCTCCCTCCTGGACTGGGCACTCTGAAGTTAGGCACCTGACAGTCATCTTTCCATTCGGAGTACTCAGTAGGCTGGAAAGACAATCTTGTTCAATTCATGCTGTTTTAAGTCATGAAGTTTGTGCTACTTCTCACCCTAACCTTAGGAAAGGAGTACAACGCGCTTCCACCCTCTGCTAGAAGGTAAACTTTATGAAGGCGGGGACTAGTACCTAGCGTGGTACTGAGATGGTACGAGGCATTCAAAACCAGTGAGTGGAATCAGTGAGTCGCGTGAACCATCTGTCCGTGTGGGTCTTCCATACCAGACCGAGAGTGGCTTGAGGACCAGGATCATACCTTACAGCTTCCCCCACACCTCTCACCATTCCTTCCTGTCACACAGCAGTCACCTCAGCTCAATGAACCGAAGGAAGCAGCACCGCATTTATCAAACTGAATGATCTGGAAAGAGCTGATAAAGTCATGCTTAAACATGTTTCACACGCACGTAGTCTTTTAAGTGACAACTAGACTGTGTGTAGTAGGAATATAGCAGGGAGTGGGACTTTTTGTTTTGCCACATCTTACTGGCAGCTCTCAGCATGCAGCTACGAGCGAAGAAGTCCAGTTGTGAATGAAACGAAGCTCCAAGACATGCAGTTTCCATTCTCGTTCCATGTCAGGGCTGTGTCTTTAACGAAAGATCCAGCACCAACCAACTCACGCTCTGAAAACCCCTACCCATGAGGCACTGAGAGCCTAAAGCGGGTGGGAGGCTCAGGAAGGCCTTGAGCCTCAGTAAGCAGCTGCCTCAAAAACCCTGGGGCTCTGTTGGATATGCCCACCCCACGTGCAGAAGCCGTTTCCCATAATGCAGCCTGGCTTCTTCACTCCATGGATTAGCTAGGGCCGATTAAGTAACCAATTTATGTTCTCAGAGCTGTTTAAATGCATGCTGTGTCTGCATGATAGATGGCTATGGCCTCCTCTGATCCATCATTCCTTCCCCAGGATCTTTTTTTCCCCCTCAAAAACAAATATAAAAAGGAATCTAAAATAATACTACAAGGGAAACAGGAAATTCACATTTTTTCTTAGCTAATTCTAATGAATTCTTGGGACCCAGATGGCATGAATAACTCTACCTCCGTGAGGGCTGATGGCGACGTGGGTCACAGGCCCACTGGAAGGCATGGTGGCACAGCAGAACGCACATGGGCCTTGGAGCCAGAGCAGCCTGGGTCCAAACTCCAGATGGGCAGCTATTAGCTCTTTGATACTTGGGCAAGTCATCCCCCCTCTCCATTCTTCGATCTTGAGATACAATATTTAACTTGTGGGTCGATGTGAAATTTAGAAATATGTACGTTCATGGCTCTAATTTGGAGTCACAAACTCCGATTTCCACAGGGGCCTGGCAGGTAGCAAAAAGGAGAGGCCCTGGACAGGTGGAACCCTAATGAATTGGCAAGCACACACCCCATCGAAGGGGCAGCTGCTGCCCAACTTCCTCCAGCTGGGGGCGATCATGTGGAAACGAGGGCTCAACATGCCAGCACGTCCCACTTTTCAAGAGAAGCAAGAATTAATCATTTTTTAAATGCAAAATCTCTTAAGTTTTAGATGTTGACAACATATTTTTTAGAAATTACTGATTAGCTCCAACACAACATCTATGGATAGAATCTGGCTTGAGGTCCACCAGTTAATAGCTTGTGCCCTAAATAAATGGTCATTATTATTGCAACTTGGGGGAAGCTTTTAGAAACAGAAAATGTCATACTATCTTAAATGCGTTTAGGTTGAAGCATATTTAATAACACCGGTCTTTGATGAAGTGTTCACTGCCTCGTGGTGAAACGAAAAAAATGACTATCCCACCTCCTCACCAAAGCTAAATTTACTCCATTTAAAACATTTTTAAAGTTCTTTCTATTTTTTTGTGCATGTGATAAAGTCTTTTTTAAGGAGATGATTATTATGGTAGATGATACGTTTAAATTGTTTTTCATGTCCTGACTAGGGGAAATTATAAATTGGCAACACTGTAATGGACTCCCTCCTTTTTAAAATTTAGTTTTACTGGTTTTGGGGGGGTTTGTTTTTGTCTTAACATCCTAGGGCTAGCAACCACTGGTTTGGGACGTTTCTACTAATGTGAATTTTGTTAGGTGCGTTGTGTCCGTACTGGGAATACTAAAGGCTGTTCATCGCTCATTATCCATTTCCCCTTCTTCCTTAGAAAGAGAATATTTTACCGGGCACAAGACCACCAAGCATAAAGACTGCATTTTTCGGCCTCCTTGTAGCAATGTGGCCACGTGGTTAAGTTCTGGTTAATGGTAAGCAGAAGTGTATTGAGACAGTTTCTGGAAGCTTTCCCCAGAAAATAACTAGCACACACCCTTTGCCTTTTCTTCCCTTCTTTGTCCATCCTGTTGGTTGAAACGCAGGCGTGGTGGCTGGGCAGCCATCTTGAATGACAGAGCAGGAAGCTGGAAGGAGCCTGGAGCCCTGAGGATTTTGCGCAGGATTTTGCTAGACCATACCTGTGAACTATGGACTTCAGACTTTCCTATGAGAGTAATAGCATTCTCTCTTCCGTCTTATTTAAACCCCTATTACTGTGCGTCTCTGTCACTTGCAGCTGCACCTGATCCTTACACCCTGGGGAAATGTTTCCAACTGGGTGTTATCATTTGTTCCAAATACTTCTTTGGGATTAATTTCTCATGTTAATCAATACAACAGAGTGAAAACTAAGTCAAAGAGAAATTATTCTTTGGGACAGTCTTAGGTTTAAAAATAATCTCCAAGCAAACCTTAGTGATAGAGCAAACATACTTCGCAAGCTTTAGCAATTGAAAAAGCATCTAAAGGGTCTATGACAGAACCACGGTGACGTCAAGGGTCAGGTCATCTGCAACGCAACTAACGGCTTGTGGAGGCATCCCTAATGGTTTGCCTAAAGTATACACAAATGGACCTATCCTGAGACTTTAAGAACCTGCAGCTCATCTCTAATACTCAAGTGAATTGAGGTGACATATCATGTCCTATAGGCAATTCATAGTGAGACAGTATCAGCACAGACTATCTTTGAGGGCTCCTGTCAGTACTGAAATGGTACTGTAAATACCCATAGGTGACCTGTGATGATACTCACTATTACAATCGAAAAGTGACTACGGAAATCGAATGTGAGTTTCTTGAAGGAAGGTACTGTGGCTTTTCTCTCTTTATCACTAGTACCTGCTCAGTGTCCTCTCTCGTGCTTGTTTACTAACCGTTTCCCGGATCCCTTGACACTGCTTTCGTTCCTCCACCATATCAAGCTCATTCCTACCTCTGAGCCAACACATCTGTTATTTCTTCTACCTGGAAGGCTGCTTTCTCAGATGTTCTTCTGGATGATTCTTTCCCACAGTTCAGATCTCAGCTCAAATGTTACCTCTTCAGAAAAGCCTTTCTTTGACCTATGAATGTTGAGTCTTTGCCCCAATCACTCTCAGTGGTACTTAACATCATCTGAAATTATTTATTAGTTTCCGACACATTGACTGTCTTTCTTATGCTTAGAGAAAGGGCAGGGACCCTGCCCATTTTGTTCACCTCATTTCTCCAGAGCATGGTCTGGCATATAGTAGCACTCAATAGATAGTCCAATGAAAGACTATTGAACGTGGCACAATTATCATAGGTAATCTGTGGGATTCTAAGAGAAATCCATAATGTTCTATAAGTACTTATGGGAGACCCATAATGGTGGTGTAGGCATATACAGATAGTCTATGGGCTCCTTCAGGTCAGCTGCTCTAAGACTATAAATCCTTTTAGATTGCTTTAAAAGGAGCTACTAAGCCCTATAGGCAAACTGTGATGGACCCACCCTCCATATGAAATGAGTCTATAGGGTATTTATAATACTTGGTAGAGAACAAAGGAAAGGTATTTCTCGAACTGCCATGGAAGAAGCATGAGTAAAGGCATGGTGGCAAAGGAAGGGCCTGGATCCTTGGGGAGCAAGGCATAGGCAGGGCAGGAATGTCAGCATGCTCCAACAGAGCAGACCGGCTAGAAGTTAGTACAGGGTCAAACCGTGGAAGACTCTCAGGGTGTGTAAAGGAGTTTTGACTTCAGCTCTTCTCTCTGGGCATCGGATTCCTCACCTGTAAATGAGCTGGCTGTGCTATATTAAGGATGCCAATTAGCCAGTGGGCCATCATTCTCTCATTCCGTGTCAGTAGTAGATGTTCTTGGTGCTCTGCCCAGACCCCCCTTACTGGGCTGGTGCACCCTCTTCCCAGCTGCTGTGAGTGTTGACTGCTAATGACTCACAGCTGCTCCCTCTCCCAGGAACAGCCAACCCCTGAGGAGAGCCACCGGACTGGGAGGTTGCGCACCATCCCCGCCCCCACTGGCCACAGCCAATGACAGACTGCCAGCATACAAAAGGTCAGGCCTCTGGCCTCAATCACGCCCCAGTTACTATCATTTGGAGTGAAAGCAAGGGGAAGGGGATGGATTAAAGGGAACTTGAGCCAAGATGGGCTTTGAAACAAGTTGTGGAGTGAGTGAGGTTCATTCAGCTCTTCCCTTTCTCCTCACTCCTATCCCCACTAAATTACCCTCATCTTAGGGTTTGGAATCTCCCTCCTGTCCTCCCACAATTTCTTAAGGAGAGGGCTAGACGAGGCCTTGAGGTCAGTCAGGCCTGGGACAAGATCCAAGCTCTGCCACGTAGCAGAGCAGTCTTGTGATAGTCTCTTACTCTGAGCCTTGGTCTTCTCATTTGTAAAATAGGGATAATAATATACTCTTCACCTCAGCAACATAGTTATGGACCTGTCTCCTCAGGCAGGGGAAACAGAAGCAGAAATGAACTCCTGGGACTACAGCAAAATAAAAAGACTTTGCACAGCAAAGGAAATCATCAACAAAATGAAAAGGCAATCCAATGACTGGGAGAAGATATTTGCAAATGACATATCTGATAAGGGGTTAATATCCAAAATATAAAAAGAACTTATATAACACCAACCCCCCCCCAATAATCTGATAAAAATGGGCAGAGGACCCGAACAGACATTTCTCCAAAGAAGACATACAGATGGCCAACAGGCACACGAGAAGATGCTCAACATAACATCACTCATCATCAGGGGAACGCAAACCTAAACCACTATGAGAGCACCTCACACCTATCAGAATGGCTAAAATCAAAAAGACAAGAAATACAAGTGTTGAAAAGGGAAACTCGTGCACTGTTGGTGGGAATGCAAACTGGTGCAGCCACCATGGAAAACAGTATTGCGGTTCCTCAAAAAAATTGAAAGTAGAATTACCATATGATCCAGTAATTCTACTATGGGGTATTTATTCAAAGAATATGAAAACACTAACTTGAAAAGATATATGCATCCCTGTGTTTATTACAGCTTTATTTACGATAACCAAGATATAGAAGCAGCCCAAGTGTCCATCCATAGATGAATGGATAAAGAAGTGGTATGTGTGTGTATGTGTGTGTGTGTGTGTGTGTGTGTATACACATACACTCAGCCTTGAAAATATTACTCAGCCATAAAAAAGAATGAGATCTTGTCATTTGTAACAACATAGATGGACCTAGAAGGTATTATGTTAAGTCTGGGAGAGAAAGACAAATCTCATATGATTTCCCTTATATGTGGAATCTAAAGGACTAAACAAAAGAACAAACAAAACAGAAACAGTTATAAATACAGAGAACAAACTGGTCCTTGCAGAGGACAGGGGGATGGAGGGATGGGTGAAATAAGTGAAGGGGTTTTTAAATTAAAATAATATATCTACCATCTTCATAGGTTTGTTGTGGGAATGGAATGTCAAACCACACACCCAGCGAACCACAGAGTGTAAGGTGCACTGACACCAACAGGTGTGCTCTCTGGTCCTCGTGCCTTGCCTCTCAGACATGCAGCAGCAGGAGCAGGGTACAGGGATACAGACCCAGGGAGGAGCGAGCCAGACAGGAGGGGAGGGCAGGAGGGGGCAACAGCTGCAATGGCACAGTCTCCAGGTCTGGAAACAGACACACGTACGCTCTCAATCATTAGCCCCATAAGAAGGCAGAGCTTTTATTCACATCATCTTCCACTCCGCATTGTTGCTTCCTCTGACAAGACAATGTGTAGACTGCCCCAGTTTCTCATACCCACCTTCTGTCCTGGGTTCAAAGCCTTGGTCATATATATATATGTGTGTGTGTGTGTGTGTGTGTGTGTGTGTGTGTTTCTTGAGAGGAAGAGATTTGGCCTAAAAAGAAAAAGGTCTTTCTTTGACTCAACAACTGTATTTCTCTTATGAGGGAATGACAAGCTGGTAGTCTCTACATTGAAGAGAATTCCCTACTCCCTCCATTACTTTTTACATTTCTTAACAAAAAGTATGGGGTTTATTCAGGAGTTCCAATTTCTGCTGAAAGTTGGGGTGGGGTGGGGGAATGGAGAGTTCTCGCCTCGAGGGTTTTGGCTGAGGAACTCCCACGTGGAGGGAGACTAGGGGATGGAAGGCTCATGTGTGACCCATCACTGCTCCCCTGTACCTGGCACTCAGTAAGTGCCTAGTCAACAGTGAACTGTTACAGCCCTTTGGTATTGTGAGTCTCACTGCTGACAGTGACAGACTTGCCTCCAAAGGTAATCATAAACCATTTTTCAAAGTAGCGGCTTCCCTATTTGTATGGTTTTGTTGCCAAGTCCATTCCTAGCACATAGCAGGCCCTCCAACATTTCTTTACTGAGACACTGTTGGACTAACCATTGTGTGGCCAGAGTTGATCTTCTGCACACTCCCCTTGAGCTACTTGTACGTAGAGACCAGACATGGAATAAGACTGTAGCTCAAGTCCACCAGTGGGCCTAGGCCAGGGGGTCTCAACTCAGATGCCCTGGCAGTCCTCCAAGGAACCCACGTGTAAGGGAACAACATGTGATAAGCGAGAGGAGGAGGGTAGGCATTTGTACTCAAATATTTAGAAAAACACTTAACAACAAACAGATGACTGCATGTTTATAATCAATTTCAGAACAGAAATACATCTCCCATACATTTAATTATACATTGAGGTTGTTTAACTTTTCTACAAATTCGAGAAGGCAGCTGGCATCAAAATGGGGAAGACTCCTTACCTCTGATTTGGAAGGAAATGAAGGTAACCGTTCAAGGCATAGTTGCCACTAAATCTTCCCCAGTAGACTACAGACCTTGGGGCTACCCACCCACATTGAAAGCCTTAGGCTCTAGGCAAAGGGCAGGGGATTTGGACACAGATATGGATCTGAGTCCAGGCTACACTACTAGCTGTGTTCTATGGATGAGATGCTCAATTTTGATGAGCTTGGGTTTTCTCATGTGTCAAGTGGGGAAATAATCAACTTCACAACAACACGCGGAGTCTTTTCTATGTTAAGTATTCATCACGCATTACTTAATCATTACAACAACACATCTGTGTAGTAGCTACTATTCTCTGTTTTATGGACTACGAAATAAGACTTAGGTTAAGTAACTTGGCCAAGGTCACAGAGTGAAGGTCTGGGAGACGGTGGACTTGAACAAGAGCTACCTAAGTCCAAAGCCAATGTTCTTAAGTTTTTGCTGCTGCTGCCCCTGTGTAATTTTATAAGGACAGGATGAAATTTTCTCTCTGCAACGTATAACAGAATGCCTACTCAGCACACAGACGGAGGTTGCTAGTGTGCTTCTCAGCCACCCCACTCTGGGCTGCCTATTCCAAGTCTCTACATGGTGTGGAAATGTAGAATGACCCTCACTTTCGTATCTTGGGGTCCAGAGAAGTGGCACACGGGAGTTGAGCTAATGGTTGTCGTCGTCCTGGGGAACCTCACTAGGAGACCCACTGGTTTCAGGCCATGGGGATTACTCAGTCTTCCTAAAGCCACCCAGGGGGTGTGCTACCACAGTTTTGAAATGAACCCTTGTTGTCTCCATGTCTGAATAAGTGAGGTTTTTCAATAATAAGGCAGGGTGATTTATGCAAGGGCCATTTGTCTTCATAATAAATTTATTAAACGATCATTGCTGCTTTTTTTCCTTTCATATTTGTCATCGGCAGCGTGGTAATTGGTGTTTGAAGCCGATGCTGGCATGTCATCAAACTAGCCTGCTGTTCCGATCAAGGGAAGCTGGCTTGGCAGTGGGGAGCCACGGGAGCGGATGGGAAGCAGGAAGGCCCAGGCCACAGGCACTGTGATCTTCCCCTGGAAGACTTGGCTCAAGGCTTTCTGGTCTCTGGATTAACTCTTCCACCTCTGCCTCTTCTTCGGCAGCAAGGCATGAAGGTCTCCCATGAATGTGTTCATCTCCTTAGACAAGTACAGGTTAAATACACACGCCGGGACGGCGGACTAGAACTTCATTATGGTGCGTTAATTATTGTCACCACCAACAGCAATTAATAACAATTAAGGGTCTTGTAATAACATGAGCACGGTGTGTAGCTACTTTAGAAGCCGCAGGAAAGTGGAATGGATGGTTCTGGATTACCCAAGTTGGGAGGACCAATGGTATTATCTTAAAATAAGAGTATGAAAGATGGTGCGGGGCTCTGTGAACGGAGTACCAACAGCTTCAGGCCGAGTCCCTCACTGTCCCTCGGGGCCAGGATACGGAACTGGCAGGGGAATAAACAAGGCTGGCAGACAGGCTTATTTGGCCTGGGAGGTGATTTTAAGCAGTCAGAATCTGAATGTCCTCAGGCTGCACCTGCATTCCCTTGTTCCAGCATGTTCCTGAGACTGTTGTCTTACTATAATTGTCTGCGCCCCGAAGTCAAATTGCTCTCTGCTCTAGGGTGAACAAAGAGTCCAGAACAGGACTAGGAGAGTGAGCTTCCTTCACAGGTCTGCGGTGAGGAGGGAATGAGAGAATTTCTGCAATGCCCTTAATGAAACGCTGTCTGGCATGCAGCAAGCACTCAACGGAAGTTCAGCTTTTAAACAAATACTAAGAAATAACAGTTCTCATCTCCAGCGGGGCAGGCTATGAAGACTTTGGGCTTTCACATCTTCTTCTGGAGTCTAAATGACCAGAGAGGCAATGTGGGGGAACCAGGCAAGCTACTTAACCTCTCTGGAGCTCCATTTCCTCTGTGATCGAAGGGAACGAATATCCAAATATTCCTAGTGCACAGGTTGGTTGTCAGAGTTAAATGAAAGGATACCTTGAATAAATGGCAGTGACTTTCTTTCTCCTCTTTTCAAGGTTTAAGGCTAAACCTTGATCTATCAGTCAGTCTCAATCAACCTCGGTCAACAGTCACGAAGGTTACGTCTTTGTCACACCGGGAAGAACATTTTGGTTCACGGGCTTTGGTGTCAGATGTTACTGGGACGAAACTCAGCTTGGCCACTTACCAGCTCTTTGACTTTTCTAGTGACCTAAATCTGGGAGCCCCGATGCCACACTGGAATGGGAATGATGAAAGGAACTGGTGTGGTTGTGTGCATGCAGTGAGGCAAGGCGTTTGAAACTCTTTAGAAGCGCTCCATACAGAGCAGTGGTTGAGATGGTTACACCCAACTTGAAATGAGGTGAGCTCGCTTTGTCACTCTAGGGCATTCCTTACTGTGTACTTATCATGGCATCCCTTTGGTGAGTGGAGTTTGAAATGTTCATTTTTACTCACTTTTTTTAAAAACCGAAACTTAGAAAAAAATGACACTATCACTTAATAAGTTGTAGTTTTATGAAATTGAGGTGCTTTCTAGAGAGCTGCATCAACAACAGCATATACAACAACAACTTTTAGATTAGAGCTAAGTTGGTCAAGACCCATCACTCTAAAACTTACTTGGGAGTTTTCGTACATATCCTGGCAGAAACTATCTTCTGGATTAAAATATTTTTGCCAAAGCAGCAAATGCTTCCTTCTTTAATGGATTGCCAATTTTCTAAGGTTAAATACGTGATCTATAGCATTTTCATTTTTTTAAAAAAGATCTATTTATCTTGGAAAATTAAGGAGATGATGAAAATCTAAATATAATTTAATGCAAATGTATTCCAATAATTACAGGATGAAAGACGGACCACAATCAAAGCCCCCCACATGTGTTAAAGATGAGTGATGGGAAGGCAGGTGTTTCCACCCTGAGAAGGTAGGTTTGCTGAGTTAACAACAGTGGAGGCTGCAGATTGCCGGATACACACTAGACAGAAATTGTTCACTCAGGAGCAGCAAACTTCCTCCTCCTATCCCTTTCTCCTCTCCCTCTCCTCTCCTCTCCATCTTCCCTCCTCCTTTCCACTCCTCCCCCTCTCCCCCCTTCCCTCAATGCCTCTTTGTCACAACTTAGCTCTTTTCTTCTCCCCCTGCTTTTTTCTATTTCTATTTCTCAGTTTCTTGGCTCTCACCTTGTCTTTCTCGCCCTGCCTCTGTCTCTTCTCTCTGTGTGTATCCCTGTCTTTCCATTCTGTGTCTCTCTGTATTTCCTCTTTTTTTCTCATTCCTCCTCTCCCTCCTGCCATCTCCTTCCCTCTACCTCACCCACGTGGTCTAGTGACAAGCTAGCCGCCGGGCTAGGCACAAGGAGTGGACAGAAGGAAGGCCATGGCTCCATCTCTGCCCTTATGGGGCTCAAGTTCTCATGGGAGAGGCACATGGACAAACCACCACCCTGCTAGGAAAGGGGAAACGTTACACTGGAACCAGCAAACACACTGGGAGGACAGCGCTTAGCACAGTCTTGGAGAGTAGAGGGAAGTTAAATAGAAGGCACGCTTTAAGGTATACCTCGTAGGATGGAAAGAAATGGCTGACGAGGGGCATCTGCACGGACTGACGTGAAGACATATGCAATCATACAGTTTGAGGAACGGTGAGCAGAGTAGGTCAGGCACTGCTCAATCAGAGGAGAGGGGGGTGCAAGGAGAGAGAAGGGGAGAGAAAGGGGGCAGTGAAGGATAGAGTGGGGGTGGGTATCAGAGGAGAAGGCCTTAGGGCTGGACACCAGTCCTGAACACAAAAGTCCTATCTTTTGGATCTCACACACCAGTTTGAAAAACAAACTAGAAACTAGATTGAGCTCTTTATGTTGCTAAATAGGAATATTTTTTAAAAAATCAACTATAAGCAGGGCAGCTAGGTGGCTCAGTCAGTTAAGCACCTGCCTTTGGCTCAGGTCATGATCCTGGGGGGTCCTGGGCCCGCATTGGGCTCCCTGCTCGGTGGGGAGTCTGCTGCTCCCTCTCCCCCTCCACCCCCGCTTGTGCTCTCTCTCTCTCATGTGTGTGCTCTATCTCCCTCAAATAAAAAAATAAAATCTTTAAAAGAAATCAACTATAAGCATCATCATTTTATGAAAGAAGTGACATTTAGTGCCCAAACCAGTAAGATAAATAATCAGAATAAAGGATATCAGTTTAAAATGGATCATTTAGATTTAGGTAAATCTCACTACAGTGTCCTTTTCCAGAGGGAGAATGTTACTGTCCACCAGGATCGCTGCTCTTCCACGGATCTGGGCTTGGGAAGCACGTCTGCGTGACCTGTCGGGGACCTTGTACTTGCAGTTAGGAGGTAGGGAGGAACTAGCGAAGGTTTCTGAGGAGATGAGGGCCCTCTGGGGGGCCTGCAGGAAGGTACGGAGCAGGGAGGCCGCTCCTGGCTAGCCTGCTGTGTTTTGTGGCTCACAGACTATAGTGGCCTGCATTTCCCTGTTATCAGGGCAGGACCACACTCACCACAGTGGATGGTGGTGGTAATTAAAATCACGAATAGATATGAAGGCACTTGGAGATTTATGGAGATCTAACTGTGGGAATCATTAATATTAGAGGGTGTTCTAATCTAAAATTTGATGTTAGGTGCAGATCGGCGGTGATAGGACCACATGGAGCCATGTGGGGGGTGCGCGGTCAGGTGGAAACTTCCTAGGATTCTGAAGCACCTGTATTTGGCTACCATGGCCAGAGCCATTACTACGTGCCATTACATTAATTAATTTAATTAATTAATTAAATCTGCTAAGCGCTTTGCTTTATTATCCACTTAATTCCTTGCAAGCACTTTTGTGTGCTCATTATACATAAAAGTATGTTCTTGTTTAGTGTTAGACAACCGATAAAGGGAAAAGCAATGCCTTTTTTTTTTAACCCCTGTACATCCACAACCTAGTCATTGAATGGTGCGGAGTAAGTGTTCAATAAATAGTTTGAATCAAAAAGATTTCTCGAAGATCTCCTAACAAGTAAGAGGCATAAGCAAGACTCTAAGCCAAGCCTGACTGCTCAGCCCATGCTCGTAACCCCTGAGCACCAGTGCCTGGCTCTTCCTCCCCTGATACATCCCTGGGCCTATCACTCCTCGTGCTGAGGTCTGGCTACCCTGGTGGAAGAGAATGCAAATACGAATGCTTCAGCGCCCACTTCAGCTGTCAGCTCCCTGGGAAGGCTCTGTAACTGCTCCCACGGTTGTGGCCTCCCCCATGGACCGCAGCTGATGGTAAAGTAGGAAGAACACCTGTGCTGGATTGAGGTGGTTTGGAATTGAGTCCTGCCTCTGCTGGTATCATCTGGGCGACCCGCAGCAAGCCACCATGTCTCCAAGCTTCAGGGCTCTCATTTGTGCACGGGAATAAGAACTCTCACTTTGTCTAACACTCCGGGGACGTTTTAAGATCCAGGTGAAGGAGCTGACATGTACGAAGCATTGATACAGTGTACCATGCTGCACGAGCGTTAGCTACTGGTTTTAGAGGTCAGGTTGAAGTTACATCGGGAAAGCGGAAGGAAATGGGCAGTACAGATATGGACAGAAACGTGGCCGCTCCCGTGGCCATCTTAATGAGCACTTCCCATTCCTTTCCTGTCCAGCCTGTGCAGCCTCGCCAGTCCTCCCCTCACGCATTCATGCATTCCTTCACTCATCACACATCCACTGAGGGGCCGCTCCGGAGTGGGGACTAGACCCTGAAAACACTGAAACGAATAAGGATAGGATCCCATCTCTTCCTCCAGGAAGCTCATCATCTGCTGGGGAGACAGGTAAATCGAAAATTGTTATCGAACACCTGTCTTATTTGGTCACATGTGATCTTTGAACTAGTCACCCTCACCCCCAAATCTGTCTTGCTCTTTATCAACTAGTTTGGACCACAGCATTCACATCTGTAACCCCCTGTACAAGCTCGCGTGCACATGCTACAGCGTGTTCATTCGTTTACCTGGAACTGTTATCACATTAATTTTACAAAGTTTTACTCTTTCCATTTCCAGTGTTTATTCCATTTCTTCAGTATTTTCCAAGGGCCTTTGTGTTTGGAGAGTTTCAACTTTGTCTCGAAGCAATAGTTACATCTCATACAGGTATCGTGCCTACTATGCGTGCCCAGTGCTGTTCCAAAACTGAATGCGCACCGATGTGGTCAGTAGTCTATCTGATCTCTCCTTACATGTATCCATAGCATTTTCCTGGTTTCACGAATTCTTACAAATATTTAAACCTTTGAATAGAAACATAAATGTGTAAAAATGCAAAAAAAAATTTACATAAGTGATTAAATCTTCCGAAAGACGTGTAATTCTTATGAAGAGCTCTCTGCTCCGTGTTGCATGACACAAAAGTGACACATTTACTGTTACGTGTTGTAGAAATGCTGAGCTTATTTTAGAAAAGATTACATAAAAATACACCAGAAACACATACATTTCTTATAAATGGCCAGGAGCTATTTGTGCCCTGTGAGTATCAATATTTACAAACCGTTGTGGATTTCACATGACCACTGGCTGGAGTGTTCACAGGAAAAACCCACCTACCTATCATTAACTAGAGAAACACTCCTGGGTCCTCCAGAGCACGCAGAGGTAGGGAGGGGAGAGAGCAGGAGGTGTGACAGGTATTAGTGGAATAATGTAGGAACTAACACCACTCAATTAAGAAGGAAAAGGAAGAAGCATTTTGGAACATGGTATTCGTCTGCTGGGGCCGCCATAACAAAATATCATAGACTGAGTGGTTTACACAACAGAAATTTATTTCTCACGGCTCTGGAGGCGGCGAGTCTGAGGTCAAGGTGTCTACGGGCTTGGTTTTTCCTGAGACTTCTCCCCTTGGCTTGCATATGGCAGCCCTCATGCTGTGTCCTCCCATGATGTTTTCTCTGTATGATACATGCCTGGTGTCTCTCTGTGTGTCTGAATTTCCTGTTCTTATAAGGACACCAGTAAGATTGGGTTAGGGCCCACCTGTGACACCTCATTTAACACTGATTACACCTTTAGAAGTCCTATCTCTAAATGTAGTCTCATTGGGAGTCAGGCTTCAACATATGAATTTTGGGGGGACATAGTTCAGCCCATCCCAAACATCTTTAAAGCCTGGCTCTGATATCGCGCCCTCCAGAAAGGCTTCCCAGATTTTCCCAGGTAAAGAGAACTGTAGGGATTCTCCTATCCCACTGCGTATTCCTCTTGCTGCCATGTGCTGCACTGTGTTATAATGATCTTTTCTCCAGGCTTTCCTCATCCCCTCCCCTGATGCTTAGACTGGGAACTTTTCACCTGGGAGGCTCTCTCCTTTATATCCCGATCACCCAGCAGTGGGTAGGTGTGGCGGGCAGAGCAGGCTTATAGGGTGACTCAGCAGTGAAGTCAGGATGGAATGTGTGGGGTTTCTCAAAAGAAACCAGCTGAGTATCTTCAAGCTGAGTGAGCAGAAGCCTGGGAGGCTGTCAAGTGAACGGAGAGGGTTGACCAACTTTAAGCCCAGCTCCAGAAGCCAGGCGTACAGACACGAGAAGCAGGACTGAAGGTCACTGGCCAGGTGTTGGAAGTGCTGAGATAGCGTGCTGTAGTGAGAAGAGCCTGACTGCAGGAACCAGGCAGCCTCGATTCAAATTGCAGTTTTGTCACTTATGGGCAAGACATTCAACAGCTTTGAATTACAGTTGGCTTCATAGTAAGCGGGAGAATACGAACTATTTGGTAGAAGTGTCTGAGTGAAATAAAGAAACCCAGATAGAGAGCCCACTACAGGATCTGGTACCCAGTGGGTGACTGACTGATCATAGAAACTTCCACCACCAAACAGTCTCAAATCTTCCGAAACGCTGCCTGGGTATTCAGGATGGTGCTGTACAGAGACCTCAAGGACCTGAAAAAACCTGAACTGATTTGGAAAGACCTGACCCGCCAGAGGGAGGCCTTCTAGATCCACCGTGGCAAAGAGAAATTGTCATAGCATTACTAATGTTGAGGTTTTCCTTTAAAAATTTACATTAAGCCTCCTTGGAGTTCAAATGAAATGCAATCCCATGATAATACTCAGAGCTTAATGCTCATAACATTTCAGAATAAAAAAAATCAGGTCTGTGTTTACTTTGTGCTTATTAAACAGAAAAAAGATGAAAGGAGCAAATAGAAGAAAGACAACCAAGATTATTTCCAATTTCTCGAGATATCCCTTCCACCTGGATGCTTTGATGATGGCATAACGGAGAGCAAAGTCTGGGGTTACACGAAGCTCAAAAACAGGAGGGGAAACCGCACTCACTTCTGTCATCCAGATGTTTCATTTGTAAGGTAACAAACAGCGAAAGGATCAGGTATCAGAGGAACTGAATTTGGATTTAAACTGTCTTAATTTTCATAGGCCTGCACAATCATAGAGTGGGAAGACCTCGAGAGAGTCATCTGGAACTTGTGTAAATTTCAAAACTCCCTGTCTTGGTTATTTTTAAGAATGATGGAAGAGGAAATTTTATCACCTGCCACAAGAGTCCATTCTGGTGTTCACCAACGCTCACCTCAGAAAAACGCCTCTTAGAGCTAAGTGTTTGTGCTGGGAAAAAAATGCAGGTCAATTGTTTCACCCAAAGGGCAGATAATATGGAGTCTGTTTATATAAAAGTGACTGGGTAACTTACTGAATGAGAGACAGTAGAAGGTACTCTGACTTTGGAGTCTAAACAACTGGGTTCAAATGTCAGTACCGGCACTTGCTAGCTGTCTGATGTCAGCCTCACTACCTCACTTACTTGAGCACCATTTTCCCCATTTGGACGATGGAGCCCTAGCCTCCAAGCACGCTGGGTACTCCATGTAAGGAGCAAGTAGGGAATACCAAGTTGTGGTATGACAGTAGCACACTGTGAGATTTTTAAGTACGGAAATATCCATGTATTTGTTGGTGTGCTCTTTTAATTAAAAAAAATCTGAAATTTGAGTTATTAATATCTGGAGAGCAAGATCAATGGTTCAATTATTCAAATTCTGCGAGAAGACAAGTCTAGACAGCTCCAGGCCTGTGTGAATAGCAATAAGCAACTACATTGCGGTCTTGCGAGGCTCTTATTGAAGGAATAATTATTAGTGCACTTCAAAGAAAAGAATTTCTGAAAAGTAGAATATGAATGTGATGGTATGGAAATGAGCACAGGTCCTCCTGCATCAGATTTACCAAATATCTACAATGGAAATGCAGAAGAGGGAGACAAATCACCTATTTGCTTTGGCAGGGGTGGGTCTGGGGTGGGCCATGCAGCTCCTTATCGACACAAAACCTAGTGTTTGTTGGGGTGGGCAGGGGAGAAGGAGTTGTTCAAATAAGAATTCCTCTGTAAACATCACATGAGAGATATAATTATTTGGAGATGAAATTTGGATTAAAATATTTAGGGTTAGGCCCTAAGTATCCCCGTCACTACTCTTCTGACTGGTCAGAAAATCACCAGAAAGAGCTTTTCAGCAAGAAAAGCTTGCACCAAAATATGTTTTCAACCCAACGATGTCATTGACCAACTTTATTTTTTAACTAGCACATACTCAAAAAGAGCAAACAATATTTTCATTTTCAACTTTCATAATTGATTAGATTTTCCCGAGTTATCTGCTTTTTAGTGTACATTTTGAATATTTACCTTAATGAATTTTTATTTGCCAGTAAGTTCTATTATAGCTGGAATGTTTATCTTTTGTACATTTACATTTTCCCCAACGTTTGTAACATATTTATATGTTTTTGTATTTAAAGTGCATTAAATAATTTAGTTTCTTTGAGCTTTTTATTTTATAAATCCTGTGCACTTTCAAAATAAAATATTGATAGTATGTAAAATAAATACTGAAATAACAGAATTATTATCTTGCTGCACCATTGTAATCACTAAAATGGAGTTAGCCATTCTGAAATTAATATGACATTAGGCAGGGAAATGTATTGGGACTCAAAGGAGGGTATCAACAGCCCAAATCAGCAGAAGCAAAAGGGATCTGACTTTTCTCTCCCTCAAGACTGGTACCTTCCCTGCTTAGTGTTAGCAGGATATAGGGCCTTCGGGTAGACTGTACTCAGTAGCATCAGGAGAGCAGTCAGATTTATTGATCAGGGAAGTGGGACAGTGTGATGTCAGGTATGGCAAATATTCCATATATTCCAAATATTTCAAATACTTCTAAGGGGACAACTTGCAGGGATAGGAGATGATGGTCTGGAAGTAAATGGGAAATAGGAGGGCCAGGCACCCAACTCTACCTAAATTGCAGACCTGCTTTAAGGATTAAATAGTAGGTCAGCTCTGAGGGCTCCACATTACACACCAGGAATTGTTATAAGAGTGGTTAAATGTAGTGTTGCATAGCTGTGGAACTCAGCGCAAATTATTTAACCTCGTGTGACTCAATGTTCTCATCTGTACAATGGTGTTAACAACAGGGCACACTGAACTCACACAATGGTGAAGAGAATTATGTGATTAATACATGTCAAGGGTTTAGAATCATCCCTAGTACATGGTAAGAGTTCAGGATGCTATATGCCTCTCAAAGTGATTATTAGTATTATCATCTTAAACCTAAGAGCTCAGCATATCTCAAGTGAGAGAGTGGTAAAATGAGTTTTAAAAATTATAACATTTAGGGGCACCTGGGTAGCGCAGTCGTTAAAGCGTCTGCCTTCGGCTCAGGGCGTGATCCCAGCGTACCGGGATCAAGTCCCACATCGGGCTCCTCCGCTATGAGCCTGCTTCTTCCTCTCCCACTCCCCCTGCTGTGTTCCCTCCTCGCTGGCTATCTCTCTGTCACATAAATAAAATCTTAAAAAAAAAAAAATTATAACATTTAACTGGTATTTTAAAAACAGAATTTTATAACCATAATACAAAACATCAGTTGAAAATATTAATTTATAAAAATATAAAATGTAATACAATTCTAGTACAAATTATTAGCAGGTAAGTTACTAAAAATAAGCTGTTATTTAAAAAAAAAAAAAAAGCCAGAAAAGTAAATCTTCTCTTAATGGTATTTGTGCATAACTTGGTGTGGGTTTAGCATGAGGGACTTCCAGTTTAACATGGGATTAGCACAGCAGAGGGGAGATTTCAGAGTACTCTAGGAGCCTGGAACCAAAAGGACGGGTGGTGGGTACTTAGCAGACTGGAGGAAGTTAAGACCCAAGTGTCTAGGGTGGGATGGGTAGGGGGCTTGAATACCAACAATACCCATCAATTCACCCAGGGGAGTCAGCACCTGGAAGGGAGAGGCAAAGGAAGGTGGGGGCAGAGCTGAAACAGTGGAGAAGAAAACTGGATGGGCGGGGGGGGGGGTGACAGAAAGGAAAATGAATTCTTAATTACAGTAAGAGGAAGCCAAGAGGTAATGCCTGAAATTAACAGCAACAGAAGTGTGCTATTTAGAAATACGGAGCTAAAGAGCAGCAGCAGAAGCTAAAATGATGGGTCTCAGAGTGGTGGGTGTGTAGAACCTGGGGGATTGCTATTTTTCAACAGGACTTATAGTGCTCTTTGCTTTAAATGTATTACATGACTCATTCTTTAAAAATTAAAGCAAATAGAATACATTTGATTAAACAATACTTATTATTATGGTCTGTTAGATAAGAGTACAGATATGATCAAAATAGGAAAGGTTAGTCATAAGCTTTTCCTAAAGCAGACAACAGTGACCCAGTAAAGGCGCTCTACCTGTATGTTTTACAGTTAAA